>NC_045617.1:1597500-1897500 GCF_009829155.1 Mustela erminea
TGCCCGGGCGCGCACGGCCACTTACCGGGGCTGCCACCGGCGGGGGCTGCGGTGACAGTGGCCGTCATCACCAGGTGGGACCTGGAAGAAGAAGCGTGCACGCGGGTGGCGCGCCGTGCCCGGAACCGCAGGCTTCCAGCAGCGAGCGCCACGAAGTCCTCCGCACTGCGCACGGGCCTGGAGGAGCACAGCGGGATGGGGGCGCCCGGGGGCGGCGAGGGACGCCCCCCCCCCCCACAGACCAAGCCGACCTACTGGAGGAAAGCAGGCTGAAGCGCGTCTTAGACAAAACAAAACAGCAAGTCAAACCCCTTCCTTGTTTGAGGCCTCACTGGCGCGTCCTCCACGGCTTTCCTCTGGAGTGGTCAGCTGGGCCCGCACTTTCCAGACCCGCATCCCTTTACGTAGTGCGGCCCCGTGGACTCCAGCAGAAGTCCGTGTCCCTGCTCTAGCCGCTGAGCCACGACAGCCACTCAGCACATCCCGCCAGCGGGACCTGGGTCGTTGCGAGTCTTAGTAGAAGCTGAGGGTTGGGTTACCCCGTGCAGGCTCACGGCTCAAGGCACCCAGTTTTCTTCAGATGCGAGAATAAGCTGCAGAAGCTTCCTGTACTGACTCTAAGAGCCCAGGACAGGCTCACCCCCCAACCTCATTAGCAAGAGGAGACTCCTCCCCCTGCCCCCTGCAGCGCCCCCAACACCCAGACGTGGATCCAGGGAACAGGTGTATCGGGCAACGCGAGGAGACTTCCTTCTTCACCACTCGGAGGTTTACTGTGCTCTCTCAAATACGGACCCGCACAAGCGGACACGAGGGCGTGTGCAGGTAACCGCGGGTCGGCGGGTGGGGGTCCGCTGTTGCGAGCCCGCTCCCTCGCCTGGAATGTGGGACAGGACCGGTCCCCCATGTTTCTCATCAGGATATTTTAAATGGTTAGTTAATGTGTCTGTTGTCATTATGATTTTAAAAAGATAATTTCTAAAGCAAGTCGAAAGATGCAGATGCGTTCTAAGGCAACACAGAGAAGCTTCCAGCGATAAACATGCCGGTCTGGCCCACGCACTGGTCTTACTCGGGGTCCTGGGGAAGCTGCCGGCCACTCAGAGAGGCCGGGCCACGGCTGAGTACTCACGCTCGGGTCGGCGGTAACACCTCCCGCTTTGTGGCCTTGGTCATCGGCACCTCCCACGGGGGCCCAGACACCGCTGGACGCCGCTCGTTGGCCAGAAGGTCCAAAATGTTGTCATTATACACTTCCACTATGGACACATCAACCTTCAGGCTCCTGGATGGGTTTTCTGAAATAAGCCTGGGGGGTGGGACACGAGAGACTCAGCCATTGTGGAACTTGGGCCGCCCGGTGAGGAAAGCTGCCGGGGAAGCGGTCTCGAGGGGGAGGCGGTCTCGTGGGGGAGGCGGTCTCGTGGGGGAGGCTACAGTCCGGCCTCGCAGCGAGACTCCCGGCGGGCGGGCACCTGGGGGCACCAGACAGCCTGCTACCACCGCGGGACGACGGCCTGTCCTCATCCAGCTGCGGGGGGCTACCGTCTTGGGAACAGCGGCTTTCTCTGAGCCGTATCTGGATCAGTGATCTCGGCCCCCAGAAAGGGCCCTTAGGATCCCAAGCCCGGGATGCAGGAAGCAGAGAGAACACGCAGCTGCCGCGCAGCCAGCCCCCGGCCCGAGGCCCCTCGCTCAGCAGAAGGCCGAAGCCAGCCGCGGCCACAGGAGGGCTCGGCACCTTTCCGGGGCCGGGTTAGCTCTGCTCCGGGGAGGACTGAGTGCAGACCCCTCCGCAGCCCGGCTCGCGCCCCGACGTCCAGCCCAGTCCTGCCGTGCCCTCCTGACAGCCCACCAGCCTCTCAGAAACAACACGTCTTGTTCCGACGCATCTGGGAAAGTGCTGTGTGCCGACCGTGGAGAGGTTTAAAAATACTGACGCTACCCACTTGGAGAAAAACCCCACAACCCCAGTGAGGGGAAGAGTGACCACCAGCGCGGCTCCTCCTGCCCACGTCGCTGCCAGCGCCTTGCCACCAAACTGCCCACACAGCCCACGGCGGCCGCCCTGTCTTCCGGGACCACTGCCTGCCTGACACGTGCACGGCAAGACCAGTCGGAGTCGGACGACAGTGCTGTCTTGTCCACAGAGAAATTCTGTGCCCGGGGCCAGGAGGCCAGTGTGGGAGGAGCGCTTCTGAGCAGACGGAACACGCGGCGTCTCATGCCAGCACGGACGGATCGAGCTTACTTAGGAGCTCCACAGAGCCCGGAATAAAATGAGCAATTAATGTCTTCCAACGACACAGTCAAGAAAACAAGAAAGTCCAAAACGAAAGAAAAATTCTCCGGTAAGAATAATTTTTGGTTCTGAGTTCGGATTTGGGTCGTCCTCTGTGCTGGGGTCTGTGGACAAGACTGAGGGTAACCGTGGGAAGAGCGAGGAGCCAGGTCAGCCGAGCTGGGGGCTGGGGGTCCCCCGCGGCTCCGGCCACCACGTGCTCAAGCCTGACCCCTGCCTGCCTTTCCGTCCCCTCTGGGAACGGCCGTGTCTTCCCAGGTCGCAAAACCTGAATTTGGAATTTCTCATCTACATAGTACCAGGGAGCTGATTTGAAGATTTTCTTCCACTCCGTTAAGTCCTCGACGAGGTCACTCGCTGGCCCGCGGGTCTCTCTGGCAGCATCGCTCGATTCCGCGGACGGCGCCGATGAAGCAGGCGCCGGGCTTCTCCTCAGCGGGCGGCCCACAGGGACAGTCACAGTGCCGTGTGGGGCATGCTCCACAGAAGCATGTGCGGGCTCCCGTGAAGCCACAGAGCGGGGAGCCCCTCGTCCCGCGCCATCGCCCGGATCCTCACGGCGTCGCTCCGGGGCTGTCGAGGGTCACGTGCTCCGTCTTCCTGGGGCATCAGCCGCCGCATGGAAGAGCCTCCTCACGTCGGTGGTAAGTGGAGATCGGCTACGAAGGGCGCGGCGTCACCGGGCTCGGAAGGGGCCAGGCGCTCTCAGGAATGAACGAGCTCGGAGCGGCAGGGCCAGTGAGGACCCCGGAGCCCAGAATGGCAGTGGCCCCCGGCCCCCCTCTCTGCGGCAGACACCGCAAGATCATCTCCACGGCTCCTGGTCTCTCGGGACCCCTCCTTCCACGTGACACCCAGCAAAGCCCAGAGCGGCAGCGGCTCTGCCGTGGCCTCCCGTGGCCGCTGCTCAGCTTCCGAGCAACGTGGCTGCTGCCAGGTGAGGTCTCCCCGGAGCAGGAGAACGTCCTCTCCTGAGCACGCCTCGGGCTCCCCCTACAGTCCCAGCCCCTTGAAATCCCGAAACAACCGAACACCTGATGGAGAGCCGTGTCCCCAGAGAGAGGGCGCTGGCACCCGGGATCCCAGCCCCGCCCCCAGGAACCCCGAGGCCTGGGCTGGCTGGCGTTGAGCCTTCCCGGGCCGAGCCGTGAGGGCGGGGGTGGCGTGCTCCCAGCGGGGAAGTCCTCCGCAGGGCTGGTGCCCGCCCCACACCCCCTCCGCCCCTCCGCCCACAGGCACACACGCGGGAGTGGGGCCCCTGCACGGCGCCCGCGTCGGCCTCACCGCCACTGAGACCTCCAGAGCGGTGGCTACACAGCACAGCCTCACCTGTCCCCACACGTGCTTCTCTGACGTAGTTAGCGGAACAAACTTGGCAAACGCATCCTCCGTGTGCACTAACACAAGGAACATTGGTTTGAAGACGCTTCAACACGTGAGGCGTGTGTGGGGTTCTTCCCACTTGTCCCGCCGCGATTCTAAGCCACGAGAAGCTCGGCAAGGAGACACAGAGACAGAACCCGAATCTGAGGGGGCGGGGGGCCTGGAACGCACCCAGCCCATCGGGAGACCTATGGCAAGAAGACACTTCTCTCGGGGGCAGAAGGATTCGCGGGACACAGCACGACGGTCGCAGAGGGAGCCCACGGCGCTTACCGAGCAGGGTGGCGCGCAGCGGCCCCCAAAGGCAGGGACGCCAGTGTCCGGGCCTAGAGCACGGAATGTCCCAGCTTTGTTCCTGGATTCCCTGGTCGCTCGGGCAGTCAAGGACACCCTGTTACTAATTTTTTCCAGGAGTAACTGTGTTGGTAAGATCACGAGAGTGCGGTGGGTGCCCTCTGGGAAGGTGTTCCCAGAACAGAAGCATCTTCAACAGGCCCGGCTCACCCTAACTTTGAAGAAGAAAACCAGATGTGTCCCCTCTTTCCAGGCCCAGGAGGCAAGGAAAGGGAATGGGGGTCTCCCTCTGTCCCCGTCCCAATCTAGAAGAAAACTTCCAAGCTCTACCCTCTCCTGACCAGGGAGGCTGTCCAGCTAGGGAGCCCTTGCAAGAAGTTTTGATTTGGGGCGCCTGGGTGGCTCAGTCGGTTCAGCATCTGCCTCTTGATCTCAGCTCAGGTCATGATTTCAGGGTCGTGAGCTCAAGACCTGGGTCGGGTCCCATGCTCAGCTGGGACTCTGCTTGAGACTCTCTCTCTCCCTCGGCCCCACAAAATAAATAAATAAAAATCTTTAAAAAGAAAAAAAAAAGCAGACTTAAAAAAAAAATGTTTTGTCTTAACGAAGAATTTCAACATAAATGTGCCATAAGAATTTCTAGTATTTGTGGTACTGAGGCCCCGAGCGTTTAAACACTGGGTTGCACGTGTTCCGGTAGGAGCGTGGGGCTGCGGGGGTGGGGGACTTTGCAAACAGCCACGCTCCGCCCCTCCCTTGCCCGTGCTGCCCGCCTCCCGCCCTCCCTGCTCAGCTCACAGCCCCTGCGTACCTGAAGAGCTCCCCAGCAGCCCTGGGCACGATGCCGAGGTCGCCGCGCTCGTCCTTAGAAAGCGGACCCAGCATGGTGTAGCTCTTCCCGCATCCGGTCTGCCCGTAAGCCAGAATGCAGACGTTGTACCTGAAACCCGACGCGGACGTCAGCACAGCCCGCAGCACGCTGGGTCCTGAGCTGCGTGCTCAGGAAGTGCTCACTCGGTCGCAGAAGTCCGTGCACCGCACCCGTCGCTCTGCGTTCCTGCTCCCTGACCCCTGCATGTCGGGCTTCCACGGGAGCTGGTTTTCGCGGGACCCCTGGGGCCGTTTGGTCACGCAGCGTCAGGCCGAACCACAGTCACCTTTACACCCCTCAACATGCTCCCGCTGGCACCTGCTTCCCC
Source organism: Mustela erminea (assembly GCF_009829155.1). Lineage (NCBI taxonomy): Eukaryota > Metazoa > Chordata > Mammalia > Carnivora > Mustelidae > Mustela > Mustela erminea. The sequence continues at coordinate 1,602,679 of NC_045617.1, forward strand.
TCCGTGACTCCACATCTCCTCTGGGCACCCACGGCTGGCGCACAGGGTCCACACTGGGGTCCCCCCTGCCCCCCGCAAGACCCCTCATCCTCCCCACCCACTCCGTCAGGGCAGGGCTGGGTCACCCGACAGAGCTCATCTTGGTAAACATGGGCTGCTTCTAACACGTGTGAAACAACCCTTCCCCGGGGTTTCCCTGTCACGCATGGGACCTTGAGCGCAGCAGATGCTTCCCCCGTTACTTGTTCTTAGACTCTGTTATTCCAGGGGCTTGATGACTCCGTGTCCGCAGTCAGCCAGTATGCGCCCACGCGGTCTCCGTGACAGGCGTGCTGCCCCCCCCAAACAGCTCTGGATCATGTCACGAGGACAGGGACAGTTGCTGCCTCCCTGCATTTCCTTCCTGCTGTCTCTTCAGCCCGAAATGTCAGTGGGAAGATCGGAACATCACATCAAAAGACTATTTAAAATAGATATAGGGCGCCTGGGTGGCTCAGTGGGTTAAGCCGCTGCCTTCGGCTCAGGTCATGATCTCAGGGTCCTGGGATCGAGTCCCGCATCGGGCTCTCTGCTCAGCGGGGAGCCTGCTTCTCTCTCTCTCTCTGCCTGCTTCTCTGCCTACTTGTGATCTCTCTCCGTCAAATAAATAAATAAAATCTTTAAAAATAAATAAATAAATAAAAATAAAATAGATATAAACTTATATGATAGGATAAGCATTTACGATATAAATATATAAATGATACAAAGGTGTAACCTTGGCCGGGAAGGGACGGCTGATCCAGGCCTACAGGGGCTGAAGCCTGAGCCCTGACGCTCCCTTCCGGTCTTGGAGGGACAAGACGGTCCCCACGCAGGCCCCACCTCGAGTGTCTGATTTCATGGACGGACCTTTAATCAGAAGGATTTTTCCCCTGCGGCAGCCCCAGCAAGTCCCACGAGCAGAGGCCTGTTCCCAGGAGTGGGGCCAGTGCTCCTGCCAACCTGCCTCGCACAGCGATGGGGCGTCGCTCCAGGACCGACTGTTCCAGTCCTGCAGGAAGCCTGTCAGGGCAAAGACCGAGCCAGGACCTCCCGGCCACCGCCCTGCATTGTTGGTCTTCCGGAGCCGAGAAGTCTCAAGGTCTTCACAACAACAACCTTGCTGCGCCGCGTTCCCATCTCGCACCTTCCCTGAGGGCTTGCTGGCCGCTTCTCCAGTGGGAGCACCTTCGCCTCAGCAGAGCCAGAGCCCCTACAGGGACCTTCTGAACCCTCAGGAATGCAGAAGCCTCTTGGAGAAAGCAGCCCAGCACTTAGAATGATGCCATCTGTTTCACATTTAGGATGGAAAGGCAAGTCTGGCAAAGATCATTTAACCACTATGTCTTTTTCATTTCTGGAATCTGCTTACTTAAGAGAGGCCTACTGAAAAAAAGAAAAAAGAGCCCTCCTATCATTTTCCATGGAAGAACTTTTTTTGGCTGCCTCTAAGAGCCCCAGCACTCCAGAAGAAGGGTGTCAGGAGAAACCATGTCATTGCGGGAGGCCTGGCCCCACAGGTGGGTGCAAGGGGAGGCCCGGGGTTCCTGTGGGGACATGACCCATTGCCTCCTGTGCCTTTCAGGCCCCTGGGATGAGCTTCTGGTTGCGGGGGCCCCGTGGGCAGAACTGGGGCTATGCTGACGGCTTCTGGTCTGTGGACATTGGCTGTGGGAGCCTCTGTCGGGCCAACACCAGGACACCTTCTTCAGGCAGCTGAACGCAGGCTCCTCCGCCCAACTGGGCTTCTTTCCGGCATCCCAAGGTGGGAAGTCTTGGCGTCTAGTGTCTCAGCCACACAAACCTGGTTCCATTTGTTGCCAGGAAGCCCCGCGTGGACCCTGAGCACAGGGCGCCAGCAGCGGCTCCCACCGCGTAAAGATGTGATCTTTACTCAGAAGGAATGACCCGTGGCCTTGGGACTTGGCAGTCATGTGTCCGGAGCCAGGGGCTCTCATCCCAAAGGGCTGATGCATTCCTTGGTCCAGTGTCAACACGCAGCACAGCCTTCCTGAAAATTCTAAAATGCAGGGAGGGTCCCAGAGAGCACAAGGGCAGCTGCTCGCTGTCTTCACGTGCATGAGGACCAGCGAGTAGGAGCCCTCTGACAGCCGCTCCTCAAGTCTTGGGTGGCCCTCTTGCTGGCAGGCAGACCAACTCCCCCTCCCCCACCACTGGACAGTCATCGCTATGGGGCTATGGGTTGGCTTTAATACTGTCGCAAATGCGCCGACTCCAAGGTCACATTCTGTAACACGAGTGAGACCTACTTACAGTTCCTCGTAACTCTGATCACCGACCTTGAAGATATGTCAACTCACCCGTCCAAGAGAGACGTAAGCAGGGGGCACACATCCGCAAACACCACTTGCTGGGACTCGGCCGGACCATAAACCCTGAGACGCAGAGGGAAATGAGAGATGTACGTTAGGAGCCAAATAGGAGAAAGGAGAGCCTCACCCACCCCCATCTAAGCCTCCAGCACATCAGGATCCATCACTGCGACAGTGAGAGAGCAATCCATTCCCTTTCAGGCTAACAGGGGTTAAGAGAGACTGGAGAAATGTCTCCTCCGTCATAAAAACACAATTATGAACGCTTGCAAAGCAGAAAGAAAAAGCAAGCCAGCAAGAAGGGAAGAAAGGATACCATGTAATTATCCTGGGACTAAATTAGGTCCACTTAAGTGGGTCCAACAAGAATAATGTAAAAATCATACTCTGGGCAACACTGAGTATGTAATATTTAATTCTTATGTTCAAGCTTTCCAAAGCGGTGTTCTCCTAGACCCCGGGTTAGTTCAGCAGAATGTCCGTCCGTGTCATGGGACTGGAATGTCGGCTATGGAGACGGGAATCGCATGTTTATAAGCGCGCACAAACAGAGCTAAGTAGGAAGGAGCTTCTAAAAAGTGCAGCTCGTCGCACAATTTGAAACAAGACTAGAACGCAGCTGAAAGCAGAATTTGGGCCAGACTCCCAAATGTATGAACTAAGCATTAGTGGTCTGTTGTATTAGAGCCCATGTGCTTTGCATTTAAGCTTAGACGTCTGGACACTGGCACCAAATATTCCTTCTTCCATTTTCAGAATGTCTCATCGTGGCCAATGGACCCAGAGTATCTCCAGAAGCAGCAGTAATTTTGAGCATATAAAATGACTGTGCCTGATCAGGAAGGCATTTGGAGCAAGTGGTATGGTGCTGAGCTCTTGAATCTTTTTTTTAAAGATTTATTTACTTATTACTTTAGAGAGAGAGCAGGGAGGGGTGCAGGAGCAGAGGGGGAGAGAGAGAGAATCCCAAGCAAGCTCTGCGCTCAGCAGAACCTCCACTGAATGCGGGACTTGATCCCACGACCCAGAGATCACAACCTCAGCTAAAACCAAAAGTCAGACACTGAACCTACTGAGCCACCCAGGGGGCCCCTTGAATCTTTTTTTTTTTTTTTATTTGATTTATTTATTTGACAGAGAGAGATCACAAGCAGGCAGAAACACAGGCAGAGAGATGAGAAGCAGGCTCCCTCCGGAGCAGAGCGCCTGATGGGGGCTCGATTTCAGGACCCTGAGATCATGACCTGAGCCAAAGGCAGAGGCTTAACCCACTGAGCCCCCCAGGGACCCCTTGAATCTTTTTTTTTTTTTTTAACTTATCGCAGAATTCCCCGTGGCAGGCTACTTGGCGCAAGCCTGCAGCCCCACACTTGGAGCCTGTGGAAGCTGACCTAGCAAATGTTTCAGTACGTATCTGAAAAGAATGAAGACTCTTCCGAAAAACATCATGATGGTATTTACCATTACCACATTTTAAAGAATTAATGGTTATTCCTTAACATCATCCCCCAAAGTCAGTCTGGGTTCTCTGATATTTCTCCAGTTCTCCAGTAAGCTCACTTTTCCTGTTGGTTTTTAAAACTCATGATTCAAACAAGGCATCCCCATGGTCACTGGCCCAATGTCTTCTGCAGCTCGAGTCCACTGCAGGGGTCAGCAGACTTTTCCTAATTAGTAAGTAGTTTAGGTTTGGTGAGCATCTTACTTAAACACTCAGGTCTTTCCCACCAACATGAAGCCAAGGTCAAAGGTGCTACCACCTATACTTTGTAACATTGTATCAAGTCATTGCTCAGGAACATAGCAGCTGGACACAATGAAGCATCTGCTTACATAAGATGGGGGGGGAGGGGCTGCCAAGCCTGCGCCCGCAGCACCTGCGGGAGCCGAGACAAATGCAGAATTAGACCCAACTACACCTGGCTTGTAGGATAAAGAAGGCATCTCAGATTATTGGGGAAAAGCTTGTTTCACTAAGTGTTGTGGCTATACCTGCGGAGGCACATGGAAAAAGGTGAAATCATTCCATTCCTAAGACATTAATAATTCTAAAATACATCCCAGGGGAACCTGGGTGGCTCAGTGGGTTAAGCCTCTGCCTTCGGCTCAGGTCATGATCCCAGGGTCCTGGGATCGAGCCCCGCATCGGGCTCTCTGCTCAGCGGGGAGCCTGCTTCCCCCTCTCTCTCTGCCTGCCTCTCTGCCTAGTTGTGATCTCTGTCTGTCAAATAAATAAATAAAATCTTTAAAAATAAAATAAAATAAAATAAAATAAAATAAAATAAAATACATCCCAAACAGATCACAAGTTTAATGTAAAAATTAAACCATAGGAGGGGTGCCAGGGTGGCTCAGTTGGCAAAGCGTCTGCCGTCGGCTCAGGTTATGACCTCAGGGTCCTGGGATCCAACCCCCCATCGGGCTCCCTGCTCGGTGGGGAGTCTACTTCTCCCTCTGACCCTCGCCATTCTCATGTTCTCTCTCTCTCTCATTCTCTCTTTCAAATAAATAAACAAAATCTTTTAAAAAAAAGAAATACTTGTTAAAAAATAAAAAATAAACCACAGGATTACTAGAAGATGTGGGTCTATTTTTCTCTAATCTGGTGGCTTTTGTAACTGTAATTAAGTTAAAGGGGAAAAAGCTTTGGTGTAGCTAAGAGATTTCAGAAAAAAAAAATACAAATAACAAACTTGGGAAAAGACTTGTAACTTAAATCACAGATAAAAGATCACTAACCCTAATATATGGAAGTGCTCCTAAAAATAAAGAAGAGAAAGGCCAATCCTCTCTGTGTTGAACTTTAACATTTCCTTCTGTTTAGGAATATGCTCCTTATGTCTCTCCTGACATTGGAAACCACTTCTCTGTCTTTGAAGAAGAGCGTCTAGAGACTCGAGTGCTCCCAGAGAAGGACTGTGCGTGCCTCTCTGCTGCCAGTAAGGACGTCCAGCCCCGCGAGAGAAGCCAGGCGCGGTGACATTTTGGCCATGGAGGGCGTGGCCCCAGGAGCCAGCGTGGCCCATCGGGAAGGCCAGGCCGAGTGGGGGGCCTTCATTCCGCACAGCCAGCACCCTCCCCTGGCTCCAGCCTACCCCCAGCGTCCCTGCAGGCATCCAGGGGTCTCTGAGCTCTTCTCCTTTCTCTGTGCCTTGGACTGTTTTGTGTCCTGGTTAACTGAGCTGTCAGCACCCGGTTCGGAGGCCCCTGGCTCCGCCTGCATGTCTGGGAGCTCGGGGAAGCCTCAAACTCGTGACCAGGGGAGTCAACACGAACATGTGGCAGGTCCACGACGGCATAAACGCGTGTAAGGAGGGAAGGCAGCCAGGGGTCCTCCGGCCACTCAATACGTAAACTAGACTTGAGACAATAAAATTACTTATTATTTTTCTTAGGGCATTTTGGGACAATGGCTATTACTTTTAGTTTGCCATTTTAACAAGTAATAATATATTTTTATTCTTCTTGGGAGGCAGCAAGTATCCTCTGACTCTGGGACAATTCATGCTTTTCCTAATGAGCAAGGAGTGTGTTTTCCTTTGATGCACAAAGTAGGGGTTAAATACTGAGCGGTTGAGATTTCCTTTCAGAACTGAAATAAAATATCTGGCATCTATTAGTTCCACAAAAGCTATTAGTTTCAAAAACAGCTTTATGAAGGGACACAGTCCTGGTACCAAAACAGTATTTCCCCAGAATAAATGCCTATGGAGATTTAAATTTAAGTTCTTGCTTCCTAACTTAGATGTATAGTGACTTGTGCATACTCCTTCATTTATGTTTTTAAGATTTTATTTTTATTATTTATTTGACAGAGGGAGACGCAAAGAGAAAAGGAACACAAGCAGGGGGAGAGGGAGAGGAAGAGGCAGGTTTCCTCCTGAGCAGAGAGCCCGATGTGGGGTTCGATCCCAGGACCCTGGGACCGCAACCTGAGCCGAAGGCAAATGTCTAATGACTGAGCCACCCAGGTGCCTCCTTCATTTCTTTTTTTGTCCGAACACCACAATCGAGATCTTCCCCTTCAGTCCGAACCCCAGCCTGTGTGACCGCTGGTGCAGAGCCTCCCAAGAACCCTGGTGTCTAAGGGAGGTGTGGCCACATCTCTTCCCCACGCCCCAAAACAAGGTCCTGGTGTCGGCCGGCCCACGCCCCAGTGCCCTTGCCAGCCCTTCTCGGTTCCTACAGGTGGCAGCTGGCGTCAGAGGAGGACCCGGACTTCATTCCAGGAAGGTGTGTGACCCCTGGGCGTTGGTCCCGTCACCTGTGGCCCCTGCCCAGCTTTTCCTGAGAAGGTCGGGAGGCATGGCCACCTCCCCCCTTCCACACACCCCTAACATCGAAGACACAGAACCAGAAACGCTGTACAGGACACAGCCGGGAAGGACAGAGGAAGAGGAATGTTCGGCTGCAGGAGGAGAGGCTGCCGAGCGGCGGAGAAGCTGGAGCTGCCCTGCTGGGTGGCAGAGGGAAGGTGCGGGGGGACCCCAGGCTGGGCCCGTCCTCAGGAGGGGACACACACAGGGACGGGGAGCCCAGGCCCTCCGCAGGGGTGAGGCCCAAAGGGCAGATCCTGATAAACAGATGGTAGAGACTGTGCTGCATGCTCTTGATGGGCTGGGGGGTCCCCCAGGAGGAACCACAGCCGCAAACCCGCAGACCCTGTGACTGTGGACCATGGCCCCGGGGTGGGGAAAGCCAAACCGGAGCAGTTCCATAAAGACAGGGTCTGAGCATGGGGATTCCCTCCCAGCCTGGCCCCCCGAGACTGGCTGGTCTCAGGGTGAGAGGCCTGTGCTCCCTGGAGGCCCCCCCACTCCACTCCTGTAAATGGAAGCCCTTCTCCGCTCCTGGGGGGCTGGCACCACTCGAGGCCAGAGGCCTGCTGGGCCACAGCTGCGGCCCTGTGCTGGGAATCCCTTCTCTGGCCGGACCAGCCCTCTGGGGAGAGTCACTTCCTACCAAGTCTGGATGTGTTCATCTGCTCCTGGTCAGTGGCGGTGGACGCCAGGGGACGGTGGGAACAGCTCCCAGCACGGAGGGAAGCACCGTGTTGAGCCCCTTGTCCTGGACGGGATCATTCACTGCAAAGACTCGAGAGTCTGCTGCTCAGAGACTGTCACCCCAGGACCATGTGCCTCAGTGACCCAGACGAGACCCCTCACATGTGGGGTGGCAGCCAGCAGGCTCTCCCCTGACCTTCCCGGGAAACTCAGGGCGTCAGCATTGCACTCTGGTGGGAGGTCTGTCCGACACTCCGTCTGCTTGCTGAGCGGCCGTCCGTTCTCCTGTTTTCTGGGTACACATGCTCGGGGAGCTTTGATTTCCGGGGTTTGCTCCAGCGCCAGCCTGCCGGCTTGTTCCCCCAACAAACTCACACAACGGTTTCAGAGTGATCCGGCCGGCAGTAATTTTCTTGTAGAGATCACGCTTTTAATGGTGCTTCTTAAGGTCACAAAGACCTTCTCCTGGGTTTTCCGGTTTTATACTTCGTATCTAGGTCTAGATTCCATCTGTTTGCAAAAGGTGCAGTGCCCAGGTCAGGGGTCACCTGCAGGGGACGCCGCGGGCCGAAGAGACCGCTTTGCTCCAAAGGGTGCCTGCTGCTCGGCCAGGAGCGGAAGGGACAGGTGGCATCGTGAGTCTCAGGAACCGAACATTTGTGGGAAATCTGTTTCAAGTCGTTGTTATGCACCGAAGCACTTACCTCTCGAAACTATACGTCTTGTGGATCGAACGGTGAGCCGGTCGGTCCCATCTCACCAGGACGGTTTCCTAACAAAGCAAAGCAGACAAGGTGGTAAGAGTCAGCCGGGGCCACACGGAGAACAGGGAGAAGGAGGAGCAGCGGCTGGCTCACCACCGCCCTCCGGCTGGTGCGGCCTGTCACTTGTTGGTGAAGGCGAGTTCTGGTGGCCATGGCCATGGCCCGGCTTACAGATTGTCGCGGATGCACTTGACTGGGCCGCCCGGTGGAGCGACCAGACAGAGCCCGCAGGGTCCCCAGGACCGCAACGTTCGCTTCCCCTCGCGGGGCATGGCGCGCCAGGCGCTGCTAGGAGAAGTCGCATCCATGGGGACTGCCTGGCCGGCTCCTTCTCTGCATCAGAAGGAAATGCAATGGCCCAGGACAGCACCTCGCGGGGCACCCGACAGCTCGAGGCAGGCGCAAGACCCCCAGCGCTCACGAAGCCCCATCTCAGACGTGCTGTCAGTCAATCATGGCTGCCGGTGCTAAAGGTTTTTTGATTTTGTTTTTTCCCCCAAATACATCAACTTATGATCGTGCACAAGTGTCCCCAACACCACCGTGCGCGGGAAGTGAAGTCCATCTCCAGCAGGAAGCACAGCATCAGATCACTCTGATCGGATCTGATGGCTCCAGTTCTGGGTTCGACTTGGTTCCAGTTCTAAAACAAGATGCAAATTCGCGAAAAGGCAGAGTACGGGAAGACGTGAGAAAACAAACTCGCAGCTGCAGGGGTGAGTGACCGGCGCACAGGGACGTCGCCGTGACGGCTGCGGCGGGATGTGCCGCCCCGTTTCCTCACGGCGCACACACGGCCGTGGGCTGCTCAGGAGCTGCAGACGCGCTGCAGGACCGTGTAGCTCTCCGTCTCGGGCGCGGCTGCTGCCCTCCTGTCCGCTGCCCGCCGGGGCTGCAGGTGCGCACTCCGCAAGGCCCCGCTCTCGCCAGAGAGCTGTCCTCTCCGCGGTGAGCTGTCCTCGCGGTGGAAAACGAAGCACTAGGGGACCACAGGGGCATCCGGGGAAGTCAGGCTGTGTGACAGTCCCTAAGCAGTTGTCTTGCCACCACATCCAGCCAGCGTCTCGTGTCCTTGTCCCTTCCCAACACCCGCCGCCCCCTGAAGAGATGGCCCCTCGCCTCTCCTGAGCCTCTCTGTTCCCAGCCTGGTGCCCTTCAGGCTCTCTTTAGGTCACTGCCTTAGGAATCTTCCCGAAATGTAAACAAAACAGGGTGACAAAGAGAAGCATGCGCAGTGGCCCCCGGGGAGGCTGACAGGTCAATCGGGTCCTTCTCTCCAGATATTAGTTGCCCCTGGCAGAGCCGGAAGCCGCTTGCTACCACAGTGAAGAGTTCAGCAGCACCAACGGGGCGAAAACCCAGTCCACGGTGACTTCGGCCAGCAAGGAGCAGGGCCTCCGGCTGCCGCCTTCTGCGTGCCACGACTCCCAGGACGCCTCCTCCAGGTGACACACGGAGACTCGTGCACGGCTGCGTCCCAGCCTGGCTCTCCAGGGCAAGGTCTTATTCGCAGGGGAGTCGCCAGCAGAGAGGTCATCACCCCACAGAGGGTCTCTCGAGCCCCTGCTGCGCTCCTAGGGCAGTTTCCGGCGCTGTCTAGCCTCACGCGGTGACAGCCATGTTGCGATGTCACCGTGGTCATATTGTCCACAGCAGAAGTAGCTCCTCAGTCTTGTCGACTCTCGACTCTGAGAGAACGCCCCCCACCCCACCCCCGGGACGGAGGTACAGACAGGATGCTGGGAGCAGAGCCCACATCCTGGGCTCCCAAACCCAGAATCCGACCGCGGCCTGGGCCCTGCCCTCTCCCAGAGGCATCATTTCCCTTTTCCGTTGCCTGGTCACGGTGGCTTTCCTTTAATATTATGCCAAGATGTGTCCCCAGGGCCTCACGGTGAACTCTGCGAAGAACACGGCCCCCAAAGTGTTTGGCTGATGTTTCCAAACACCCAAGTTTTAACCATAAAGAAAAACAAATGAAAAAAATGCAAAGGTTCAAACTGTCTCCCCCAAAAGCTCGAGGGACACCGTGTAAGGAACATAAGAAGCCATAAAAACAAGCCTGAGTCCAGAAGCGCCCCACGGCTGTTTAGAAGGCCGTCCTACAGCGTGATCACTGGATCTTACATTTCTGAAATGATTCCAAGAACAAAGCCTCACTTTCCCGAGCACAGCTGCGGCGTCCGCGTCGGCCAAACACACTGCCTCCCTCGCCCTGCTCCGCACGCCTTCTCCTCACAAGCAAGATTCCTTCCCTTGACCTGTGAGATCATTTCCTTTTATCCAAAATTGTAAGCACTTGCCCTTCCTTCCGGGAGGGGAGCGGCCCGACACGCAGATATGACAGAGATCCTCGGGGCTCCCCACAGCATGGACATCCCTGCTCGCGGAATCCCAAGGCTCCCGGGGGCTCCATGCGGTGGGTGCCCCGCTCAGAGCCAGGCAGGAGCGAAGGCGTTCTCCTGACATGGAGGTGCTTCCGTGTCTGTTTCCAGTGCCCTTGGACAGCTGCAGAAACATCCAGGGCCTACGATCTTTGCCACGGACTCAGCCATCACATTTTGAAGCTAAAAGTCAGTTTTTAAAGATTTTATTTATTTATTTGATAGAGAGAGAGAGAGATCGCGAGTAGGCAGAGAGGCAGGCAGAGAGAGAAGGGGAAGAAGTCTCCTCGCTGAGCTGAGAGCCCGATGCGGGGCTCGATCCCAGGACCCTGAGGTCATGACCCAAGCCAAAGGCAAAGGCTTAACCCACTGAGCCACCCAGGCGTCCCTAAAAGTCAGTTTTAATCCAACGGCCAGATGCTGAGACCAGGAGGAGCTAAGTGAAAGGCATTCAGCATGGAAGGCCCTGCCCTGCCCTTGGGGCTCGTCAGGCCAACCTCGGGGAGCTGGGGAAAGCGGAGGCCGCAGGTGGACGCACTCTGAGTCCACGAGTTCTCCACACTCTCGGGGAGCATCATGTCCTTGTTCTGAAAACCTGCTGGACGGGCCATGAGTTCTGCAAATAGAAGGCAACCTTCCTCTCCCAGGAGATGTGTGGGCTCCGTGACCCAAGGGGCGGGAACGGTGAAAGATGGCCGTCACTCTGGTCTCATTACCTCGGAGTCGCTGCCTGCATCGAGACAAATACATCTCGGCCAATTCATGTTCAGTTTGGGATGCCGGCGGGGCTCAGTCGGTGAAGCATCTGCCTTTGGCTCAGGTCATGATCTCGGGGTCGTGGGGTGAATCTGGCTTCGGGCTCTGCTCAGTGGGGAGCCGCTTCTCCCCTCCGCCTCTGCCCCACTTGTGCTCTGTCTCTCTCTTTCAAATAATTCAATAAAATCTTTTTAAAAAGTCACAGAATCTGCCCATTAAAAAAAAAAATCATGTTGAGTTGAAAAACTCAGTCCCCCAAAATACAACTAAAACTCACCAATGACATTTTAGGACCAAATACAGACTGGAAAATTTATTTACTTATAACCGTCTACAGTGTATGCAGTTTTATTTATAAGTATAGTTTCTGTAAGTTTTTATACATAATTTATAGGTATTATAAGTAGTTATGAATATCGTGTAACCCGCGGCTTTTATCAGCAACCACGTCTATAATACCTGTTCAATGCACGACAGCTCAAAATGAGATCAGATGTAGTGATGGACTCAGACGGTGGGGGGGAGGGGGGCGGTGGTCACTGCCAGTTCCAGCTCCCGCGCTGGACGATGCCGTCATAGAGGTCTGCGTGCTAGTAAGCAAGTGGCATACACTCCAAATCACCCTAAATCCTGCATAAAAGACCAGACAGCCAAACAGACAATGAACAACCCCCCTGGATACTGACTATGAAGTGGCTGGGTTTCCTCTCAACTACGGAACACGGGCGTGTGAGGACACACAGATGGAGCCAAGGTCAGGAGGCCCCCAGGGTCTCCCGGACTCTGGAGCCTGGTCTCTGAGCGGCAAGGGACGCAGGCCAGCATCCTGACGCGTAACCAGATCTTCCCTGGGCACCTGGGCAGGAAGCCAGGGACTCTTGCGTTATTTCAAAGCTGATGAGTAAAGGGGAAAGGACAGAGCTCCCCCGTGGGCTGTCCCGCTGGGCCACAGCAAGGACACGGGAAACGTCTAGGAGTAAAGGAACAAGGAATGACAGAGCTAGACCAACACCATTTTGCAACGCGGTGACACAAATGAGAGCCACCACTGCTCCCATCACAGAGAAGCCCCCCTCAATGGAGAACGCAGCCCCTTCCTGCCTCAGGGAGGGAGCCTGGGTCTGGCCCAGACTCCGGGCCCACCTGCCTCGCCACAGGACATGCAGAGGAAATTGGGTGGAAATTTGGTGGCTGGGGCAAGGTCACACACATCTTCCTGGAAAGAGCGGGAAGGCCAGATGGCGGCGAGTGTGTCTCATCTGTCATCTTGTCCCCACGTGGCCATGCAGGAAGCACCTGACTGCTGAGAGGCCCCCCTCTCCCAAGCTGGGGGCTCCCGCGAGCGTGAGCAGGGCCGCCACACGCTGCCGTCGGCACAGGACCTGTGAGCCTGGCAGAGGGGGCAGAGCTGGGAGAAGGCGTAGAGTCACGTGTTCTCAGACCGACTGCCCGCGGCCTCAGCCTGGTTCCCAACGGTGTGTGTGTCTTGGTTTGTAGGAGTTTCCTGACGCATCTTATGAAAGTCTGCAGGGAAACTCTCTTGTCTGTGTTCAACATTCCCGTGGGCAACAGGCGGAATCAAATCCGAACTCAAATCCTGCGGCTTCTTCTGGCACGCCGAGCCGAGCTCGGAGAGACGGCCAACCTGCGGGTGGGCGCCTGTCTTTCTGCCTCTGACAAGTTCAAAGATTCACCTTTTGTTTGCAAATTCACCCCCAAGGCATCCAGATTTCCTTCCCTGGTTCTTGTCACTGGGAACACAGCCAGTGTCGGTCCCACAGGGCCTGTCCCTACAGCTGGTCTGTGGGGCGCTGCCCAGCCCCCCTTCCACGCTCGGCTGCTTCTGCCCCTCTCGTCCCCAGAACGGGACTGCGACACCTGTTCCCTGCCCCTACAAACGTACCCCCTGCTCACTGGCATCTTGTCCAGGAGTCAAAGACCACAGGTCACGTAGCCAATACGGGGTGCCGAGCCCTGTGTCGTCCACTCTTCATGATCACGTAAGGGCAGAGACGCTCGGCGCCGCGTGCTGGTAACCGAGAGGGGGTTCCACGGACCCCACAGCGGTGCTCGCAGACGGCACGCAGCCGACTTCTGTCTAAGTGACCGGAGCTCATGTGGCAGTGTTAGGTGATACTGCTTTACTGTTTTGCTGTTCCTCGATGAGGACATGAAGGGTGGTGTTCGTGTCCTGTTGGAATTATTTTTCAGAAACAGCAGGAAGAATATATTTATTATTATGTTTGTGTGTTGCTAATAAGTATTAAGTAGTCCTGGTTCTTTCCACATTTCCAGCTTGCTGGTGACTGGCAGGCCGGGCCGCGTGCCCCTATGCTTGCTGGCATTCTCACTGCGTGTTCCCCTCGGAGGTCAGGAGCACGGTCAGTACGGGTGGCCCCATGCACAGACACACACATACGTGTGCACCGAGGCCGGATGCTGGCAAGTTGCACATGGCGGGGAGGGAACAGGACATTCCAAACGGGGTCTGGTGAACACGGGCAAAGCTGGCGTGGGCTGACGCAGACGAGGGGCTGATGAATTCCTCCAAGAGCCTGAAGAGGTGAATGGGTGCTGGGAGTGGCAGGGACAGCGCTTTTCAGACTGGGACCCCCGGCAGGGCCTTTGCGGGCGGTGATGCTTGTGCTGAGAGCGGAGGTCAGGAGGGCAGGCCAGGCCCGGAGCACGGAAGGGGTTTTGGCCCGAGGAGCAAGTGCAGAGACCTGCGGGCAGCACGGGGCTGGTACCGGTCAAGGCCAGCGTGGCAGGAATGGGGCATGAAGGAGCCGGTGGCAGACGAACGGGAAAACAGAGGTCAGACTCGAGTGTCTGACTTTGTCCTTAAGTCCTTGTGACTTCACGGAGGCGCCGGAGCCATAAGGGCTCGTACGCCATCCCAGTGCATCTCAGGGCCTGCTCCCAGCTACGGAATAGGTCAGACACAGGCAGGAGACAGAGGAACGGGCCAGCTAGCTCTGGGGAGGGCTGCATGGCCCGGAGGGCAAGGGCGACGGGAATGGAGTAAAGAGACCCAGGGAAGGGATTCTGCAGGACACACAGGGCCTGCTCAGTGGTGACAAGGCAGGCGTCGACGGTGACTCTGGTTCGGGCACCAGGAACTGAGTGCGTTGAGTTGCCACTTGCAAAGACGGGGAGTCGGGCAGAGTCTGTCCGAAGGGGAAACCAAGGGTTCAGTCTGGGATGTTCTGGCCGGAGATCACGTGAGCCATCTCGAATACCGGGTCTACGACGGAGGCTGCCTGGAGCAGGGACACAGGGGACAGCGGCTGTACACCTCACCGCCTTAAACAACCCCAAATCACCCAATCAATCTTGATGGGTAAAATGGGAAAAAAACAGCAAACCCTCCAACTTTTGAATTTGAAGCTTCAGAGGGACCTGGACAGGGACTGGAGGGGACAGTCACCAGGATGAACACAGGTGCATCAGGCGGGAGCCGCAGCAGGTCCTCTGCACGTGGGGGCCGGGCTCCAGGCTCAGGAGCCCGGTTCCTAATGAAAAATAACTCTGAAGGTCGACCAGGATGCCCACAGACCACACAAAGTGTAGAAAAGGTCAGAACTTCACCATGAATACATAGTGTCTAGAGCTCCTTTTAGCTCAAATTCCTAAGAAGGAGAATTGAATTTGTTCCCTGCTGTTTGAGGTCATACGATGCGTCCAGTGACAGGTGAAAAAATACCTAAAAACAAGGACTTTCTAAAGTGCTCACTTCTGCAGCCTGTCGGGAGCGTTGATCGGAGCACCAGACGCCCCCCGGGCCGCTCTGCAAAACGGAGGCCATCGGTCCGCATCCGGAAGGGTCCTCGCACGGAAGGGTTCTCGCGAGTTACGACCTGTGACCGTGGCGGGACGCGCTGCCACAGCCGGCGTCTCCACAGCGGGGGTGGCAGGCAGGCAGCCACACGCGGCTTGCACGCGTCCCGCCGCCCAGAGGCCTCATCTCAGCCCAGAGCTCACACCTCACGTGCTCCCTACATTCATGCTGTGACGGTCGGGACGCGCTGCCCGGATGCGGCAGCCAGGCACAGTCACGACTCAACCTGGTGAGGACTCTCAGCCGTGCACAAACCCGGGCCGTCACCGTCCGGCTGACCTTCGCTCCCGCTGGCTTCAGACGCGTGCCCAAGCCACTGGCCAGCTCTCCGGCGTGTTTTATGATGCTCTGCCGACCGAGCTATCTGGGCTCTTCTCTGGAGTGTTATAAATTGAACGTCAGACAGCAGCATCCCCGTGTTCCGCTGATGAGGACTCCCATCTCCAAACGCGCACCGCACCGTCACTAACCCCACATTGCGACCTTAGCAGGACGGATCCGGTTCCCCTGGCTGTCCCCACAGCGTGCGGTTCACAGCTGGTGCGGGCGCTGTGATCACAAGCCCGGTGCATCTCTCCTGCTGGCTCCTGTCTCCCTTCCTGGAGGTCTGATTTCTCAGAGAACTAGGGTCACTTGTCCCGTAATGGGTCTCCCCTTCCGACTCGCAGATTTCTTGCTCTGGTTCAGAAGGACCCTGAGACTCTGTTCGATGGAGGCTTGGCTTTGAGGCCCCAGTTTCTCTGTCACGAGTCTGTCTACACCTCCCATCCATCACCACTTCCTGTCTGAGCTTCTCGCTTTTGGGGAAATTTCGAGGGCTCTGGGTTCCAAGGGCTTCAGGAACCTTCCGTGGTAAAGATCCTGCTGACCCCCAGGGGTCTTGCGCCCACGGAAGTCTGTCCCCCCAGAGCCATTAGGACTTTCAAGTGCTGAGTTCTAATTGTCTCACATACTCCGTGTCCGTATCAGCCAGACTCTTCTACAGAGAACAACTTTCCCTAGCCAGCAACCCGCAGTCCATTTCATAATGGAAAGCATCATAATGTTTGCTTCTGTGTAACTTCTAGAACAACCGGGTGACGGTGGTTGACTCTTGGCACCCACGGCTACCGCAGAGCCCCATTTCCCTGCACGTGGAAGCCAGCTGGGGCGCTGCGCTCCTGCTGTCACGTCCAGGCCTCCTGGGTACAGAAAACTAAGAAACACGCAGGTTCTGAAGAGAACACAAAACCGCGAGCTGGTGGTCACCGTGGCCATTGCACGAATCTAAAGCCAGTTGGGTCACCCGGCTACACAGGTTTGAGGCTTGTGTTTCCTCCCTAATGCTCTAAACTTCAGGCCCACTCTCACCTGTGCTGGCTGGTTTGGGAGCCGGAAAACCAGATCAAACGAAGGTGAAGTTGCTTTCCTCACACACCCCCACAGGTAGGAACCTTGTGGCGTCTCAGGATGCACGTGCGCCCGGAGGCTCATCGGTGTCTCGCTCCCGCGGAAGCCAAGCCCCAGAACCCGTCATTATCCAGGAGGCTCTCTAAATTACTCCCCGGGGCGGGGCATCTGGGGACCGTGGGAACCACCCCACGGAAGGCTCCTCCAAAGACCGTGTGTTGGAGATGTCACTCACGTCGTCCACGGCGTGGACCACTCCTGCGGGCGCCGAGCTGGGGGCAGAAGGAAGTGAAAACGGGCGTCACGGTGGCGCCCCCGTCCGCTTCCCCACCATCCACACTCTTCCACACTCCTTCCTTCCTTTCTCTTTTCTTTCAGAGAATGCGTGAGACGGACCACACGCACGTGGGCTGAGGGGAAGAGGCAGAGCGGGAGGAAGACGGAGTCTCAGCAGACGCCGCACAGCGCAGGGAGCCCGATGCGGGACTCGATCCCAGGACGCTGAGACCACGACCTCAGCCGAAGGCAGACGCGTCCCTGTCTGAGCCCCGCGGGGGCCCAACACGACACCACGCTCATTCCTGCTGAGCCCGCTTTTGTTTTCACCGTCTAGACCTCCCCAGCGGTGCGCTCCTCGCCTCTGCTTGGTCTCTCTGCCCCCTCTGCCCCCGCGGCTCCCTCTGGTGTCAGAGTCTCTGACTCTTCCCGCTGCCCGGCTTCCCTCCCCTCCTCCCTCGTCACACTCTCTGGAAGCGTCTTCTCCCACGCCTCTGCTCTTCATTCCATACCCCTGTGTGTCGTGGGAGAGACAGGACAACTCTACCCCAAGTCTCGGGTGACTGATGGGCAGCAAACCTCACAGCACAGTCTCTGCCTTCGGGAACTCGGGTCTTTGAGGGCAGTCGGAACCTGGAAAAACGCAACGTGCTCCAGAGCGAACGTCAAGTGAACACAGGCGAGGCAGGAACGGGAGGGAAAGTCTGCAAGGCCGCTGGGACCGTGCCGCTGGGACCGTGCCGCTGGGACTGTGCCGCTGGGGCCGTGCCGCTGGGGCCGTGCCGCTGGGGCCGTACCGACAGGCCGACCGGCAGAAGCAGCACCGGGCAGCGGCACTTCCTGCGACGGTGCGAGCAGCCCAACCCCGGCAGTGAGATGTCGCTCACGCCACGGGAACCCCGCGCTCAGGGAGACACCTCGAAGCAAGACCGCCAGCCCTGTGGTATGCCGCGGTTCCCGACACACCTGGCTTTCCGACCCTTTGACAGACGGCTGCTGGCCACCGGCCACCACGGCCCAGCAAAGTCTGAGCTAGCAAAGTAAGACTGGATGAGAAAGATATCCACTCTCTGTCAAAGAGATACGAACTGTGTTTCACACTGTAGGGCAGGCCCGGGACCTCCTAAAGACCTTCCAAAGTCACGTGCTAGACCATATGACACACACACCAGCGAGACGCAAGGCAGGCCCCTCCAGGAGAACAAGATTTAGGCGGACAAGAGGAGGCCCCCGACATGAGCCAACTTACAGGGCAGGGGTGAGAGCCTGTTGGCCGCAGAGCCCCCAAGGCTGACCTAAGGGAAGCAGGGGGCTAGTGGGCAACATCGTGTAGGCCAGAGGGCCCGGAATGTGGAATCCATTCCACAGGCAACGGCGCTGACCTTTCCACAAGGGTTTGTTTCATCTGGGGAAGAAGGGAAGGTCCTATTGAGACAGTTTTCAAGTCAACAGCCAACTAAAACCAACTAAAACCACGTCAGGTAGTTCTGTGCGACTCATCAATAGCACCAGAACTCTGTCCACGTCACAACGACCAGCCGTGTCCACACTGATGACCTTCTCACACCCCGGAGGGCTCTTCAGAGTTAGTAAAGAAGGATGCCCCTTCCCTCTGATGGACTAGCGGGCAGAGAAGGACCAGCCAGAGCCTGGCCTTGTCAATTGCTGAAAGAAGTGTGACCCCATTGGGCCCCAGAATCCCTATGACCCATACGGGGCTCGCTCAGAACTTCTCGCCACGTTCAAGCCACATTCCAACAGCCTGTTAACTCCTCAGCTCCTTCCAGAAAATCACCCTCCCCCAGAGCATGAGAAATCCCGCGTCAGGGCAAGGGGCAGGAACACAGGACGCACAGGAAATGGCTGCACTTTCTTTTTCCTTCAAAGAGACAAGTGCGCATGCGTGCGTGCACACACACGCACACACGCGCGCACACACGCGTGCACACATGCACACGCACACATGCACACACACGAGCACACACACATGCGCGCGCACACGCACGCACACACACACACACCATGCAGAAGCAGATCACCTGTCCCGGGAAGCTTGACCATCGAATTCCTCATCGGAAGGCAGCAGAGGGCGAATCCGACAATGAACTCTGACATTCCCTTTTAGCTCCTACAACCAGAGAGTTTCCACCTGTGAGCGGAGGAACCGTTTCCCCGGAGAGGACATCCCGAGTACTGGCTTCTGAGCAACCCCCAGGAAGGGTACTGGGCGCTCAGTGCTCTTTCAGGCTTTTTTAAAATCCCCACGTGAACGTGTTCCCTGGCAAATGCCTGTCCTGTGGTGCTCAGACACGCTTCCTGGCGTGGCGCTGGCCTTGTTTGCCCACGGGTCCTTTCCCAGCGTCGACACCATGATGAAGCCGTCCGTTCCTCCTTCACGGCACAGTGTGTCAGAAACACAAACTCTGCCACCGTGTCCCCTGGAAGCCATGCGTCCCCAGCGCCTCCCACCAGCCCGTGGTGCACAGCCGCACTGCGCACTCCCCCACGGCTAAAGCACCGGGTTTTCATCGCTCCTGAAGGGCCGTGTCTGGAACAAGCAGCTCATCTCTAGCTGCACATTTCTGACCTGCTGACTGTCCTTGCAGCCTTGACCCTAACGACCTAGTCCGTGCTTGGGACTGTCACCTGACACTGGGGATGCCGCACCCACCGGAAGGGAGCCACACACTCCTCCCCAGCACCCCAGATGACAGACACGTCAGTGGGAAAGCATGGGAATTGTCGGCGTGGCCGTGGTTCTACCAGAATCAGACATCGGTGGGGGCAGACGTGGGCTTGGGAACCAACACTGTGTCACAAGACAGGAAAGACCATGCAGAAGGAGGGGGAGGGCCAGGCAGGAGAACCTGGGAGACAGCAGGTGAAGGGCAGTGTCAGGTGACCTAAGAGGTGGCCGCATCCCTGAGTGAAGGAGTGTCACCACCAGGAAGGGACGGCCACCTCCACTTCACGCGCATCCGGCCTCCAACGGCACAGCCCAGTGTGGTCCGCGAAGCCTGGGGGAGGGACCCGGTCCCCAGACTGAGCCTGGGGTCCGAGCTCCTGTGGCAGGGCTACAAGAGGGACTCCCGCTAACAACCACGGTGCTGCTGCTGCTGCTGCTGTGAGTTCTGGCATGTTCTCCAGTTTAAAAACTGATCTCAGCTCGCAAGGCGATGCTGCTGGCAGTCACCTCTCTAGGCACCTGCTCTCACCCCACGTCTGCATCAGCCTGCACCTGTGCACCTGCATTCTGCTTAGCCTAGGGCTCTAGCCTGTGGAAATATTTTGGGATACTCCTTGCCATTCGATACGTTTGGTATAAATCCCTTTCAAATTGTCTCCATCAAGTCAGTGAGAATTAGGATCCAAGGAGTCTGGGCGGAGCCCAGAGGATTTCCCTGCACAGCTTCTCTCCTGGTTGTCTTCTGGGTCGGGGTCCTGTCCCTGGCTGATCCGGCCTGCCCCTCCTCCCTGCGCCTTCTTTACAGACACAAAAACCCAGGGGGCAGGGGCTGGCCTCCGAGCTCTTATACTGACGTTCTGGTCATTAATATTTCATGTCATGCTTTTGCAAATGCCTGGCTGAAAACCAGACACCCTGCATATCTCCTCTTCTCTTGATGTGGCACCTGGAAACCACAAGGGGACATCTTCATTTTCGCACATGCCTACTGGTTCCCGTGAGCAGCACGTTTGCCGTCTGAGCAGTCAGAAACCGTTCCCTGGTGATCGGTTCCAAATCTTACACTGGACTCACAACTGGTTGGTTTAACCAGTCGCCACGCACAGCTGTTTTTGCTGCAGCAGCATGAATAAGACACCTACGGACTGATTTACAGACTAGAGGGCTCTTGGGTCCCTGGGTCTCCCTGACGCTGAGACCCACTATCTGTCAGCGGGTCTTCCAGGGTGCAGAACGCAGCTGGGGGTCAAGCCTCGTCCCCGGGCCTGGTTCCTGCCGAGAGGGCCAGTCCGGCCCCTTCAGGCCCCGGGGGAGCGCAGGGGACCGGCAGCTCCTGGCTGGTCTCTCACCTGGTCTGTGCAGCAGGGAGGCACGAGGTCAGAACGAGGTATGTACACGCACCAAGCGCTTCCAGAGCGCCTGGCTGGCAGGAAACTCGCAGTGGATGCCGTCTGCTGCGGCGGCCCGGAGCCCGAGCCCGGCCTGCAGGCAGCCTAGGACGGGGGCCACGCTGACCCGTGGGGGAGCCCGAGGGCACTTCCCAGGAGCACAGGCTCCGTGGGACCGTGAGCCCGCCACGCCCCCCGACCTCCCAGGAGCAAAGCAGCTCATCCAACAGACCTTCAGCTCCGGCCTCGCCGGAGCACACACGGAGCCGGGGTCCTCACACCTCCCGGGCCTCAGCCCCGCACCGCTAGACAGGAAGGCGAGCCAGCCTCGGCGTCCTCCCGGCCACGGAGGAAAGCCAGGGCCAGCGCCGGGCGGAAGGCTGAGCTCTAAGGACCCGGCTCACGCGTTCCAGGGGCCGCCCTCGCAGACCCCAGGGCACAGGCCTGCCCCGGCCCTCGCACACAGCCAGGGGTCTCACCGCCCCGCCCCACCCCGCTGCCGCTCAGCCCCGCCCCTTCCAGCCTGCGGGCCACACCTCCTCACTGGCCACACCTCCCCGAGGGCCACGCCTCCCATCAGGCCCCACCTCTCTGGCCACACCTCCTCGCCTATCCACCCGCACCCGCACCTGGACCTTTCACTGAGGTCCCTCCTCCAGGTCCCCTGTCCCGCCCCCTTTCTTGGACTGTGGACGGCGCTCACCACCAAACGGTTGTGCAGCAGCTTCCTCTTCTGCCTCTCCAGCTCATACCGCGCGCTCGCCTCCTGCAAGGACCTCTCGAGGCGGCCCGCCTTCGACTGCCAGGCTGCGGGGACGGTTTTACCCCAAGTGTGAATGCGGTTTGGGAAGAGGATCTTGAGACCCCCGTGACTGCTCCCCCTGCAGGAGACTGCTGCGTCCCGAGGGAAAGCCGGGGCCCCTCTCCCTCTCCCCCTCCCCCCAGCCCCCTTTCCAGAGCCGAGGCACACTACGGCCCATTAGATAACCCAACGGTCCCCTTTCCTGGAGTGTGTGTCTTGGAGGACTGCCCGCGAGCATGCACGTGCCCACCTGTCACCTGGCTCGAGACCCAGCAGGAGGGTCCCTGAGCGGAACCCTCCCAGTAAGGTTGGCCTCATTCCCACAGTGCCGCTGGGGTGAGCACTTACAGCCCCAGAGCCAAAGCACCCTGCTCCCCGGGCTGTACGTCTGGTAGGTGACAAGAACATCCCCATCTCCACCCAGTAGTGACCGAGCCCAAGAAAGAGGTGACCAGACAGAAGGGACATCACACCA
Organism: Mustela erminea; assembly: GCF_009829155.1. Taxonomy (NCBI): domain Eukaryota; kingdom Metazoa; phylum Chordata; class Mammalia; order Carnivora; family Mustelidae; genus Mustela; species Mustela erminea. The sequence continues at coordinate 1,624,794 of NC_045617.1, forward strand.
CACATCAGGGACATCTGACACAGGGGACTCAGCAGGGACGTGGCCCCAGCACAGGGCCAACATCAGCGTTGAGGGAGCCTCTTATCATCCCCAGGGGACAGGGGAAATCTCATGTCCATTCCCAAGCAGCAGCACAAAGTCACAGCTGAAGCCAACTCCAGTCCCCGGCAGGCCTCTGTCCCTGTCAACGGGCCGGGCAGCCATTGGGTTAGGGCCTCACCTTACCTAGCAAAGCCTCGTGGCAGAGCGGTGCCCTCTGCACGGCCGCCACCACCTCGGAAAGCCCGTCCTGCAGGTGCTCCCGGCAAGCTCTGAAAACCTCCAGAGAAGAAGCTCGCAGCGCCTCTGTGTCCTGCTTCAGGGCCTGGACCAGAGAACACACGCGGCGGAGATAAGGTCATGGGTCACACGGCACCGTCTGGAATAGTCAAGTGAGGGTCTGTGAAACAAGATCACAGCCACACGAGTAACACAATCACACACAGACTTCCCAGGACCTGCGTCTCTTCAGAGCTGAAGCTCTCTAACGTTAGAGGGAGGACAGCTTCCTGTCGGCCGCGGACTTCCTCACGAGGCCGGCCAGGCCCCAGTCCCCACGCCGGCCTCCGCACGCAGGAACGGAGCTCTGGCCTCTTGCGCCGACCGCCCTCGGGACCACACTGTCCTGAGCACACGACGACAGCCATGCTGGCCCCTGTGCTTGTGAGACCCACGTCCAGGCGCACACGCAAGGGTGTTCAGTGAACTCGGGGGGCAATGGAGCCGATAAGCGGTGCCCCCCACGTCAGGGGCTCTTCCCTTCTGAGGCCGTGGGACACTGTTGGGCACCAGGACAAGTGGCCCAGAAGGAAGGAGCGGCCGTCCTGGGGTTTGACCTCCAGCAAGTGAACCGCGAGATCCCCGCCCATCTGAGATACACGTCCTTGGGTTAAGTCTTTCTTTTCCGTAAAAGGAAGACCATTTCCGTATGTTCCGTATCAGAAACATTCTGACAGAATGTCCACACTGACATCTCGCATCGCAGAGGACAGCGACTCCGCACGCACTCCCGCGGTCCGTGGGCAGGAGAACGAGCCTGTTGGGGGGACTGATGGTGTTTGCAGACGGCGTTTCTGCTGTTGTCATAATGATCTTTCTTTCCCCTCCTAGTTTCTGCCCCGGTCACTTGTTTGTGAGGAAAGGTGGACAATGCTCGCGGACACACCACAGCATAAAAATAACCCAGCACCGGCTCGCCCTGGACGCTTGCCAGGCGCCCTAGAGCCACGGCCACGCTCTGACTTTTCTTTCCGGACAACTTAGCAGTTTACCGGGAGCCACCCCTGGGACTGCGGTGGCGAGTTTCTGGGCTGTCCGGGCCCCAGCAAAGCCGCGCCCTGCCCTGTGACACTGGATTAAAGGAGAGGCCCACCCTGCCTCTCCGTGTGGCAGGATCAGAGCTGTGTCGCACAGCCCGGCCACGGCCACACGGTGCTTCTCCTTCCCGCGTGGGCTCAGGACCCCAGGCCTCCAAGTCGGCAGGAAGGCAGAGCTCCCGACCTGAGCGCCAGGGGCCCATGTCCCCAGCACAGGGAAGCTTCTCCCGCCTCGTGAAGAGGGCCACAGGGGCAAACGTGCCGGGACCCCACGCCTGCCGACTGAGGAGCTTCGTTTCCCTACAGCAAGCCTCCTCCTAACCCCTTCAGACGGGATCTGGGCTCGCAGGCTTAAACTTCCCCAGTCCCGCCGGAAACGGCCCCGTGAGTGGGGGACGCGGACAGCCACGTGCAAACACAGGGACCCACTCGCAGAGCTGCTCCTACCTGAACGCGGCGCCAGAGCTGGGGTGCGGCCAGGGCTGCGCTTCTCCGCGGGGGCTCCCGCTCAGGGCACCGGGAGCAGAGCTGGGCGGCCGCGCCAGCCCCCTTCCCACTCGTTCCTCGGTACTATTGTGCACAAGAGAATAAAAGACGGTCAAAGTGTCAGCCCCTGGGAGCAGGTGCACTCCTCTGAGCGGAGGCTGTTCACTACTGTCTGCTGAGTCCCACCGGCCCGACCTGCCGCGGCCTGGCCGCACCCCTCGGCCTGCGCAGGGCCCCCAGGGGTGCCGGGTGAGGAGGGTGAGGCGGCACAGGGGCACAGAGGGTGCAGGGACAGGAGTGCGGTGCGGGTACGAGGGGCTCACGCGGGGCCATGTGGACATGGGGCGCAGGGGGTCCTGAAGGCATCTGCCTGCGGCAGGTGTTTAAGGACCGAGCTGTCTGGCCCCGTGAGTGGGGCAGGGTTGGGGGGCCGCAGACCTCGGCAATAACAGGGTCGCTGCTTGGCTGTTTCCTTCAGGGCGATGCCAAGCGCGCGGAGATTTTCAGGACAGAAACCTTGTTTGGGAAGACGGCTCCGGGAGTTCGGTGGACAGGACGGAGTGGAGGGGGCTGTCACGGGGGACAGAGTAGAGGAGTCAGGACACATTCAGGGACAGACTTGGCATGTCCAGGAGGTGATGCAGTGGGACGAGACCGGGACCCCTGTAGCTCCAGGGTCCCTGTCCTGTGTGGCCAGCTGCGGAGGGGCCATGACTCAGGTCCTGAGGGAATGGTGATGCATTCGGGATTCTGCTTTGCTTTGGTTTGTGCTCTACAGTGTTTAAGTCCTGACGCTCTCGTGCTGTGTCCTCGTGGCTCATAGTGGTGCCGACGGCCTCCCACAGAGACCAGCCGCGGCGTCCCACGAAGAGAAAACCCGCAGCTCGGTACCAGCCGTCACAGTGCCATGGCAGCTGCTGCTCAGGGAGAGCGACTCGCCATGACCTCACCACGTCCTTATGATGTCCTAACCATGTCCTCGCCACGTCTTTACGATGTCCTAACCACATATCTAACCTGGCGGCGCGTGGCTGCAAGCCGAGGGCACGTGAGCTCGCTGCATGAGCAGGCACCGGCTTCTCTTCGGGAAGAGTGTGGAGGCAGAGGACGCGGGCCTCCCAGCACGGTGGGGCTGACGGGGGACACCTGGTCCCCAAAGTGCCCTGCGGCAAGGAGGAGGCCCAGCGGGTGTGGGGCTCCCTCCGCGTCTGCCCCTGGCCGCGGACAGCACGGAGAGCCGGCGGGAGGCCAGCCACGGAGACGGCAGCACCTGGAACAGGAGCCGCTGTGGGGCCGGGACAGGCCAGGGTTGGGGGTGAAGCACCCTGAGGACCGGTGCCACCTGAGCATGGGGGGCCAGGGCCGCCTGGCTGCGGATCTTTCCCTGGTGCTTGAATGTTCTTCACTACAACTCTTTCTGCAGCAGGGGACAGAGGCGAGCCTGCTGCCGGCTGGGCAGGGCTGGCCCCCTCCGTGCCGCATGGGAAGCCTGTCCCATAGATCCAGGGCTCTGTGCGCTGTGATCCAGCACACTGCCACCACTCCAGCGACTCGGGACAATCCTTATCTCACGGAGACGCGCTGGGCAGGAGCACGGCCGGACAGTCGAGGCCCTGCCCCTGGCTAACAGTCATGCGGCCGCAGGCTGCGTCTCTGCTGACGGAAAGGAAATAAACTAAACCAGAGAGTGATTGCATTGAATTCGGCTCCTCTGCTCCGACGGCGGCAGACACTCCGACCGAACTCCTCTCGGTGCCTGGAAGGTAGGAAAGCGCCGTGATGGCAGGTAAGTGGATTCTGTCCCAAGGGTCCGACAAGGGAGCGAGGGGACGGGGCTCTGTTCCCTCGGAGCCGCTCTCCCGTCCCCTCTCGCCGGCGCTGCACAGCGGGGGGCGTCCAGTAAATGCCAGAGAGGAGACGCGCTCGTGACTCTTGGGACGGATCCGTCGGAATGGCCGGGGTCGGCACTGTCCCAGCGCGCCGGGGCCCGCTCCCCTCCACCCCTACGCTGAGGTCGCACGGCAGCTCCCACGGTTGTGGAAACCCACGTCTTCCCTGGACTCCAGAACGCGAGGACAGGTGTTTCCTTCCAGTCAAAGCTTTTGACTGTAATTCACCCAAAACCATGTCAAGCAGACTCTTCCCGTGTGCCGGGAGCAGGAGGGACGCCCGAGCTACATGTGCGACACTGAAGGGGACACGGAGGTTGCTGGTGGGACGGGCCAGCACGGCTGGAGGACGTGTTCTTGATGTGAGCCCTCCACACTGAGGAGAACCTACACGCAGGGACGCTCAGGGCAGCCCACCCATCCGTGGGACAATGACGGCTACAGAGAACCCACGGCCCGTCCTGTCCTGGGCGCAGCAGGTACCAGGAGCCACGTGGGCACGGGCCTGTGCAGACTACAGCTCGGGGACGTCACGCGGTTCACTGCTCCACCCATTATGTGGCTACAGACAAAACGGAAGCAAAACAAAGGCCCTAAACTCTGAAGGCTCAGATTCTCTCGGAAAAAATATAATGTACGTTTATTTAAACATCCAGACCCGTATTCCAAAGTCTCCGGTACCGACTGTAGGTCCAACGGGAATTCAGAGGGAAATGAAGTTGAGCGACCGAGTCTGGCACGTGGGATATGGGCCATCTGGCTTCCAGGGCCAGGCTGGCCAAGGAGGAACAGGCGGAAAGCCACTGGTGCCCGAGGGTACTGAGAAGCAAAGCCCGGAAGCAACAGCTCAGGGCTCTGGGGAGGCAGCGGATTCATTTGGAGAGCAACACTGAAAACAGGAACAGTGTCCATGAGTAGGACAAGCTGCCCTGGACGTGTGACCAGCCACTCTCTGCAGCTAGGGCGAGCCTGGTGGACAGCGGCTCCTGGAAGAGTCCCGCGCGCCCTTCCCCTCGCATGGGCTGCACAGGAGGCCTGCGCCACAGAAGGAAGATGTTCTGTCTTATAATCATCAAAAATGGCGAAGAAAGACTTACCATACAAATGCCAAAAATGTTTCAGGCTTTTTGTGTAACTGACACACTATGCCTGATGATCTTAACTGTGAAGAACATGTTTTCAATTTCATCTCGATGACACTTGGGAACACGGCTGGAGCTTCGTGGCGGCCCCCAGCAACAGAAGGTCGTGAACTCCACGAGCCACCTCCACACGTCTAGCCCTGCGCGGAGGAAGGAACCCCGGGCGCGAGCTGTGGGGTCCAGCCGCGGGCCCATCTATGCCCCTCGGAAGTGCCGTGGGAAGGTTTGGGTGCAACGCGGGAGACATGCTTCACTGGGGCTCAGGCCAGAAGCTCTCGCAAAACGAGCAAATAAATTAGTGCTTTATTTAGGAAACAGTACGGAGAGTCCCAACTTAACCGACAAATGTAGTGCAGCTAAGTCCAGCTCAGTGGAATGGGACAAGGTAATTCAAGGAGCATCAAGGGTTGGAAGACTGAGTTCTGCTGGAAGGCCCTCAGGAGAGGTCTGCAGAGGTCACATCTTACCGATGAGGGACGCAGACGAGCCCTGGCTTTCCAGACTGGCTTCTGTTAACAAATGGCCACCACCTGGGAGACTCAGGACAACACAAGGGCATCGGCTCACGATCCTGGAGGCCAGCACCCCAAGCCCAGAGGCTTTGGGGCAGGACCTGCACACCTGTCCGGCTCCCGTGGCCGCTGAGGTGCCCTGGCTATGCTGCATCATGTCCCCTGCTCCGTCCTCACCTGGCCTTTTCCTCCTGAGAGGCTGCATGGTATGCAAGGCCCAGCCGGGGCTCCGGGGGCAGCAGCAGCTGGTCGGCTGTTCAAGACCAGGAGGGACAGGCTCCTGCCGCCAGGCACTCTCTGCCCTGCCCCCTCCCTTCCAGGTGCGTGGCGGACCAGGGTCCACTCACGCGAGCATGAGCGTCCTTGCCAGGATGCCAGGATCACTGTACGTGGGGGAGGGCAGGGGCTGAAACTGAGAGGCCCGAAGGTCCTTGGGGGTACAGGCAAAGGGGGGGGTCACGATGGCTGGGCAACCACGAGGAAACTGAACACCCACTCGTACGCTTCAGCTGGGGGAAGGCATGTCTGTAAGTCGGACCTCAGTAAAGCGCAGGCCCCTCACTACTTTGTCCTCACTAGATCCTCGTGGGCACGGGACCCGACCTCGTGCCGCCTCGGAGGCGGGGGTCCTGGCTACCCCGCTGCATGGCAGGAGGGAAGGCCAGGACGGGCGGCAGTCCGGAGCCCGGGGAGGACTCAGTCCACCCCACCTGCCGGACGCGTGGGGGCACTACCTGGGCCAGTCGCAGGTGAAGAACGGCGTTTTCCGTTTCCAGTTCAACTATCCGCTCCTCTTTGGCCTACAACAAGGACCAAACAAAGGAAATTATGACCATAATCAATCGCATCAGTAAGCACTCCACCCTCGGAAGGAAGCCAGCCCCCGCATCAGTGAAGAGCTGCAGGGGAGGTCAGCTGGGGCAGGGGCTGTTTCCGACACAGACAGAGCCCACGTGCCCCGCATCTATGACCCCCCCTCCAAGTGCAGTCCCCGGCTGCCGCTCCTGGGGCTTGTCGGAAACGCAGAATCCCACATTATGGCACATAAATTAGAGCACAATTAAATTGCTGAAAAAGCCCCACCCCAGATCTACCAGAGTCTGCATGTTAGAGAGAGCTCCAGCGGACCTGTATGTAACGTAAAATCTGGGACACACTAAAATCAGCATTTCTGTCCTTCTATTAGCTCACATGAAAAGCTACCTGTTAGAAATCTGTCATGTGCCAAGCACTTGTCTGGATACTCTGGACACAGCTGTGAACCGATCCGATGCGGGGGAAGAGCCAGTGCATGGGTAAGAGAGCTGGGGGACAGTGGCAACACCACAGTTAAATCAGTCTATGGGTTCGGAGACAGAGACAGAGACAGAGTGGCTGCCCAAGGTGGGGGCAGGGCTGGCAGGGCCAGCCAGGAAACCGGAGCAAAGGGGAAAGCCCATGCAAAGGCCCTGAGGCAGGGACGAGTTCGCGGAGTTGAGGATGGAAGAGAAGGTAAGACTCCAGGGGGAAGGCGGGGTCTGGGAGGAGGGATGACGGGGAAGAAGGGGCTGTTGTCTGCAGGGCTTTAAGTAGAGGAGTTTAGTTAAGAGCTATTTACAGTGAATGCTGAGCAAGCCAGCTGCTGGAGGCCTCGGTGGACAGAAAAGCATGGGTTTCCCTGAAGCTGGTCCGGAGGCCATCCTTTCTGCGGGGAGTCCCTCTCCCAGCCCGCTAACACGCAGCTCTCAGATTGTTGTGATCATTTTGGGACAATCTCTTTGTGACTGGTTATAAAACCAGAAACTTGGATGTCATCTGGACTTTGTTACCATGTTCAGTCAGTTTTACCTCTTGAAAAAAATTACCAAACTTGGAGTATTTCCGCAGAAGTCCACTTCTGGCATCTAGCAGATGCCGGCCCTGTCCGCAGCCCTATGGAGCTGGACTTGCCCTCCACGCAGTTCACCGGCCCAGGTGCACAGGTCAGTGGCTTCTGTATACTCACCGCTGTGCCAATGTCACCAAAACTAGTTGGCAGTTATTTTCATCTCCCTGAAAGGAAGCCCCACCCCTTAGCCACTGCCGCTGATGACCCCCAACCCATCCCAAGGAAACCAATAATCTACTCTCTGTCTTCCCAGATTTGCCAATTCTGGGCATTTTGGACCCACAGAATCATGGGCTGTGTAGCCCCTGCGAGCAGTATCCTTCACTGGGCACCTTGTTCTCAAGGCGGAACTATGTCGTGGCATCCTACCAGAATTTCCTTTCCTTTCGTTGCCCGATCGTATAGCCATATAGCTGTTCCTGGACGAGTTTTGTGGGACACACATTTCCCTTTCTCCTGGGAGTATTCCTAGGATGGGGACCACATGTGTTACCTCCAGTTAGCATCTGGGGAACTGCATACTCCCGTCTGCAGTGCATGACAATGCCAACCTGGCCACACCCCTGCCAAAACTTCCCATCTGTCCTCTGAGCATGGCCATCTGAGTGGGTAGGAAGTGGCATGTCATTGCAATTCAGTCTGCGCTGCCCTGATGGCTAATGCTGACTGTCAATTTTCAATGTGCAAGTCATGCACATTGGTTAAATTCCTTCTGAAGCATTTTAATATCTTTGATGATATTTAAGTAGAATTGTTGTTTTTAATTCACCTTTTTTTCCCCATTGCTATGAAGTAGAAAGACAGCAGATTTTTGCACCTGGATCTTGTATCTGTCAAACTTGTTGAAATCACTTACTAGGGCTAGTAGTGTTTTTTGATGGATTTCTTGTGATTTTCCATATATGAGATCATGTCATCTGTAAATGGAATCGTCTTCCTCCCTCCTGTCTGAGATCAATATCTTTCCCTTCTGTCATCTTGCCTAACCAGGTGGACAAGCATGTCCGGGAAGATGGTAAATGGATGTGGTCAGAGTGGATCTGTTCATCTTGCGCCTTTTATCTTATGTGTGTCAGCTGGGGGTTTCGTGGACGTCCCTTTATCAGCTTTGAGGAGTTGCCATCCGTTCCTAGCTGGTCAAGTGTTTTCATCATGAAGCGGAGTTATATTCTGTCAGAAGCATTTTTTCTGGATCTACTGAAATGATCATGGGGTTTGTCCTGTCTCCTATTGAAGCGGTCAATCACATTCACGGACTTTGGAATGCTAAACCATTTGGGGGATGACTCCCACTTGTACATGGTTATAAGCCCTGCGGTTTGCCATTATTTTCTGAAATTTTTTCTATCTATACTCATAAGAGATACTGCTCTGGTTTCCTTGTGAGATTTTCATGTGGTTTTGCCATCAGGGCAATACTAGTTTCACGGAATGGGAAGTGTTTCCTCCTTTCTATTTTTCCGAAGAGCCCGGGAAGGACGGCTATTAATTCCTCTATAAATGTTCGGTAGAATTCATCAGGGAAGCTGTCTGGACTTGGGCTCTCCTTTGTGAGATTTCTAATTCCTCATGTAACCCAGTGCGTTACGGTTGTGTTCACAACTCCTACTTCTCCTTGAATCGGTTTTGGTGATCTGTGTCTCTGCAGGAATCGGAGAATCTCCCCCGGGTTAAACTGTCAGCAGTGCTGTTCACAACATGTCTGTGTCTCCCTTTTTATTTCTGTGAAGTTGGTAGTAATGTCCTCTCTTCCAGTCTCAATTTTATTAATTTTATTTAGTCAAACGAAGGGTCTGTCTGCTTGATTCATCCACTTTTGGTTCTGCTGATTTTCTGTGTAGTTCTTCCAGGCTCTGCTGCCCTGGTTTCTCCTCTGGCCTCTGTCATGCTTCCATTCTGCTCCTCTCAGACTTGCTTCACTGCTTCATCCAGTGTCTTGAGGTGGAAGTGTAGGTTGCTGACCTGAGAGCTATCTTCTTGTTTAAAGTAGGTGTTTCCATCTATGAATGCTCCTTCAGGTGCTGCTTTACCTGTATCCCATAAACCTGGCTGTGTGGCTCTTCATTTTCATTCCTCTCAAAATATTCCCAGACCTCCCTTGTGATTTCTTCTTTCACCCACTGGTTATTTAGAACTGTCTTATTTCATTTTCACCTATTTGTGAATTTCCCAAATTTATTTTGGTTATTAATCTCTAACTCCCCTCTGTTGTTACCGGAGAATACATTTTATATGCCCTTTATCCTTTTCCATGTATACAGGCTTCCTCGGTGGCCAGCAGGTTGTCTAACCCAGAGAGTGCGCTGCATGAGTACAAGAGGGTATCCTCCTGCTGCGTAGACGGGGTGTTCTGTGCATGTCCTCCTGGTCGGGCTGGTTCATTAGCACCGTTTACATTGTCTGTCTCCTTGCTGGTCCTCTGTTCAGTCTGTCTGTCTGTTACTGAGAGGGGAGAGGGGATGTCTGCTGCTATTATTTTTGAGTTGCCTTTTTCTCTCTTGGATTCTGCCAATTTGGGGGCCATGTCATTAGATGCACACATAATTTTCCTATCTTCCTGATGGAGTGATACTTCTGTCACAAGCAAATATCCCTCTGTATTTGTTGTAACACTGTTTTCATCTGAAAGTCTATTTTGTCTGATATTAGTACAGTCTGCTTGTAGCTGATGGTGGCATGGTGGGTCTTTCTCCACCCTTTTGCTTACAACCTATTTGTTTTTTTTTTAAGATTTTATTTATTTATTTGACAGAGAAAGATCACAAGTAGGCAGAGCAGCAGGCAGAGAGGAGGAAGCAGGCTCCCCACCAAGCAGAGAGCCCACTGCAGGGCTCAATCCCAGGACCCTGAGATCATGACCTGAGCCGAAGGCAGAGACTTAACCCACTGAGCCACCCAGGTGCCCCGCTTACAACCTATTTGTATCTCTGAATCTAACCAGGCCCCCTGTAGACAGACAGCATGTAGTTAGATGCGGCTTCTTAGCCTGTCTGACAGCACTTGCCTTTTGACTGATGGTTTGTCCATTCACACTGAATGTCCCTGACATGGCTTTATGCCCAACATTTCACTCTTGTTTTCTATGTGCCCCATGTCCTGTTCGTTCCTCATTTACTGCCTTTTTTTTTTTTTTTTTTTTTTTTGCATTCAGTGGATATTTTCTGGGGTGAAATCTTAATTTCTTTGATGCCCTTTCCCACTAGTTTTGGAATAATTTTCTCAGTGGTTGCACGAGGGCTCGCCCTTACTTTGAACCTGGAGTAGACGACTTCACCTTCACAGACAGATTCCAGTGAGATACGGAAACACTCGTGTCACAGCTCTACTCTTCTGTTCCACCTGTTGTGTTAGTACCATTACACATCATGTCCGTCCATGTACGTTACAGATGCAACAATCCAGTGTGGTCATCGCTGCTTTAAATTTCAAGTTCATTAAAGAAGCTGAGACAAGAAGGGACAGCATGTATATATTTATAGGGTTTGCTCTGCTGGCCTTCTTCACCATTTTGACTCCTCTTTACTTGGTCCTGTGCATTCAAACTACCATCTGGCATCATTGCCTTAACTCAAAACTTTGCCTCCATCCACCTACTTTGTACTACTTTTGTCAAAGGTAATACATTTCCATACGTTATATTTTCAATGACACAGTTATACATATATTGTTTTACACAACTGCTTTTTAAGTCAGTGAAGGAAACAAAGAAAAATACACCTTTCCTCTGTATTTCATAATTACATGACCATCTCTACTGGCATTCTTTGTGGATTTGTGTTTTTGTGCGGGGGTGCCTGCTTTCAGCCCGAGGAACTTCCCTTAGCATCTCCTATAAGGCAGATCTGCTAGCGACAAATTTTCTCCAATTTTGTCTATTGGGGAATGCCTTTATTTTGCCTTCATTTTTATAAGACTGTCTTGCTGGATAAAAGATTTTTGGTTGACAGAATTTTCGTCTTTCAGCACTTTGAACACGCCGCGCACTGCCTTGACCTCCACTGATGCTGATGAGGGTCTCCTGACAGTCATGGCGCATGACTCACTCTGCTTTTCTCTTTATTTCTAAGATGCAGGTGGATGGGAATTTCTCTGTATTTTTCCTAATTGGAGTTCATTAAGTTTCTTTCACGTGTACCAAATTTCAATAAATTTTGGGAGTTTGAGCAATTATTTCTTGGTCTACTCTCCTGGTGCCCCCCTGATGTATATGCTGGTGTGCTTACAGGTTTCACACCTTTTCCAGAGGTTCTATTCATTTATCTTCTATTTTTCTCTGTTTTTAGGATTGCATAATTTCTACTAATCTAATAGTTTGCAGATTCCTTTTTTGTCTATTCAAATCTACTCTTAAGTCCTCTAGAGAACATCCTTATTTCAGTGATTTTCAACTCTAGGATTATAATTTAAAAAATAATTTCTATCTCTTTATTGGTATTTTCTATCTGATGAGAAATTATCATATTTTCCTTCTCTTCTATAATGCAGTTTCCTTTAGTTCTTTGAACATATTTATAATGACTGTTTTGGCTTCTTATTAATTCCAACATCAGGCATTCTCATGGGGAGTTCCTATTATTGGTTTCCCTGCTGTGGATGAGTCTCACTTTCCTGTTTCTTCCATGTCTTATAATTTTTTGTTGAAAACAGGACATTTTAGGAAATGAAGAAACTTTAGATAGTGATGCCTTTCTCCTACCCAGTTTTTTTTGTTGCTGTTGCTATTTGTGTGCTCTGTTGAGTGACTTAGTTCGCCTCTTCCGGGGAAGTCTGCCCTGCCGCACCCTCCCAGCGGGAAGGACACAGCCCCGGGCGTGCACACAGGTACTGGGAGACAGTAGTTTAAGCAGGCCTCTTCTTAGCCGCCTCTCCCCAATCTCTCTGTTACTCTGCCTCCCTTGGTACCACAACAACCCCACTAATTACTGACTGCCTTACTGTTTTCAATAATGGCTTGGGGCACACATTTCTCCACTGTCTGGTCCAGTTAAACTGGGGCAGGGATACTTTTGGAAGCCAGTCTGAGGTCTGTCCTGACCCCAGGCTCTCCGTAACCTCGAGTGAACCAGGTTGCCCATTAGCTTGTTGCCCATTAGGAGCTGTATCGCACCCCCACCCCCCACCTTTCACTCATTGAAGTCCCAAGTCCAGGACCTCAGAATGTGGCTGTATTTGGAGACAGGGCCTTTTAAGGGGTGATTAAGTTAAAATGAGGCCATTGGAGAGGTTTTCAATCCAATTTGACTGGTGTCCTTACAGGAAGAGAAGATTAAGGTAAGACTAGGACCTCACACACTACAGAAAGGGAAGATGACGGGGCCTGGGCTGCACGAGGTCTTTGAGGACCATCACCCCAACGCTCCCCTGCTGGCCACAGCCCCAAGGTTCAGAGTGGAAGGGGGCGGTCCAGAGGCCAGTGCTGCTCGGGGTGCTGCGGCGGCTGCGCTCACCTGCACCTGGCGCTGCAGCTGCCCGGCCCGCTGCTCCGAGATGCGCCCCCAGCGCCTCTGAGATGCCACGTCCTGCGCGGGCATCGCCGGGCCCAGCTCTCAGCTGAAACACTGTAACAGAATCCACCGGAATCCGCGTGGGGGGGCGTTTGCGCCCCTCCCCCACCATGGCTTCCTCGCCACGGGGTCAGGGGTTGGCGGCGGAAGGAGGGGGAGGGGTCAGAGGGCCCTGTTGGGGAGGGGAGTGGCTCCCTTTGAAGATCATTTCCTAAAGTGTGGCCGTTCCAAATGCCATACAAACAAGCGTCTTCGGGGGACGAGGGGCTTCACTGCTGTCCTCACGTCCGCCAGGCGACCACGGCTTCCTTTCCCGGGGGAACGGCCCCGCGGCGAGGGGTCCTGCGTGGGCGCCGCGACCAGACAGCGTGCGGCGCACGGGTACTCAGTTCAGGGTCCGCGGCCACACCCCGCGCATCTGGAGGAACAGGCAGGGCGTCGTGCGGAGAAGCCACATCCTCGTCCCAGCCTCTGCTCGGGAGAGGCCGCCTGCAACGCAGCCCACAGACAGGCCGCGGGGTTGGGGTCCGCTGCGTGGGCTTGAGGCCACCTTGTGCACCGCGGCGGCCGGCTAGGCGGGGGCCCAACTGCTGACGGGGCTCCGGGCCCCGTGGGACGCGCGCACGACCCGCACCGTGTGTGCCGTGTGCGCGCCGCGCACTCCGATGCCGGCTGCTGCTCCCGGACTGGACCGGGACCTGGGCCGGGGGCGGGGCCGCCACACTGGCCAGAGTGGCAGGGTGCTGCCGCCCGCTGGCCCCTGTGTCCCTCCCACCACTGCCTCTGCCCAAGGCACGGATCCAGACAGCCGCTGGCCTGCACCTGCACCTGCACACAATGGGTTGCCCGGTCCAGGCCGACGCCGGCCACAGCTGGGTTTGAAAAGGCTTCCTGCGAAAACGAAGGCGCACTGGCTCCTGCGCACATTTTGCGCGGACTGCATACCGCCAGGCGGCTTGCCGGACACGTGCCTAAGTAGAATATGCTGGAACTTCTTTCTGTTTGCCTCTTCTCGTCCGCCGCAGCTGCAGGAGAACAAGGCCCCGTGCTATGGGGCGCCGGACCTCCGCCTTGACCGGGAGGGTGCGGGAACCCGCTCCCAGGGGTGAGGCTGTGGCTGCTCGGCTTCTGAGTCTGGTGCTGCCTGGCAGTCCATGGCGCCCCAACTCGGGCCCTGGGGGAGCAGCCCCTGCAGGCAGCCGCGTGAGGGCTGCGAAGGGGTCTTCGGTGGAGGGCCCTGGTCTCCGGAGCCCTCGGCTTCTGCTGTCCTGGCCCTGGGTTCCTGGTGTCTGCGGGCGGCGGCCTCTCTGCACAGGGGTCTCCTCCACTGGCGACAGCCCTCCTGCTGCAGAGGTAAGTTGCCGGGAAGGGCCCGCGCCCGGAGTTAGGTGGGGTCCCCCTGGGCCGCCCGGAGCACCCTGCGCACCTGCCGTGCACAAACGAGGGAGGAATTGGGTGTGTGTCCCCGTGGACCGCCTCCCTGCATCTGCGGCCGGACACTTGGAACCAGCGGCCCCGTCACTGACGCTGCAGGCACTCCTGACTCGTATCTGTGGAACCAACGAATGACTGTGCCACAACTTTGAACGAAGCGGCGGGAGCAGTGCACTGAAGCCCGTCCCTCGGCGTCTCCTCTCTGGGCGACGCTGTGCTACGGGTGACCCTGGCACCGAGGCCGTACTGAGCTGCTTCCCTGACCATCCGACTGCACTGCCCCACGGGCGCCGCCTCCAGATTTCTGTGGGGGTTTGACCTCTTGCCAGGCCTGGTGGGGGATCCCGCACAGGGGGTGGAGCTAAGCCGGGCTCTCTGCCCCTGCCCACCCCCAATCCGGTCCCCAGGGCGCCCGGCACTCTGCAGTGCCTGGTTTCTGCGACGCCCACGACGGAGAGCCCCCGTAGGTCTTCACCTTCGTGAGGAGCGACAGAACCCTGGTCCCAAGAGCCGGACTCCATGACTAGGTTGTCCTCCGGAACCTTGGAGCACCGTTCTGGGCACTCAGATCCACAACCAGTGAGTGTCCCCATTCGGTGTGTAGGCAGCTGGGCCGACCCCAAAGCCTCCCTGAGCCTCGGCAGCCCTAAGACGTCCCCACTCGCCACCCCTCCAGGAAAGCTCTTCCCAAAATTCCGCGGCAGCATCCTCCCCAGCACGCCTGCTCTGGGGCCTCGAAGGAAGGTGGGCAAGGTACAGGGAGCACAGAAGGCAGCCCCCGGGAGAGGTGGGGCCAGGGCCCCTCCAGGCCGGCTGGAGCTCCCAGCTCCCTTCTCGCGGCCCCTGTGTGCTTCAGGACCCCCTGCCCCCCATGAGCCACCTCGGGCGGGTCTTTCCCGCTATCACATCGCCAGGACACCTGGTCCACACAGCTTCCCAAGCTTGGGGTGAGTTTAGGAATTCGAGACCGTGAAGGGGCCTTGTGAGTCTGTGTGACCATAGGGACTAGGGATGTGCCAGCGGGTGGTGCAAACGGGGATGGGGAGCTGAGCTCAGGAGAGCAGGGCCAGAGTCGCCTGGGGCCTCTGTCAAGCTGTCTGCACAGTCAGGACAAACTGGAAAGAGCATCTGACACAGACCCTCAGGGGACCTTTCGAGAATGACCACACAGGCAGAAGGGGACAGGGGGTGAGGCTGCTGATCACAGATGCGATTCTGCCTGCCAGACTGCAGCCACAGCAAACACTTAAATACATACAAAGTTTATTAAAAATAGATTGCAGATGAAGCACAGTAGAAATGGGGAGGTACAGCAGCTGTGACGGCCACAGTGACGCACAGTCCTGAAAAGCACGTGTTCACATCTGACCCATCACTCGAGGGCGGCCTGGCCCACCTGCCCACAGGCCTGACGACACACGCACACACACCCCGTATGCCAGGATCTACATGTACTTGCAGGTACTTAGGTGTGTGTATTAACAGAAAAGTCACTCATCTGCGTCTTTTCATCAAAGAAAGCGTGGATTTTGTCCCCGTAAGGTGGCCAGTGTTCGCGAGCGCCCCAGGCAGGGCCTGCTTTTCCTGAAGCCTCCAGAGCAGACACACACATCCTTCATCAACACAGTGCCGCCACGTGACTCCCTTAGACAAGGGAACGGTGAGAGCCCACTTCCAGATAAGAACCCTGATCGACATAAGAATATTTACACTCACATTTCAGTGATTTATCGTGCAGCTCTCATTAAAGTGATTTCTACGGCTAGAAAGCCTCCCTCTTCTATTTCAAAGTGTGCATTTCCCTAACATACGTATCTGTAAGAGAACAATCTGGTAGAGAAGAATCATCGAGATCCTACAGCAGGGCTCGTCACGGAAGAGGTTTGCACATTACCACAAGGTAATTCAGCACTGTCCGAGCACACGGGATGAAACCAAGTGAGCTCCGTCTCCCCAGCTCAGCCACACGATCACAGCTGGGGGACAACAGTGATCACCAGTGACTCACAGGAAAATTAAATAACTTTCTATTTGATGTTTAAAAAAAAAAAAAAAAAAAAAAAGGCTTGAACTGCCGCATGAGTCTGTCCGACATTTTCAGTCACAGACACATGTCAACGAGCCTTCCATCCGCACAGCCCGCGGCCGCCACTCGGCCCTCCTCTGCAGCCCATGCTCAGGCGTCCCTAACCACCCACCCCTCTCCGATGCTTCCGCTTCTCCCCGCACCCATACGGCCCAGCTACACGTGCTCGTTTCAGGGTCCCCTGAAGAGTCGAAATCCTCTGAGAACTAACTTAACTGCCATCTTCAAGATCACCAATGATGTATTAGTCTAACAATACTCTGGCATTTATAAAAATAAAATATCCTAAGCTTAAATCCTCAAAATTGTCTTCTTGGAGCATTTTTAAAAAATCATGTATGTAGAATATCCCAGGAGGGCTGTCCCCACAGGGAAGGAGGCCGGGGCAGGGGCCTGACAGGCACCACCTCCCTTTTGGGCTATGTGGGTCTGAGCTGCTTGGGGACCACCCACGGGGGGCGGGTGAGGGGGGCCGTCCCCCAGAGGCTCTCTCTCCTGGAAGGGGACAGGTCGCCCTCTGCACACACGGTCTGCAGCTACTCCCCCATAGTGCAAACAAGGTCTGGGCAGTTCAAACTGGTCCCCGCCCTGCGGCCGCAGCATGCACGCACATGGCCTGTCTGCAACACGCAGGGCTGGGGGGGAAGACATGTCCCCACTGTGCTCTCCTGCCCTGCATTCTCCCCTCTCCCACTCAGACTTAAAAAAAAAACAAAAAACAAAAAACTTATCTTCCTGTGAGTCAGGTAATTAAGAAATGAGACAGTGTTTACATCGTATAAATGATCATCTCTTGGTGAAAGAAAAGAACTTCTCGGAGCAGGACCGTCTCTGGGGCCCAGCCGACTCCAAAATGGTGCTTCGGTGACTCGGGCACGCCGGTGCGGCCTCCTCGCCGAGCCCGTCCTCTGGAGCCGTGCCCCCAGGACCCTGGGGTGGCCTGGGCACCTCATCCTTGGCTCATTTTGTGTTCAGTTCGTTTTCCAATTCTGTCAATTTACGAGAGGCTTTTACTTTGTTGGACACATCTTGACCTTGTGAAAAAAGACGCTGGCGCTCTTTGAATGTCAAGTTTTCAGGGGCTCCCGAGCTTCCAGGCAAGTCGGCTTCGTGGCTGCAGTGGAGGAAATGCAGACATCACTGGTCAACGTGGGTCAGCTGCTACTCCCACTCAGTCGGTCACTCTACGTAAGGGACAATTAAGTACTGTTCCAGGAGGGAGACTCACTCCTTGTTAACTTTGCCATTACCCTTCCCATAAACACAATCACTGGGGCTGTCGTCAGACACGTTCTCCTGACTAAGCTGTTGACTTTCTCCAGCCATGCCCAACTCTCGAAATGCAGGTCCCTTCAATTGGAGCAGTTCGGGGATTCTTCCCAAGTGAGTTTAACTAAAGAGGTACAGCTTAAAAACACGGACTTGGAAGGAGCCCACATGCACCTGAGAAACGTCTCTCAGCAGACCTACTTTAACAAGTTGCTATAAGACCCTACACATTCCTCGGGGACTCAATGTCAGTGTTCTAAGAATGGTCTGGACTACAGGCTAGGTGAGGCACTCGGTGCAAACGAGGCCCACTCACTGCGTGTGTCCTCAGGGCTGGACTTGGGCAGGCTCGCAGCTGTCTGGACACTGCCCCAGACTCCCCGCCCTCGCCGGTGGAAGCACACGGCAGCACACCCAGCTCCCACGCAAGTTCGCACCCGGAAGCCCCACAGCCGCAACCCCATCTGAAACACAGCTCTACGGCAACGCAGAACCAAAGAGCCTGCGGGCTCCCCGGCTCGCGAGCAATGAGAAACATCTGAGGGCATGATGAGGTCTCTGTCTGTTCGCTCTGGCCTCCTGCAGACCAGCCCAGCCGTAAATACCTTTTAGACGGTCTCTCTCTCGGATCCCGGTAAGCATCGTGGGCCCCAACAGCTGTCCCAGCCGATCCCATGTAAGAGTTGGGTCCTTTTCCATAAAAGAAAAAAATCAAAGTTAAAGTGCCTGCGCAATTTTTAAAACTACTCACGATCAAGATGCAGTGCCACAGAGGAGAACGCAGAAGCCGACAGAAGGCCAGGGGATCTGAAGCTCGCGGCGCTCGGTGGCCCGAGGTATGGCCTGAGCATGGCGCTCCGAGCCAGCCACGCCGTGGGGACGGGCGGGCATGGCCCACGCCTTAGGCAGCAGCAGCCAGACGGGGCACATCAGTTAAGATGCATAACTGGCATAATTAGCAAGAATTCACAGGGAAACCCCACAGAGGACTGACTCAAATGGGGAGACTGTGAGACGCTCCTGACATGAAGGGTTTCCTCACAAAGTGACCGAAGGCAGGGCCGCGCCTCCAGCCTCTCTTTTCGGGACGGCCACGGAAGCTTTCTGCTACATACATGGCTACAGTTACCAAGACAAAACACAAAGTTTCTGAGGCACAGGAAACCCCGTGTTTGATTAAAATGCTGCAGACACGAAGTCACCCGACGCCGGACAGCAAGCTGTGCGGAGGAGGAGCACGCAAGCCTGTGGGACACCGGCCCGGGCCCGGCCCCGCGCCCAGCCCAGCCCCCGGGGTGACAGGCAGTAGCCGGCAAGGAACACCTCCGCGTGCGTATCCACTCCAAAGGCGTGTTCAAGATCAAAAGAGATGATGCAGATACAAAATTTAAAATGTATCCAAATAGACTACCACCACTAATGATATACTATTTAAATCACAGTGCGTACCAGTGCTGATGTATTCTGTTAATTTTAACATCAGCAAGAAAAAAAAATCCACGCTAGCAGCACGTTTTACATACAATCCCACCAAGCTGTAGCAATGTGTGCCCAAGACACCTGGCGAATGCAGATGGTGCTGGGCGTGGGACCAGACAGGCCGCAGAATTCGCGCAGTGCCTCAGCGTGGAAGTTTTCCTTCTCAGCAGCACGAAAATGACCCCCTGCCAGTGTTCTGGGCACAGGGACGCGCAGGGCGGCCCCCCGCTGGCTGGCCGCGCCTCCTCGGGGCACTGCATCTTTCCCGCTCCTTTGCCACGACCTCTGCGATGGCCGCATGCGAAAGCCTCCCCCCTCCCCCGCAAGACTCAAAAGATGACACTGCCCCGCATGGCCATGTGGGGTCACCCACACTGGACCTCCACGGCCGTTATCAGCAGAGCGCAATTCTTTAATTTTAATTCTACATTTTCCTTGTTTTAGAAAATGTGTTGCATCTTTTGAGCTTTGTTGTAAGAATGATACTTGCTTCTTCCACTGGTAATTTTCTTCAGAATTTTCAAAATTAATCAGAATATCACATCCTTTCAGTGGACTGTGGATGAATTAATTCTGCACATTCCAAGTAATCTTCAAAAGAGCTCTAGTCAAAGAACATTTTCTAAAAACATGTTGCTACACTAGAACGAGACACTCTGTTCCAACTCGCACCCCGATCCTGCTCCTCAGGCAGCCAGTGGAAGAAGCCAGTCCACCCCAGGAGCATGCGGAGCGCTCACGACAGAGAAATGAGCTGAACCCAGCGGCGCAGCCTCGCGAGGGGGGTGGCAGTGAGGGGGTCAGAATCGCGCTGATGGGGTGCATGCGGCTTCGTACTGTACGAAGGCAGTCTTCAGAGAGGCACGAGCCACCAGACACAGGATGTAACCTGCTCCGATGTGGTCTTTTCAGTGCAAAATAAAGTAAGGGTTAGTGGTCTGAGGGAAAGCCAGGTGGTCAGCAATGAAAACCTAGCCAAACATCGCATCAGCAGCCTTGTCTATGCCACGACACACAACGCGGGTTTTCAGCTTGTGACGTGACGCAAGGGGACAGAGGGCATCTTGCTTCAAAAATGACTACTATCCCAAAAACGTCTTTCAAGATATCAACGACAAAAATTTTATAAGAAGATTGATTCTGGCCGTTGAGTGACTCCGTCTCAATAGGGTATACTGAGACTTCGGGGCAGGTCAAAGCTCTGACGCTCACGGGAAGAGATCCGGGCAGAACTCGTTTGTTCTGGAAGAGCCAAGGTCACCCATGTTTTTGATTATTCAGCCTTCAGAATCCTGAGTTCTGGGCATGACACCAGGCGCATTTTAAAAGACCCTTGTGTCCGCGAAGACTACTAAATCTGACCATATTTACTACCAGCATTCTAATTTTAAGCTAGTAAGAGGAACCTGGTATTTGGATATTTTAAACATCCCTTCCAGTGCCGTCTTGGACACTGGTTAGGGTGGATGCGCCTGTGGGCAGGATCAGTCATGCTGGTCCTCAGAGACTGTATTAACTCAAGGCAACTGTGTGCCTGTCAAGGTCTGGGTACGAGGACCATGACGTGCAGGAAATGTCACGTAACAGGCGGGAACAAAGCCAGTGAGAGGGAAAAGGAGTAATTTCACGATGGCTGGGTTCTATATCTCATTAAAGCAGGACCATCAGCTCAGTGTGGCACCAACAACTCCGTCGCAACTACCACAGAAAGTAGGGGTTGTGTGGTAAAACCCTGCCACGGGGCACATAAGCCAAACGGAAAGTTCTACTCATGTTAAAGAACAGAAACTAGCCCGTGACCGTGACACTGCTGCAAGAACAGCTCACTCTTGATCTTTAGACACCAAGATGTGTTACAAAAGCATGTGTTCGACCAACTAGAAGTTATCTGAAGAGGCAGTGAACGGAGGCCAAGACCAACAGTATTTCAAGTGATCAGGGAGTAACGGAGGGCCAGCTGCTGCCGGCGGGTCCGAGGGACAGCTCCCTACAGGTGGAGAGCTGGGGAGCTGGGGTAGGTGCTAGAAGGACTCTTAGCACAGACAGGACAACAAGAGGGCAGGGGAAGATCACCACGCTGAGGCCAGTGATCAGGTGAAATCACATTCCAGAGAGAGTGCTGATTGAGGGGGCCCACAGAGCAGCGGGGGGCAGAGTCCCGATTTTAATCAAGAGGATAAAGAGGGCTTGATTTGCAGTCCCACGTTTTACCTCTACCTTTCGAGTGGCTGGGCTGGTAGAAGCCTGGTTTTTTTGGAGGGGGCAAGGGCTGGCCTGCTCTGTGAGCAGTACTGTTGGCACGGGCCGAGGGTGGCTGGAATGAGTTGGAGAGAAAGATGCCATCGGAGGCTGGGCGCGGCGGGCAAGGGGGCTGCTGTGGCTCGGGGGTGGCGGGAAGCAGAAGGTGCCCGTGGGACTTCCTCGTGCCAGCGTGCTTATCCTGACCTGCCAGACTGCAGGGCTCCTCCTCCTCCTCCTCCTCGTGGTACGAAACGAGCCTGGCGGTGTACAGGGAGTCTGGGGACAGGGCCGGGGCCTGGAGGGAGGAGGCGGTCCGCTGAGGCGGGGGAGGAGGGGCGGCGGCCGGAGGGGACGGCGACGGGAGCTCATAGCCCCGCGGGAGCGGAGGTCTGCACAGACCCGGCTCCTCGGGCTCCAGCAACCTGCGCTCGGCCTCGGCGTGCTGTCTGCGCCTCTCGGCTTCCAGACGGCTGTAGTACCCTTCTTCCTGTCGCCTCTGCAGGCGGAACAGACAAAAAGTACAAGAGTCAGAGTCAGGAGGGGACATCAGGGCACACGAAAGGGCGCATTTACCCTCCGTACCCCACCGCCACACTGATTGTGAATCCAGGGGACCTTTCAACGTAACAGTCTACGACACGACTGGGCTGATCCCCTGGATACTTTCATCCTGTCACGGGACCATCTGACCTGGAACCGCCCCCATGCACGGAGCGCGGGGACTCTATGTACTCCCGGGCTCCAGCTTCCGCTTACTTAAGCGCCACTGTCCCCGTCCCTAGACCCAGAATTCTCTGCCTCTCGGCCTCTCTCCTTCTGTTCTTGCCGGAGATTAACTTACCTGTGACTGCTCGGTTTAAAGACAAAACAAACCCCCCAAATAGCCTCTCGCTGGCTCTCTAGAGCCAGCACTTGCGAGCACAGAGGCCCGCACACCAGCTTTTCCGCCGCACCCCGGGAGGTCGGGGGCGGCCCCTCCTTGACCAGAAGGACCATTAAGTCACCTGGTTTCTTTCCAGTTATTCAGAGGGAAGTTAACCCAAAGCATCAACTGTAAAAAAAAATGACTCATTTTCTCAAGGCAACAGTCTTAACAAATATGCTTTCCACAGTTCTTAATTTATAGCTTGGATCGTAGCAGCCTCCCTGACAGACAGAAAATGAGAGAGCCAGGCGTTAACAGCGACAGCAACACGGAATTCAAATATATTTGGACACGTACTATACATTTTCTTCTGACGTACATCTGCACACACTACAGTTGACAGAGTTGAAATTATTTTCACAGTAAAAAAGGCAAGAGCACGGTTCTGTTAAAGATTGACAAAAGCTGTCGAACACAGGAGGGAGTGAGCATGAGAAGGAGATCCCAGACAGAAAGCCGCCCTCAGCTGGGAGCACGCAGGGCTGCGGAACGGGGCGACCTCGCCGCGCGCTCACCAGAAGAGCGCTCACGCGGGCCCCAGCGGGCTCGGGGACACACGTGCTGGCCGCGCTGCTCGCGCTCCTGCCCTGCGTCCCCAGGAGCACACACGCCCCGGACGGCAGTGCCCAGCCCTTCCCCTTCTGAGGAGGGGAAACCGTGAGGACGCGTGCCAGCCCCGGGCAGGGCCCTACACCCAACTTCTCATGCCATCTTCTCACTCTGTGTGGAGACATTCTGAAGGAGAGACATCTGGTACCTCATTTCCTTCACAAAGTTAAGTGTGTGAGGGGGACTCCACTCCAGAATGGCCTGGATGACCTCTACATCAAGGGGTCAGGAATTGTAGTGTGACACGGAGAACATTTTAGGAGGAAACCAAAATCCCCTTCAGTTACACGGAGAGCAGGTACAAGTGCATACCCCACAATTATTCTACTGCAAAAGAATGGCACGTTTTCTGCAACAAAGCAAGCCCATCAACCGTGGACATTCTGTATAAAAAATAGGTTATTCAGCTTGTTTTTACAGTGAGCACTCAAGTCTAGAAGCAGTTCCTAAGACACAAGCGTACTTGACACGATCGTGTGTTGTGAACACACAGGCTGCGAAGACCGAGCAGCCCACAAGTGTCCCCAGGGAAGATGCGAGAAGGCGTGCTGCTCCCGCGGCAGGGCTGTCCCTGCTCCCACGCACGGCGGCGGGTCTGTGTGGGTGCCTGGGCGGGCGGAGGCCACCCACAGCCCAGGGACAGCAAGACCACATGCACCACAACGGAGAAGTCGAGGGGCTCACGTTCTGGAAAACTGATTTCGATTCTACTTATCGTGACACCAGGTAAAGCGCCAAGGGAGACCTAACCCTGAAAGCTCAGACTCCTTCAGAAAACTGCACAGCTACTGGGACCCGGCCTTTGACGAGAATATGACGACAGACTTTAAGGAATGGTGAAGGTCTAGAAGACGCAGAAGTCGCGAGTTCCCACACAGGTACGGGTGCTACCAGTATTGACTCTATGTGCGTTCACGTGAGTCTCATCGCTTCTGTCAATCTTGCTTTCGCTCGTCACAGATCCGCACAGATTCTACCGCTACAAAAAGCTTCCTGAAAGTTCCTGTTCGGGGCGGGGAGGAGGGCGCTCTGCGAGTGCAGCTCACTGGACTACCAAAGGAGCGACGAACGGAAACCGAGCTCCTCTCCATCGGCAGCCGGGCGCTCCCGGCCGCCCTCCACAGAAGGGAGGCAGCGGCGGGGCAGGCTTCTCCTGGCCCGTGTCCAGGACGAGCAAGCCCTGCGGGAGGGCCCAGCCGGCACACGCAGCAGCAGGCCGCGGGCTCCCTCTCTCAGAATTGGTCAAATCAGTTGTCATGTTAAAATCCAACTTAAAAAGAGTACTTTCATAAAAAAAAATCCACGTACGGAAACCAAGTCGTAACTCAGGATATTTATCAGATCGTATCCTGGCTGAATTCTCCTGGAATCGTGTTTTCCGTAAGCCATCTGCTCTCTCTCCCGTCAGCCCGCAGTGAGTGACGTCAGTGAATGATGTCAAGTGCGGGGCGTGAACAGACTGTTACCATGTTCCCGTCGCCTGCCACAGCTCGCGCTGCCCCTTCCTGACTCGCGCACACGCACCCCCTCCCTGTAACCAGCCGGACCACGTCCAGGAAAGGAAGAGACCAGAGTGAGCAGGCGGGCTGCGAGGAGGCCCACTCGCTATAACCAGGCCAACGAGTTCAGAAGCAGGAGAGAGACAAGACTCACAGGGTAAGAGAGTCTGGGCACAGTTCGGAAGAGAGGTGGGTGGGCCAGGTCGGGCTCAAGTGCTGGGTCCGAGAATACAGGTGGGGGTCCAGGCCCTGTTCTGTCCTGTGCGTCTGAGGACACAGGTAAGGTCTAGCCCCTCTCCCCAGCCCATCGATGGGTTCAGGCTAATCTGGTAAAGGTCTAAGCTGCCCCTAGAGGACCATAACCTTTTCTTCAGCATCTCGCTTTGTTCTCTCCTCCTCCTGGCGGCGCCGCTCGTCCTCCTGCCTGGCGCGGTCCTCGGCTTCCCGCTTGCGCATCTCCTCCAGCTGCTGCTGGCGCCTCCGCTCCTCGTCCTGCAACTGACAACACAGCGCCTTGAACTTCCGCTGCGCGCGCCGGCCGTGTACGGCACACGGGGCACATGCGACACACGCAGACACACACACAGGGTTAAATACGAGATAACCAGGTTAGAATCACTGTTGAAGGACAGTAAAACACACACATCTTAGAGCTCTACAGTTTCAAAATTAAGTTACCTAAGGGTGTGGTCCCCACAGTCCATTAATTTTCCCATTAAACTGTGGCTCAGAGAAGGAAACCGTCTCCTGCATTTGCATGTTAAAGGAGCACGGTTCTTGTGTCAGAATAAATGGAAGCTGAACCAGCTCCTGGAAAGCAGCAGACTTGGACAACAGGCGACACCTTGAACGGATGGAACTCTGGAAGCCCTTCAGCCCCCTTGGCCCTCCTCCCCTGGTGCCACCCGGCCTGTGCTCCAGAGGACTCTGGCGCGCCGCCGCTGGCTTCCCTGGGGCCAGCACACAGCTCCGGCGGGACGGGAGCGTGCCAGCCAGCCCGTCTGTATCAGCCCCCTGGGCCTGGGCACCAAGCTTCCAGCAGGCTGGCCGTGCCATGTGCTCTCTTTGAACCCTATCAAGAATTCCTTCTCAGTCCGGGGATGCCCTCAAACCTTGAGTCAGAGAACCTGAACCTGAAATTCAGAAGGAACCTTACTGTACCTCTCTTCTGCTCCATCTCCGCCAGGGATTACCCGCTCTGTCTGGGAACCTACCGCCCAGCTCCCCGAGACAGGGCCCTCTCTTTCCAGGTAACTACTGGGCAAAAAGTTCTTCTGGGGGTCTAAAATTCACCACCTGATGGTTTGCTTTCTGTTTTTTTGTCATTCGGGTTCTGCCTTCTTGAAACAACACAAAACAAATTTACTATTTTTCCTTTGCACCAAGCCAATGCTTCAGGATATTTTCCAAAAATTTATGACATAGCCTGTTGTGGTTTCTGGCTCCTTTGTCCTTCTGGTCAGATTTCTCTAAGTACTGTGGCTTCGGGGCACCTCTGGCCGGAGCCCTTCTGTCGTTACAGTCCAGGATAAAGGCAACTTTGAACCCCTGCTTCTCAGTTTCGGTCATGTGAGACAGAGCTGGCCTGTAGCAGTGCCCACAGCCCCACACCACCCTCGACATCAAAAGAAGTACATTTAAAATTTAAAAAGTGAAAATGTAACTGAATGGCACCCATTTAAATTGCCAAAAGCACTGTAGGAATCCCTTACATAAAACTGCTCATGGTGTATCTCAGTATTTACAGAATTACTAGTTATTGTATAAAATGTTCACAGCAGAAAATGGAAACCGGACTGAAATCGATTTTTATTTTTTTAAACAAAAACCTAACAACTTCACTCTTGCCCAGTTTCTGTGGAATGAACCCTTCATCTGGTGGGAAAGTAACAAATTAACTTGTGTCCCTAGACTTTCTCATGTCAGTAAATAACACTAAGACATCTTAAGAAAAAAAACAAAAGACAAGTGCCTCATCAAGCAGACAAACCTAATGTCCTCTTTTAGTATAACCGAGAAGTATGCCCGGGAGGGCGGGCAGGGTGGCTTCTGCGGCAGGGGCAGGTGCTGCCGCCCGAGAAACCCAGCACCGAGGAAGGACTGTCCGACGTCCCGCTCCAGGGAGGGCAACCCCACGCCCCACTCAGGGCTCACAGCCGGCAGCGTTCTGAAGACTGCTCAAGCATGTTACAGTCGTCGGTCCAAATTATGAGAAACAGTACCCAAGTAAAAGTAACACAATGAAACAGCAACTGAAAATACTAAGGATCCTACAGAAGAGTAACTGATGGAGGAGTGTCAAAGTGCATTCATGAAGTAAGGTCTTCTGTTACCTGAGGAAGCACACATTCATTCATCCTGTTATACGCTCTAGACCTAATTAAAAGCAAGTCTGAGCAAGAAAACCAGTATCCACGGAAACAGCCCACTCCTCCTTCTAAATTAAAGCGGAGTATCATTTTAAGAAATGAGAACAGTTAACATTCTCATAACTGCAGGTACAGAATGTTATCTTATGAATCTGTAAACAGACACTTTCTCTTCAAAGATTTCACTCTTCTAAATCTGGATGCGGGTAAGCGAGGAAAGGTCTCCTGGCTGAGGTTCGTTACCGCCGATCTCCAAAGTGGGCAAACGAGCCAGTGCGGGGAGGACCGAGGCGGACTCTCTCCACGGGGAGCTAAGCTGCTTCACGTCCCCTCATCTTCAAAACACAGACCGTTCTGTTCCTCACACATACGCTGCTTTGCTCTACCCTCCTCCCCCCAAACCACTAAGGACAGAAGAGAATCCAATCTCTTAATTTACTCCCAACAGTAGCTCAGGACGGTGCACTGAGCTGACGTTCAGCACCAAAGGGCAGTTCACCTCGCTACAGACTTCAGGGCTGACGTCCGAGGACAGAAGGCAGACTACGCTCACCCTGCAGTCACGAGCTCACGGTTCCATAGTGACGTGTGTCAAAGCCGTCCGGCAGGAAGGTACATTCAGGGGAACGGATCAGAGCTGACAGACGGAGAATTCTCACAGAATGAACACAAGACAGCTCAGACTGAAGCTCTTCTAAACCAAGAACTAAGCTGGGATTTCCCAGTCCTCTAAGAATGAACGAACTCTGCTCCACTGGGGCGCCGGTCCCCATTTCGCATTTTCGCGTCAACAAAAAAATACGTTTAAAACTATGTGTTTATGACTTTATACCACAAGACACTAACTTCTATCTTGAACTTACAGTAAAAGCCCCATTAAGGGAGACAAGCACATTGAGCTATCGGAATACAAAACAGGGCCAAGGTGTCCCTTACCTTTTGACATTTTCACTCAAAATGTCAGAGCGGGTTGTTAAACCCTGTTGTTAAGCGGGTTGTTCTTAAGAACTTGGGCAAGACTTTTCTGCCTGTGTTCCTACCCATTAAAAATACCTGAACATTTTTAATATCCCCTTCCCCCGTGAGGAACCCCTATGATCAGGCAACTTAATGCCTCTGGGCTTTGGCCCATGACTCCAGGGTCCGGGGCAAGCGCTCAGCTAGGAGCCCCACGCGGAGAGCGCTGAGGGCAGGCTGTCCTCCCTAGGAAAGCTGTCCCCTACCGTGCGGGCAGTCCGCCGGGAGCCAGCTCCCTGCTCTCGGCACAGCCCTGCCTCCGCCTGCTCGGTGGGAGCATGAGGACGAGCTGATCAGGAGCTGCGGGAGCTACGGCTCAGCTGCCCCAACAGTCTGGCGGCAGGGACAGGACGTCACCCACAAGGAGGCCGCATGGCTCCAAGAGCCCAAGACGCGCACCCGAGGTTCTCTTCACACAAGAGCCACATGGGACACAGCAGGGGAGTCTCGTGTTCTGCTCTGGAACACGGGCACGGTGGTCTTACTGTGGACGTGCTCTCTGCATTCCTGGAGTAAGACAGCCCACCCATCAGCTTCCGCTGCCCCCTCCTGTGGCCAGGCGCTCCTGTGGGAAGAGGCAGGAGCAGCCCGCCTCCCTGGACAGGCAGCCCACCACTGCGTTTCCCACGAACTCCTGCTTTCAGTCCAAACCCTCCCGTGCCCAGGTTGCTCGGGCCTGCCCAGTTCCTGCCGTCCTACACGAAGACCAGCCAGGAAGGCAGCTGACGAGGGCAGATCTAGCCTGGGCCTTCGCAGGAGGAAAACAGGAGAGCTACCAAACTCCCTGAAAACATCCCTTCACTGGCACAGGGCCAAGGCGGAGGGGTTTCCCCGTGAGTGGTCAGGTCCCGAATCAGCGGCTGAGCCGTTCTAACGGTACCGAGACAAAGCCCGAGACCAGCCAACACAGAGCCTGTCACACATCATGTCCGTTTCTAGCTGAAAAATGGGTCCTAGCAAGAACTTCACGAGCAGGAAACGTTTCTGTCTAGCAGAATTTGAAATCTATATTAACTGAGAACTCCAGTTAGAATCCTGTCTCCTGGGGCGCCTGGGTGGCTCAGAGGGTTAGGCCTCTGCCTTCAGCTCAGGTCATGATCCCAGGGTCCTGGGATGGAGCCCCACATCGGGCTCTCTGCTCAGCGGGGAGCCTGCTTCCCACCCCGCTCTCGGCCTGCCTCTCTGCCTGCTTGTGATCTCTGTCAAGTCAATAAATAACATCTTAAAAAAAAAAAAAAAAGAATCCTGTCTCCTTGGTGTCTGGTGAATCCCTTCCACACGGGCCTTGCCCCTGCGCTCTACCCGTATCACACGGCTGTCACGAGGGGACGAGGGACGTACGGAGCGATCTGGGAGAGCCGGGGCAACGGAAGCACGAGCTGCCCATCCTGTCACCAGGTAGAAGGGACCCGCTGCCCTTCGCCCACAGCCAGGGGAAGCCACGGGGACGGCTGACCGCCCCCCCCAAAGTGCTGTGGTGAAGGGGAGGGCAGGCGGGGCCGTGGGGAGGCACGGATGAACACAGCACTTCGTGGCCATGGGAAGACTTGGACGTGTCTCTAAGGGACAAGGGAGCCACTGCTGGGTCCTGAGGACTCTGGAGAGCTGACACTTCTTTAAGCGGACCCCTGCACCTGCTGTGTTGAGGAGAGCCTGCACCGGACAAAGGCAGAAGAGGGACTCGGCAAGAAGTCCTGTGCAGTGAGGAGGCGGCAGGGGCTCGGGCCAGTGTGGGTGTCCGGGGCTCAGCTTCTGAGCAAGTGAAGAGGCGCGATTTCTCAGCCGACAGGAACAGGGCTTATGGTGACGAAGGTTCACCAGAAGGTCATTCAAGAGTCTGCTGACACGGACACGGCAGAAGGCACAGGTGAGCAGCTGGACAGGCATTTCGGGGGGAACACACTGGGGTCTGCCACGACCTGACTCCCAGCGGAGGTGAGACATGGACAAGTGCGTACGGGTCTTTGGTCTGAGAGGGCTCGGGCCAGCAGCGCGAGTGGGGGTCTCGGACCGGGAGGCGGCCCTCGAAGAGCAGAGGGCGAGCAGAGCCAGGCCTGCCGAGCCGCTGCCGGACGCGCCGTATGACGGGCACACCGTAGACCCCGCACAGGGGACACTTCTGTGTCTGTCGCTCCCGCCACTGCCTTTCTCCTCTCAGAGAGAGGACCGACACCCAGCAGCGGAGGACTCCCCACGCAGCCGGCCAGCTGACAGGACTCTGCAGATAAGGACACTGCTGGCCGTGCCATTCGTATTCACTGGGGAATCAGGCTAAGAAATGCTCAGACTGAGGTAGTTCAAGTCCATATTAACACTCGACATAGTTACCTTTTAAACAAAGAAAAACTCTGAAGTGTGTCTTTAAAATACAAATCTTGGTGTAACCCTTTCTCCCTGGGCATCACTCCTCTGCACAGAGGCCTCTCACCGGCCCACGGAGCGGGGGACCCCTCAGCCCGTGCGCCGGTCAGCACCCGGTGTGTAAGGGACACCCTGCGCGTGCGCCTGAGCAGCCGACACCGAGAAACCACTCTGAGTGTCCGACCGCCTGCCGCAGGTACACCTCCCCGCACCGAAGTACAGAGGGGACACCTGTGTTTTCTGTGTCCTGTGGGAAGAGTAGAGCTAAAGCAGTGTGCCCCTCAGCCATCAGGGAGGGCAGCTGTGTCTGCGAGCGACTGCTCTTTGAAGCAAACAGTGCCGCGCCGCCACACTGCTTGAATTTAAAGAAAAAAAAAATGAAGACAAAAGGCTCATTTGGTGCCCGGGATTTTGGGACTGCTCACAGTCCCGTGTGACGCTGTCCATATTCACTTGGAAGCCGGCTGACAAAAATGACCTCAAGAGAACGTCACGGGTCCGCCAGCAGGCCGTGACTCTGGCCGACGACACAGGTGACGGTACTTGAGCATCGCCGGCACCGAAAGGCAACCAAACTTCCCCAATACGGACAGTGGACGCACGGAGCTGACAGCAGGAAGGGCTCAGCAATTCTCGGCCAATAGGACACTGCACGGCTGATAAACCAAGTGTGCCCGGGATTATCAATGACAACACGGAGGGTCTGCGGAAGGCCCGTGGGCCACCAGCAGACGGTGCTCTCCTAGAGACTTGCACCTGCATCGGCAAAACAACGTGAACAGGAGTTCATGTGCGTTTCTAATAGTTGATTATTCCAAATCTATCACACCGACGTAGTAAAAATGAAACATTATTTACTGCAAAATTTCTTTCATTTGCTCACGTACTTATGACTACATGAGAATACACGGAATCAGTTTTATGACTAAAACTGAGAAAAGGTCAAAACCATAACAGACAGTACAGTCAAAATGAACGGAGGGAAGCCAAGAGGAACTAATCTAAACACACGGAGAGGCATGCTCTGGAGAGGACGCGGCTGCGCAGCCTGCTCCGGGACACCCCCAGGAACCGCTCCACAGAAACACAAAACCACCACCACTGAAAGGAAAAAGAAAATCAAGACAGGAAAAAAGTACCAAAGAGAAAGAAATGAGAACATACCAAATCTAGAACAGAGATTGCTGGCAGAGCAGTCTGCTGCTGCAGGTAACAGAGAAGGAAAAAAAAGAAAGACGAAGTGTGAAAACACGTTCAGACCTGTCCGCCACCGCCACCGGCGTGTTTGCTGCTCCCGCGCGTTACCGGCGCCTGAAGGACACCCCGGCAAGAACAGCAAACATACACACCGGCTTCCCGAACTCAGAAACAGGAAAATGTCCACAAATGTACTACACACTTGAGTTTCCTTATTTGTTCTTCTAAGTAGAAGAAACTTTAAAAAGCACAATCTCCCTGAGCTCTCTTACTTGGGAGACTAAGAGAGTAATCTTAAACAGGACTAGTGATAAATACACAGATACTTTTAACGAAATCATCGTACAAAACTTTCCAGATGTCACAGTTCATATGAACAGGCTCTGGAACAGTCAGTGTTGAGCCGTCTGGGAAGCCTGGCGGACCGTTAGTGAGAGCTCGCTGTGGAGAGTAAGCGTAGAAATGCCACAGAGCAGGTGCTGACTTTTCACTGGGGGCCAGGGTGACCAAGGTGAAGGTGAATGGTGTCTGCTGGTTCACCAGAGACACCGGCTTCACACGCAGCGTGGACCGCAGCCAACACGCTCTCCTGTTGGCGGGGGTGGGGGGCTGAGACCTGAGGCTGGGAGCGCCCAAGGCTCCTGCGACCACCTCCCGCCACTAGCAGCACAGGAAGCAGAGGACCCTGCACCAAGCACTCAGCCACCATGTGCACAGGGGAGGCCGGGGTCCTGACCCCAGAGTGGAGACTCTGCAAAGAATTTGGACACTGTTAAGTGACCCATTAGTCACCCGTCAGTTGCTCTTTCAAACTTTTAGAATGTTTATTACTGGTGACTCAGATAAACCCGTAAAATCATGTCACAGTTAAGATCTGGGCTTCTGAGACACCGCAGTGTTCCTGCTGAATTTGGGACCGAGTTCCACATACCTGCTGCTGAGAGTATGTGTGTAAGAAGACGTGTGTGACAAGTTTCAGGAAAATAATCTACAGGGCAAACTCGAAAAGGGATCAGACTGGGACTTCACGTATGAACAATGATCTAAGATTAGGCTGCGTCCTGATGTGGAAAGACAGAAACATCGGACTGAACAGGTGTCTGCTCAGACCTCGAGTGGACCGTCCCAAATCCACGCTGCTGCTAGAAACCAGACCCAGAAATCGCGCTCCAGGCTGTCCTTCCCAGGACACGGGGCTGTAAACAAACCCATGGACGTGACCGGTCACTTAAGTGCTGGTCAACAGTTCTCTGGACAGACTAACAAAGACTCTCAAATTTGGCACCTTAAGGGATCTATTGTGTTCTACTAACACGAATTTCACTTCTGTTATTTGATTCGGAAGAACAAGTTACTTTTATCGAGGGGAAACACCCTCGATAAGCCCCGAACTCTCAGTGCCTCTATCCTGCCGCTGAAGCAGAGGAGCTTGGTCTCGGAGGAACCTGCTTCCTGAGAACCAGCGCCCCGTGGAGTCACTGTCTGGTACTGCGGTTCTCAGCAGAGCTCTTTGTCACCGCCGTTCAGGGCTGATAATCGAGACCAGGGGTGAGCGCAGGACCTGCCAGCTGGCCGCCTGGGCGGCTCCGAGGAGCACAGCCCCCTTGCGGCACGGGCACCATCTCCCGCGTCTCCATTGCTGGACCGGGCTGCACCGTGAAGACAGTCTGTACGGCCCACCTGGCCTCAGACTCTCACTCTCTGGCCACTTAAGGAAAGGTTTTGCCAACCCCTGATGAGGATTATTACTGGTTACTAACAAACTAGTGATTATTGACTTGTTTTCTCAACTGAAGCGTTAACGAGAAGCTACCTGAGGAGCCAAGCTCCGTGTGGACGGGGTTGACTCTTCAACGTCTGCACCTCTCACCCTGGCTCGCCCTCCGGGACGCCGGCTAGCAGCAGCGGGTGTGGCACCACACGACAGGCCGGGGCCCTGCGGGACTCCCCAGGAGCCCGGGCACGGCCGCCCCCAAAAGCGCCGTCCCGGGCACGCGCGCCCACAGCACCCGTCCCCTTTACCCTGGCTCTCCGCTCAGCCTCGAGGCGCTGCATGATCAGCATGGTGTCCACGTCGTCGTCCTCCTCGTCCTCGTCCTCCTCGTCCTTCTGTTTGGACTCCTGCAGCCTCTTCTGGAACTGCCACTCCAGCATGAGCTTCCGCAGGCGGTCGCTCTCCTCCGCGCTGCGCTCGGGCCTGCTCTGCAGCTCCTGGATCTCGCGGCTCAGCATGTCCACGATGTGCATCTGCTGCTGCTTCTCCAGCTTCTCCCTGGCATCCCGCTTCCACGGGTCCGGGGACAGGCTGTCTCCCGACGACAGCTCTTCCTTGCTGACCGTGACGTACTGCAGGTCTCTGCGCTCGATCGTGCGGGGCTGCTGCTGGGGTTGTAGCTCCCGAATGACGGTCTCCTGGGGCCTCTGGAGCGTGGAGGGCTTTTCCGGCTTCACGTGGGGGACGGTCCCCGGAGAAAACGGGGCTGGGTTCAGGGACTGGGAGCGCATCTGGCCCAGCTTCCGCTCCTGCTCCCTGCGCTTCCTGTCCCGCTCCTCTTCCAGCCGGGCCTTCTCCTTCTCATACCAGCGCTGGTGCTCCTCTCGCTTCCTGCGCTCTGCAGCCGCCGCCTGAGCAGCTGCGGGTCCCGTCTGGCCGGTGGGAGGCGGAGGGAGAGGCAAGTCCACGGGGATTCCGTCCAAGTCCCCGGCATAGTGCGTGGGAGGCGGCGGGGGCGGCGGGGGCAGGTCTGTTTGGACAGGCTGCGACACGGCCGCCGGCATGGGCTGCACGGTGGCTGGCGTCTTCCAGCGCCCAGGGCCGCTTTTGGTCAGAGTGGACGCGGGGGTGCCTGACTTGGATGAGTGGTCCAGGTGCTCCTGGCTGGAGGTGCTGGAGCCCACAGAGGGGCTCTGATGGATCCACATGTCGCTATCGGACTTGCGGTCCAAGGCCGCCTCGATTCGACGCCGCTCTAGCTGGTAAGCTTTGTCCTCCCGAAGTTCCTCTTGGGAACGGGTAACACGCTGGGAAAAAAAAAAAGGAAACTGTTCTATTTCAGCTGCTTAGAAAAAAATTACTAAAAGTGCATTAATATTTTGTCTTCAGGGAGAAAACATTTTAGGGAAATCGTCAGGGGAGTGCGGAACAGAGGCTGAGACTATCAGCTCTGTGGTTCTATGGCATGCACGAAGTAGGGGCACCATGTTGGGAGTGGGGGACTCAGAGCTTTTCCAGGGAATTTCTTTATCTGTTACAAATACGGGAGAGCTGGGCTTCCCGTCTGCATCACGGGCGCGGCACGTGCACACACGCGGCAGACAGTCAGCTGCTTCACGGACGAGCCTGGTCTTCCCCACTCTTGCGTGGGTCCCTGCACACACCTGCACTGCAGCTCTTCCCGCGAAGGACACTGAGAGGGTAAGTGTGTTTAGTGTAGTGCAATTCTGAGAAGGAGTCACGATCGAATCTTAAACGCGTCAGCCATGGCTCCACCAGCAGACGACTGACTCTGGGGACTCTGACAGAGCTGGGCACACACCAGGACGAGCTGGGCATCCGGGTGTCTCTGTTCCCACCTCACAAAGGTACAAAGCGCGGTGTGTATGTGTGGAAGAGAACAAGACGAACAGTCTTCCAGGGGCCTAGTCTCGGCACAACGGCACGTCGAAAAGCCGTTTAAATTGATAGAAATGATTCACTCCGATGTCAAACATTTCTTTCCTGTCCTATTAATGTGTAGAAATGAAAAGTGCGAATGTGGAAAATAAGCTGTTTCCTTTCCTTATAAAATAAACCAACAACAAGAGGAAGTATCACTTGAAAACACAGTAGCCTGACAGAAGAATGGAACATTTACTGCCCACATTTTGCTCTATCGTACGGTGCCCATAGAAACAGCTTCTGGCTCACCAAGCAGTATCTAGACCCTCAAAAGAGGCAGGGGTTGGGGGCACTGAACCCTGGGTGGTCAAAAATCCACACACCACTTCTGACTTCTCCCAGACCGTGATGACTAACAGCCGACTGCTGACCGGAAGCTGGATGGAAACATCAAGAGCCGATCACCCCGTATACAGTACGTCTTAGCACACACTGTACTCTTACAGTCCCGGCGCCCACAGAGAACACAGCACTACCAGGAAGAGAACATACATTCGCAGCACTGTACTGAAACACGTGGGCACGAAAGTGGACACAAGACGTTCAACCGATGCTGCTCACGTCAATGGTGTCATTCGAT
Source organism: Mustela erminea (assembly GCF_009829155.1). Lineage (NCBI taxonomy): Eukaryota > Metazoa > Chordata > Mammalia > Carnivora > Mustelidae > Mustela > Mustela erminea. The sequence goes on from NC_045617.1 coordinate 1,660,273, forward strand.
TTCCTGCTAGCTGTCGGACACACACTTTTCAAGTGGACGATATCAAAGGTCCTGCCTCAGACCCTCCACCGGCTCCTCCTGTCCGCCGTGGCACCGAGCCTGCAGGGTCAGGCTCTGCTCTCCCTGCAGACCCCGCGCGGCCCGGGGGCCCTTGCTGCTGTCTCCCATGTACCCCTGCTGAAGTCCTACGATGAGGCTCAGTCATGGCAAGATCCACAGAACTGACCCATCGCCACACGGACCTCTTTGTGTTCCGACTTCCTCTTCGAGCTCACTGACCCCCGAAATGAGGCAGAAGCCAGCAGCAGATATACACTATGAACACGGAGGCCTAAGAACGACACTCCCACAAAACAGGAGCAGACGCGTAGATGACCCTGACACAGGGTAGGGACAGCTTCCTACGGGCTAACAGAAGGCGCCAGAGGAAGCAGGCCACATGAGTACTCCACTGTGAAAGAGACATCTGGAGGAAAACCTCTTCTCCGCTAACTCCAGTGGCTGGTGGAGCACCCGATGGTCCCAGACAGACTGGGCCCGTGGGGTCATTAGGCCTCCCTAGGAAAGCGGCAGGCTAGCCCCGTGGACAAGACGGCGTCATCTGTGATCTCAGCATCGCTTCTTGCCCTGCATGTGGCTCCTCCTCACCACCACCTGGGCTCCCCACCCCCCGACTGGGAGCCCTCCTCCGTCGCCCTGGCCTTCTCGGCTCAGCTCGGCCGCGCTTTCAACCCGGGCTCCTCCAGCCGCCCCAGCGAAAGCCCCACACGCAGGATTCACCATCCACAACCCGTACCTGTTAAACCTCTGTGCCCGCACGTGATTTCTTCTAGTCTCTCACAACCCAACGTCATCTTTCCAAACAGAAAAGCACATCTGACAATGTTCCCAGCTCAACGATTCAGATGGACATTCCCTTCTCTACTAACTTGGATAAAACCCAAATTCCTCAGCTTATCGCTTCAAGCCCTTGCTGTGTGGTTCCAGGCGGCAAAGATCGGCCACTGCCCCCTGCCCCGAGCTTGGTTTCTGCTCAGTGGCACGTCTCTGTGCCTTGTCCCTTGGTCTGAAAAGCTCTTCTGTTCAGCGCTGTGAGGTAATGTGGGAGCCCCGGTGCCGGTCACACAGATCGAAGGTAGCTCTGCCACCAGTGGGGACTCAGATCCCCAGCAGGACTCACTACACGTACTGACTTTATCGGCCTCATTTCCCAGCCACATGGTTAGTTCCGTGGGCAGGGATCACAGTCACGCCTGCGTCCCAGTGCCCGGACAGCTTCCGTACAAACAAAGAAAAATGCACATCACTCGTTTCTCCCTCCTCGAATCCGAACCCTGCCTCACAGACTGTAACGCAGGTGTCCCGTTACAAACCCTTCACTGATCAAACATCCGGGGAATACAGCCTCCCTCCTCACATCTCGTTTCCCTGCCTATCCCCTCTTTCCCAGTAACCAGGAACCCGGGAAAGAAGACTATCAGACTCGGTAATCTCCGACAGAGGGTGTCACCTGTCTCTGCGACATCATTCAGATTTTACCGTCACATGGGTTTATCGCTGAGGGCTGTGACTGTTCACAGAGCCCTTCTCTCTAACCTGAACCGCGACATTGGAATGACTGCTGTCCGTGTGCGTGCGCGGCTTCTCCTCGTAACTTGGCCACTGGTTCTGAGGCGCCGCCACCCGGTCCTGGGATCTGGAGGCGGGGAAGGTGAAGTACTCCCGGCTGTACGTCTGCGTGGGGATGGGGTAGGCCTCCGGTCTCGGTGGGGGGCTCTGCTCCTGGAAACCGGGAAGAAGAAAGAAACGTGAGCTCCTGGCAATTTGCACATAAACTAATTTAATTTCCAATGATCTGTTTTAAAATATAGTAGATACATTTAAAACTGTGTTAAAAATTTAAAGCGTTTGATCCTATACCGAGAATAATTAAAACATTTTCCCCTGATTCCCTCATTTAAAGCTAATTTCCTTATTGTGTTAAAAGTGAAGAAGGCCTCTGGAATTCTTAACACTGCTGATGTGTGGCATGCATGCGGGAGGAGACAGGTCAGGGACCCTGCGGGAGGCCTGGGCATTTGCCACAGGGAGGATGCTCGCTTCGCTCTCACACCTCGGTGCAGAGGTTCCCGGTGGAGACAGATGTGATCTTGGCTGTTGCTCCGGGGGTGTACGCGCTCTTCCCTCCGGGGCTCGGAGGCTGATCTGTTAGAAAGGGTCGGGGGAAAGAAAATTTAACATTAGATAAAAAAAAGCTATGTCACGTGACAGAGCTCCCTGAGGGTCGTGACCACGCGCCCTGCATCTTCCGTCTGCCAGCGAGGAGTCAGCACCCCACAAACAGTAGCCACGTGGGAGATCAGGGCTCACCACACCCTCTCCCCTCACTGGCGTCATCAGAGCCCCGAGTTATCAAGTGTCATCTGCAGACCAGGGGCTGGCAGACACTTCTGGCAACAGGACAGACAATAACCACCTTAGGCTTTGCAAACCTTGTACATGTTGCATATCCTTCTACTGATTCTTCTTGCTAACAACCCTTGAACAGTAGAAACACCACTAGGGGACCTGCTGGCGGTCTGCCCACTCCCGCCAGAGACTGTATCAACAACGCGTCTAGAGCATGCATTGAATCAAAGTGTTCTAACCTAGTTTTTACTTTCTGCGGGGAGAACACAGCTTTCCATCTCTCTCACCGAGAGCACATCTCCATCAGCTAGTGCCCGCAGGGACTCCCACCACCCTGGGAACTAAGCAACCACACGGTGTCTCCCTAGCACCGACGGGAACTGTGCACGTCCAGGCCAGGAAGGGACAGGAAAGGGACCCTTCTTACTTGCCACGTTGGGGCTGGATCGGTGATCGGCCCGATTCTTCATCAGTCTGTCGTCACCCGGCAGTTTCTTAGGTTCACTGTATTCTGCCCAAGGCAGCTGAGGGCTCTCAGGAGATCCGTTTGGGGCTGAATTATTATAGAGCTCGAAACCTTCACTCTTTGGTCGGGGTTTACCTGAGCCACGACGGTCTGAAACTGAAATCAAAGTGTATTCAGGTTCTCCTCATTTGTGTGAGATTTTATTTTAAACACCCGATTTAGTCTTTATTTTTTTTTAAATATTTTATTTATTCATTTGACAGAGAGAGATCCCAAGTAGGCAGAGAGGCAGGCAGAGAGAGGAGGAAGCAGGCTCCCCCTGAGCAGAGAGCCCGATGCGCGGCTTGATCCCAGGACCCTGAGATCATGACCTGAGTGGAAGGCAGAGGCTCTAAACCACTGAACCACTCAGGTGCCCCCCTATTTAGTCTTTAAAGACAGATGAAACCTACAAATATTTAAAATTTCATAAGACCATATTTTTAGTGGGAGAAATAAGGTAATTTTTTTTTAAAATCTAAGAGTAAAATCTTTTTCTAGATAATCTTCAAAGCAACATTTAACTGGCACTGATGGGAAAAGGTGCTCTTTCTAACCCTGCCTTCTTATAAACTCCACCTGTTAAGTCATAAGACAACTTCTAAAGTAACTTTTCAAAGTGGAAGATAAATATACTTCCCTCACTTCCTGAAACACACTGATTCTTTTAGTAGCTGGTGGTGTGACTGTCCACGTCCACTTTTGGCTTTCATGTGCCCGTGTGGCAGCCTGGGCGTGTTCTCTGTTCTAACAGCTTTCCTCTGGGGAAAGGTCATTTCCTTCTTGGAAATGACCAGAAGCTGTGCCATTAGCCCACCAATGTGGAAGCGTCATGAAAAAAGTGAGAGAAATGCTGGGTCGAGGCCTACACAACACACGGTTGGGTTGAGCTACGCTCTGTTTATTCTGGCACACAGCAGGCCCAGGTTCTCAGAGGCTGCGGTAGCAGTCATGTTATCATTAGGTTGACTTCAGGTCCTGGACTTGGAGGAAGCTCCCAAAACACTGACTGACGGAGAAGGGAGCTCCATCAAGGCCAGACTTAGCAGCTGTGCACAAAGTTAGCAAAGTAAATGCAAGGTATATAACGGTTTAAAAGATAACGTGAATCCTAATGGGTTTTTCCCTGTGATTTCTGAACTAATCCTTTCTAAAAAAAGCCCTAAATTTCTTTCGGTTTTATTCTGATGTAGCAACAAAATCATGCTTCCAAGAGATGATCTCATCTCAATAACTGAGATTTTAATTTAAAGCGACCTATGTACAATAAGACAATCACATCCTGCACACGCAGGGCTGAAGTAACTGTTCATATGCAGTCCTACAGCTGCTTCAGTGGAGAATCCTGCTTGTTCTCTGCAGATTTCACGTACACCCGCATCCCCTGCTGCCTACGACCAAGCAGCCGGCTGGTCCCACGGGGGCTTCTGGGGGCAGGAACCTGGGGAACCACCACAGGGCCAGACACCGGATGCTGCTCTTGGCTACTTATCCCGGTCATCTCGCTGGAGGGCTTGCACCCTTGCTGGGACGCTGGAAGCAACAGCACCCAACCCCCCGAGATCCTGCGGCTACAGAGAGGAGGTCAGGATGCTAAAATCCATGGGACGCGCTACGTGGTCCAGACCAGCCCGCCGTTGCCGGCAGCAGTAAGCAAGAGACGACGCGCGGCTCCCCGCCACGAGCTCTTACTTCTCTGCATCATTGGGGACGGCTGATTGAGCAAGGTGGCCAGGCCGTGATAAATTGCTCCCTGCTTTGCTACTTCTAGCGTCACCACAGAACTTGTTCTTGTCATGAGTTCTGCCGCCCTAGGAAGAAGAGAAGCACAAACGTAAGAAAATGAAATGCAGCCTGTGACCACCGACGGCTATTCTGAGGAACAGTTCTGACCTTCAGACCGACGACCTACTGCCCATTCCCTTCCTTTCAAGAGTAACTAAGCACGCATCTCCTGTTGCCACACTAAGAACGGTCAGAGGACACGCGGACATTCCCAGCATGTGCCAAGAGTATTTTTTTTAAGCTTCAAAGAAACCACTCCAAACTGAATAAATATTTATAATCTGCTAACAAATGTGGTATCCTGTACACTATTTTACATTTAAAAAGGTGAAGAGTAAGGGCATAGCTTTTTAGCATCTTTTGTCTTCTAATTCCAAATGTGAAATATCCCTAGACATGCTAATATTCAGCTTGAAGCAAACAAGTACATAAACGACGATACCTTTCTTGAGAGAGTCCTACCAGACTCCGTCCATCCACACTGAGGAGCTGGTCGCCCGCAGCCAGGCGTCCATCCTGTGCAGCGCCGAAGGGCACGTGTTTTGGGCAGTGGGGACAGACAAGGGCAAGAGGAGGAAGAAAGTCAACGGTAAGGAGGCTCACGTTTGTTTTTTTCGGCAAACACTCTACATAGTCTACATGGTGTTTTCTAAGGATAAGAATCAGCGGGGCCTCGCAGGTCATTTGTGGAACAGACGACGGAAGACTTACATCTTTAAAACTGATACTAACCACGTCCGCAGCGCCGCCTTTTACAACAGACTTGACGTAGATCCCGAGTTTGTCCTGACCAGCGCCCTGAACAAAGACAAGGCAGGACACAGTGCTTGAAGACACACAGTAAAAAAATACAAACCTCAGTAAAATACAACACAAATAAAAGAGTACACAGATAATCGTAAAAAAAGGCCTGCTTCCTGCTTTTCCATGAAAACCAGTACCAATAAAATTAACACTCTATTTGGTAAATATAAAGGAACAAACAGGAAACGTACCTAGTTTGTTTCTAAATCAAGGAAAGTCCTCCTGAAAAATCGATTACTAATAAACCAGGTGACGAGGAGACGAAGACCGGCATCCTAACGGAAATTCGAGATGAGCTCTGATGGCCCTGGGTACCAACGAGCCACAGCTACCCTCACGACTTACACTCTTCACCACGCTGAGACAAAAGCAATTTACTGGAGTCTTTTCACATTCCAGTATTTGCCTATATCCCCTTATTTCCAAAGCTGTATTTTAAAATTGAAAACAAGAAAAAACTTCTTGTGGCATCCAGGGAGGGGCACTTAGGTAAGTAAAAGTAAGAGGACTGTGCAGAGAACGCTGCGCATCGGGGCAGTGGAGCTCGCACGGCAGAATCCAGACGAACGCGGAGCTGGGAGCCCCGAGCCCCACGGCCGGCTTGTCAGGACAAGCAGCTTCTGCCAAACAGGTTTAAGGACTACATGTCGCTCCCATACAGAATCACCAACGCTCGGCCTGGACAGTCCAACAAGAACATAAAAACCCGTAGGAATCATTTACTGGACTGGCCACAGGAAGCCATCGCATGCGCGAAATCCCCGTTGGAGCACTGCCAACGTCCCACAGCCGAGGACACGAGGACACATTTCGTAGCTCAGGGTAATTTCAATAGTCATGAAGTACTGTGTCATAAAAGGGAAAATACAGAAGGCGTCCCAGAGTTCAAGAAATGACTTCATGGAAGCAAAGTTCCACAACACTGCGGGTGCACAGTGCTGCCTTCACTGCTGCCTTCCGCGGACCGCCGGTTTGGAGACGACAGTCTGACTGGGGGGCGCCGCTGAGGCCTGTCCCCGCTCTCTGCTCGGGAAATCTAGCACGGAGCACAGCATGCCATTGTTTTCCGCGCCTAAAGCCATCTATTACGTATCTCATTACGAAAATGGCAGAGACTGTCTCAATGTAACAAAACAATTTTGGGAAACGGTCTGTTTCAAATTTCATGTGGTTCCATTACCTGCGAGCTGCGTTTATAAAGATGCTATACGAGCTAAAACCCGGTCTTCTCTTTTGCAGCTCTCCCCCCATCGGCCTAGGTTTTCCCATGTTCACCTCCATGTGCTCCTCAGTGTCTGTCTGTCCCCTGTCCCCACTCTGCACACCCCCTGCCCCGCCCCAGACTCCTGACTGCCTACAGACAGATGCACGCCCCTCAGAGGTCAGCCAGCACGTCCACTACAATACGTAGCCACATGCAAGCGGAGACCTCCGCTGTGTCCTCCTGACACACACACACACACACACACACCCCAAAAAGCAGTGAGACAGTTGGCAAAGCTTGTCCTTTTCTGTAAATCTGAAATTTCACGGTAAACAAAATACATCCACCAGCACTCAATAAACGGCAGCTTTTTGGACTGCAGCATGTTACTCAGAGAGAGCACAACAGAGCAACAGCCAACCCTTTAACCTGACTCTGTTCTGGCCGGTCCTGGGTCTCCCTGAATGGAGGGCCCTAACGTGCACTTGGGAAATTACTCCCAGCCAGCCCCACGCCATCTGCTCTGTAAAGCAGGCTATTCCCTCGCAGGCAATCCAATGAAATGATTTTGTCCCCCAGTATACTCCGTACTTCTGTGCAGTCTGTGACCGACTACTTAATTCCACAGCCCAGCTGTCTAAGCGACCATTCCACTCCTTCGACAGGCATCCGCCGACTACTCACACTGGGAAGGGGCCTGTGCCCCACGCGGCACGCACCGCAGCTTCGCTGCAAGCCCCCCTCTGCTTTCAGCCGCCCGTTCAGACCAGGAGCCGCCCCCTGAAGGGAGCCAGCAGCCCCACATTCCATCTCAGACCAAGGATACAAGCTTCCATCTGGGGGACTCCCTGGGAACCACAAATACTGCGCAAGTGACCGGAAAGCCCGCAGCACCTTTAGAGAGGCCGTTTGGTGTCCTATGTGTGCCGTGAGGTTTACAAAGTCTAAGCTCAAATATTCACGTAAAACTGATCACGTGATACACACACTGGACAGCACCGTGCCCGTCACATCTTCAGATGCAGGCACAAGTGTCCAGCCTAATCGTCCAACAGTCCCGGCAAGCCCTCCTTGCAGCCGCCCCGCTGGTCCCCAGGGTCCGAGCCTGGCGCCGCGCCCTGGAGCCCTAGCGCAGATCCTCGCCCTCTCACAACACACCGCACCTGATCCACAGCCTCCTTTGCACGCCCCCAATCCACGCTGCCTCCGTGTCCCCGTTTTGGCTTACGCTGTGCTTTCTACAGCAACGTCGGATGCCACAGGTCTGCCAAAACGCTTCCGTCGCTCACTCCTGGCTCACCTGCCACCGTCCGCCAAGCCACACGACTTCCCGACATTGGGCAAGATGTAAGCTCCTCCTCACCTGTGCCCCCGGGACGCTTCCCCGGGTCACCGGCTGCCACCAGTGCAGATGGCTCTCCCCACCGGCCTTCCCAGTCGCTGCCTTCCAGCCTCCAGCACATGGTTAAGGCCTTCCTCCTGAGCCCACCACGAGGCAGCCCAGACCCCATCCATGAGCGAACAGATCAGTACTCTACCCGTGCGCCAGGAAGCAGCTGACGTGGCCACCACCGACGGAGCTGCTAACGCCGCAACATTCCAAGCTGAACTCGAAGCTAGGAACCCTGAGCATTTCCGACTGTGGCACCACAGGGACTGCTTCCAGAAGCTGTCTGCCTTCGCTGTTGGGTGAAGGACGATGGGCAAGGCACAGCACTGAAGAAATGCTGTTTTCTTGCATGATGGGAATTTATCTAAGTTCTAAGCTACAATCACATCTTTAATTCCAAGTTCAATTTATCAGTGTGTCTGCTACTCAGAAAAGGAGATCTCCATCTGAGGAATGATAGGACAGTGATCATTACAGCCCTCAACTGCAAAGGCCCAGTAGGCTTCTAAAAGGTCCTTTTAAGGTTGGTCATAAAGATGGACTTTAAGTCACTGACAGTACATGCTGAAACACATTAAAAAAATACTGTTGGGGGAGGGTGATACATAAGGGAAGAACGGATCCAGAATATTCTACAGAGGGATCCAAGCTGTGGTTAGCATTTGAATCTCACTAATGTGGTCTCAACCTTGCACCCCGTACCTAGAAAAAGTCTTGATTTAACACCCCTACTTCTTACGTTTCTGTAAACACATTTCCATTCCACTAACCTTTAACCTTCCCATAGACACGGCCCCTAAAGTAGACCTGCTCCGCCAGAACTCCCCACCCTCCCATCTCTGCTTACTCGAATCCTCTCCATACTTCACGTGTGGCTCACGGTTACAAACAGGACATAAAAAAAAAATCACAAGTACAACTGTTTTACAGAGAAATGACCAGTTCCACTGCTTATTATTTTAGAAAAACAAAATTACAGATGGATCAGAGATCAAAGAAGTTTAAGGACTTTATTTTTTTAAAGATTTTATTTGACAGAGAGAGAGAAAGAAAGTGTGCACACATGAGCAGGGGGAGGGGCAGAGGCAGAGGGAGAAGCACACTCCCGGCTGAGCAGGGAGCCCGATGCAGAACTCGATCCCAGAACTCCGGGATCATGACCTGAGCCGAAGGCAGACACCTAACCGACTGAGCCCCCAAGGTGCCCCAGAAATCTAAGGAATTTCTAACCATACACACTTACATATACATGTGTATGTACATAAAACCAACACGGGTAGTTACTTTCAATGCACAAGACCATAATCTCTGACCAGCTGTAAGAAGACCCGACATCTTCATCTGGACGCAACTCTCCTGGTTTGCAACGTCCACCTTGGCAGGCTGGACAGAGGGGCGGGGCGGGTGGTGCTATTTCATCCCCGCTCGTGCTACCCGGGCCGGGACCAGGCCAGCTCTCGGGCACACTGAGGCAAACCCACCACCTGCCAGGTCGCAGTAACTCCTCAGCATTACAAAGCTCTCACTACCTGCCCCACTTCTTCTGAAGAAAAGTAACATTATAAACTATGATAAAAACAGTATAAACTAAATTATTTCAGAAGCATTAAACCACTTGTCTTATTTCTGAATAATAATGCACACACTAACCTAGCCTAGAAAGACTGAACTTGTATGGCAAGTCCATTCTTTTTCTTTTTTCAAAAGTTTTATTTAGTTATTTGAGGGAGTGAGAAAGTACACGGTGCGGGGGTGGGTAGGGCAGAGAAGAGGGAGGAGTAGGGAGCCCGACACGGGTCTTGATCACAGAAGCCTGGAATCAAGACCTGAACTGAAGGCAGGTGGCTTCACCAACTGAGTCCCCCAGATGCCCCAAGCCCATTCCTTTTCTAGTTAAGAAAGGCAAACAGGGTCCAGGAAGTTTTTGCTGCTACACGCCGTTGTAACACACATCAGTAAAAGAATGTAAACACGAGCTATATAAACATTAGACAAGCATCGGTGGGATGGCATTAACAGACACTACCAGACTGTGCTGTCTGGTACGGTGGCCGCAGACCACACGCGGCTCTACTGAGTACTCGGAATGCAGAAATGCAGCCGGTCCAAACGGAATGTGCGTGAAGTACACAATATACCCAGATGTATCTAAGCTTTGTATGGAAAAAAGAATCTAAATATCTCATTAATGATCTACATTCCAACTACACGTTGGAATCATAACACTTTGAATATACCCTGTAAAATAAAACACATTATTAGAATTAATTTCAGGGTTTTTTTTTTTTTTATGCACCTAATAGAACATTTAAATTACCTTTGTGGCTCACACATTCTACTGGACAACACTATTCTAAAACTACAGATTTTTCATGCTATATGTTATTAGTAACCACAGGTACTAGCAATAAATTTATAATTAAGCAGATAACTGGGTAAAAACAAGATTTTCACAATATATAACATTATGCACCCTGATTTCCAACCATGGAAGAGTAACATTAATCATTAAAATGGCAAGGCTCAGTAATTTTAAGGAGTACTTGTTTAAAGCTACCTAAGCTGGTATTTGAAGATATTTCAGTATTTTTAGTCTTTTATTCATAAAATTTAAAAGGTTACTCAGAATCATCCAGAATTATCGATTCCCCATTTAACAAACCAAATTCCCTTTTATTTTTCTTATGTTTTAAAGATTTATTGATCTGAGAAAGAGAGCGCGCATGAGAGCATAAGCAGGGAGAGCAGCAGGGGAGGAGGAAACCCAGGTGCCCCTCAAACTCCTTCCGTAAAGGGTCTCCTGGAGGGCGGTCAGGGATCGTGAAGGCACCAGCAATCACGAGCGACACTAAGTACGACCGTGGAATTCAGTGAAGCTAACGAGAAGCACAGTGTACGTATCAAAGCCACATTTTCCCTCCTGAAGACACTTGGAGAATAACAGGGCAGTCGGTGCCCCAGCTGCTCTGTCTGCGGTCTGTGCGCTCTGATGTCACTCAGACTCCCGGAGAGGACAGGGCGGTGGCCAGTATGTCCAGCCAGGCTGTGCAAAAAAGGGCATAGAGCTACATTCTCAGTCCTTAGAAAAGCAATTACAGTGAAATGGCAGAGATCACCACATGCGTGATCTTGGTATTTAATCTTCTTTTTTTAAAACATTTTATTTATTTGACAGAGATCACGAGTAGGCAGAGAGGCAGGCAGAGAGAGAGGAGGAAGCAGGCTCCCCGCTGAGCAGAGAGCCCGATGCGGGGCTCGATCCCAGGACCCTGACACCGTGACCTGAGCCGAAGGCAAGCCAGAGGCTTAACCCACGGAGCCAGCCAGGCGCCCCTTTAGTATTTAATCGTAAGCGCGCCCGGGTCTGCTCCTCTCTTCTTTCAAAGGGAAAGGAAGCGGGCCTGGAGACGGAAGTGGGATTACTGAGGCCGAGGAGGGCAGGGCAGAGGAGGAGGTTTAGCAGAAGTGGACTGGGGTTTCCCTGTGAAAAGGCAGAAGAAGGGCAGCACATTAACAGAAAAGGTTCCCAAACAGGATGATGGAGGCAGAAGTAAGAACTCGGTGGCTACAAGCCACACGTTCCCCAGAACTGGATGGAACGCGCCCGGGGCTGAGCTGCTTACGTGTCAGACGTGGACCGGCTATGGGACAAGGCGGCCCTCGGACAGCTGGTCTCTGCTCCTGCTGGCGCACCTTCGGGAACACGGAGGGTGAGGTCCTCTCACCCCGGGCACAGAAACTCAGTCAGGAGGAACCTACGCCTCAAACGCTCAGTGGCCAACGGAGTGTGTGGGGGAGTATGATATGACTAACAGCATAAAAACATCATTAACAAACAATCCAAAAGAAAAAAAAAAGAAAAGCAGCCTAGGAGGAAGGAAGAGAGGCCGGCAGAGAGTCAAGCCTATTGTTCCCAGGGCTGGAGACCCCGTCTGGACTCTTCACCGAAGGTTCCAGAACAATGGTGGGCTGGGGGAACCTGAGAGCCCAGCAGCACTTAGAACTGGTCAGGATGTTCGCACAGGGCTCTGCCCACGTGCTCCTTCCTCACGGTCTGAAAGCAGCTTTTTTTCCCATCAGACAAGGAGTTCTGATTCGCAAACTATTAAAACTCAGACGAGGGTTTTAAAAGCACTGAAAAGCTCTCTCTTTTTGGTAGGAATTACCTTAATTCTGGAACAAGCAGTTTTAAAAGTCACTGCTGATACACAGTCTGCCCTCAACAAGTCTGAGAGCAGGGGCCAGGTGCTCCCGGAAAGGTGTGGTCCGTGAACAAGCCTACGCTTGGTTTCGGTGAGCCAGGCTCCAGGCCCTGCCACCGCTTATGCTTTGCAGAGAACACAAAACTCACCCTTTCTATCCTTTCCCTCTTTCTAAGATGAAGAAAAGGAACAAAATAGGGAACTCCCAAGTTGGGTCCCTCAGATGCGCTGCAGGGGGTACGTGGGTGTGTGCACGGCATGAGGGCAAAGGCGCGGGGCTTTGCTGAGATCTCAGAGTGCTCTGGGAACGAAAGGGGGGAGACCAATGCAGGCGAGCTCCTGGCTCCCGTCCACTGCTAACGCAGGTATGCCCCGTGCAGGGGTGAGGGCGGACTCCCCAGCCTTGGCTGAGAGCAAGTGGGCTAGGCTGAGGCAGCCTAAACCTTCTTCAGACTGGGATGTCCCACGCCGATCCCCTGCGTGCAGCGAGCCACAGAAAGATCATTTCTTACCACGAGTCCCAGATGTGAAATGGTTCTGCTTTAAAGCATTAATGTTCAATGTTTCTGTTACGTTAATACTACAATAAAATTCAATACTTTCATCAATGCAAGAAATCAGTGCTTAGACCATTATTACAAAATAGGTAAAAAACAATAATTTTTTATTTTTATACAAGTTACTAGTTTGCTCTTAAAACAAAACTATAAAGCATTCTTTCCAAACTCAGGAACTATCACGGAAGGCATAGCACTAGTCCTTTCATACAACTTCACGGAAGATTATTTCTGGCACTTCCACGAAAGAAATTCTGCAGTCACACTGGGTACTCTGAAACTGATTTTAAAAAGAACCTAAAATTTCCGGACTTCATCTTTTTGACTAGCTCTTTCCCGTGTGGTCACAAGGATGTTAAAGAATGGGAGAATGAAGGTCTCACATTTTTCAAAGGACTGAACTGTAGTTCATGTCAGGAATTTACTCTTCAAACAGTGAGAAGGTGGTATGTTATGAAACATTGTTTTCATCTTCTCCTTTTTAAGACACAGCAATTTTTGTGTGTGTGTTTAAAACTAATTAAGATTTAAAGACTTAAAGTCAGTGTATAGTCTAAAAGCGCAAACTGAAACACCTTTAAGATATTATTCAATTGTTCATCTTTTAAAAAGATAGTAAAATATCCTAATGTATCTCTAAAATGGTCATTTCTAGCCTCACTTGTAGCATAAATGGGTTTCAAAGCCAGTCAAAGCCCCCCATGCATCCGCGGGAAGCTCCCCACCCACTCGACCACAGGCACCCAGCATCACTGCGAGCCATCCTCACCACGTTATCATCAGCACAAGGACATTTATGGGCTTTTTTCCTGTGCAAAAAGGATATAGGAACCTTTTCTTTTTATGAACCTTAAAAATGTGCAACACTGAAATACAGAGCAACAAACCCGGGGTGTGTAATTACGAGCCACAGTAAGCGGCGGCTTCATGAGCGAGTTAATCACTGGCAGGTTTCAACAAGTTCTAATGGAAGCAGCCGCGGAATGCAGTTCCGAGTCTGCCCGACACCCACAACACAACAGCACCCTGATGAAACTCACCACCGGTCCTGTTCTTCCGACAACAGAGAACCACATTCTGATCTCGGGACTACAGCAACTTCTCCAACTGAGGGAAAAGACAACTGCTTCCTTCCCTCGGTGTCCCACAGCAGCCAGAGCTGGTCTCTGAGGACATGGGTCCACACAGTTCCGAGCTGGACATCGGGACACCGAGCAGCATCTCCCAGCACGGACTGCAGTGAGCGCCGCGCTCAGACTCTTACGTAACCAGTCAGCTCTGACTTGCCTTCACTTGGTACTTTATTAAACTTTAAAAAGAGCTAGGAAAATAAAGAGGGAATTGTTTGTATTTTAAAAATCCAAATTAAACAGGAAGCATTGTGTTGTCCCACAGATGAGTAAGAAGGAGCATACTAAACTTCCCCAAAAGCAACATTTTAAAAAAGTAAACTGCACACACATACTCTTCCAAATCATCTGGATTTCATAAAACCGAACCGCACTGTGGAAGGAGCGTCGGGAAGCTGAACATCAAAACATCGTCCAGGCTCAAAGCAGCTAGCCACACACTAATTAGGAAAAAAATAAAAAAAAATGGCTGGGCCAGATATGAAGACCACAAGAGCTTAAAGAAAACACAAACCACACAGACACCAGGAACAGTCACTGGGGCCTCTAGGCTCTTCTGCGCCAACCGTGCAGCTCCAAGGAGGGAGCACGATGACAGCGGGCACCGTGCGGCCAGCGAGTGCCAGGTCAGACCTTCCCCACGGCTTCACGCGCCTGTCCTTGTGCTTGTCCGGTGTGATCTGCTCGGGGCTCCAAGGCTGCGAGGTGCACACGCAGATCCCGTGCCATAGGACCAGCAGGAGCACACGCTAGCGAGCCCTGGCAACAGGGACGAGACAACTCCCCGTCGTGCTGAGCCCTCCCCTGGCCATGCGCTGGCCTGCCTGGCACTTAAAACACATTCTTGAAATCCTGAAAACCAATCTCTTCTAATTGTTGTAACAGATGCGGACCTATGCGACGTGTCAGCCTTACAGTGCTGTTTAGCAGCGCGTGTAATTAAGTGACTTCCGATTTTCACTGCTGAATGTTCCTTTCCTAGCACTGAAGATACTACAAATCAGTTAGAGAAAAACAGGTTACTTCGTGAAGCCGCCAGGAACCATGACATTTCACGTGTCATTTCAAGAGCAGACATGAATGCCCTATTCATGTCTTCAAGGGGCACAATGTCCACTAAACAGACCACAGCCTGAGTCACGTCCTCCAGAACATCCCTGTGTGTGCGGACACCCAAATTCTGTCTCTGGCTCTGAGTTTCTGAGTTCCATACCCATCAATCCAACTGCTGCATGATGTCCCGCTCCCCAGCTAAACTGGCTTCCTGGCTTGCAAAGGTAGTACGTGCAAAACTGAACACCTGACTCTGACTGCTGACGTCTCGCCCCTGCCCTGCTTTCAGGACACGCCGCATCCACACGCTCCACGCTGAGGACAGGAGCACGGTGCGTCCTGCTATTTCACTCTCACCCCCTACAGCTAACTCATCCATCACACAGACCGCAGTCATTCCACAAACACGCAACAGCAACAAAACCGAGTACCCGACCTCAGCAACTGTGCTCTGCCCCACCCCGTGGCTGCTTCTCCGGGCCACGCCTCTGTCACCTTCCAGGGGGCCGCTGCTGCGCCTTTGCCTGCAGTCCCTCGTCTGAGCCCCTGGAGCCCATGCTCTCTGAAGGACTGACAATCAACTTTCGGAACCTTACTTTGACCCTGTCAGGCCTTTATCTGGTATTTATTTGGTATCTGAGCGATACCAAAATGCACAAGCCCGCCAAGATCTCAGGGACTCTAAGTTCCTCTGGGACACAGCCCCACTCCCGCACCGGCCGCCACCCTCCAGCTGCAGCAGAGCCCGCAAGGCCCGCACCGCAGAGGACACTCACCAGCGGGGCCCCCGCAGGAAAAGCGCGCCGACTGCTGTATGAGACGCGGTCCCGCCTCCCCTCTCCCAGAGGCACCCCGGAAGGCTGGCCCCCAATTCCACGCTCCCGCACAGAACACAACGGCTCCACAATGACTGCGCCTTTGCCTGCAGCCCCTCGTCTGAGACTCTCTGCCCACCAGGGTCTGCCCGCTAATGCCTGCACGCCCGACAAGCTCCAGCTTAAGAGGCACTTGCTCATGAAGGCCCCCATGGACCCGCGCTCGGTCGGCAGACGCCCTGGAGCAGCGGCCTCTGACGTCACGCACTCGCTGGTAGTCACTTCTGCTTCGCCCCTGAAGTGAGCAAGGGCGTGTGTGCTGATAAAGACATTGGGGGGGGGGCTATCCCGAGAGCCAGGGGCATACTTCGTTTTATTACGTCTATTATTTAATATTAAAGCTGATGAATTCGGCACCTTAGCATTAAATCTGGAATCTCTTCTTCAAAAAACTTGTATTATTACTTTTTTTTCTAGTTCTCAATGTATGCTTTCACTGTGGCAAGTTTTCCAAGAGGCCAGAAAACAAGAGGAGTGTGGGAATCCCTGGGAGGCGGGGGAGGATGCCACCTTCCCGGTCCAGGAAAGGAAGGGGCGGCCCCCACGGCCTGCCTCCCACGGGGACTGCTAGCGGACGAGGCGAGCCGGGGTGAAGACACGGAGCGGTTGCTCTCGGTCCTGGGTTCTCTGGCTCTGCGGCGGGGCCTGCGGCTGGCAGCTGGGGCACGAGCCACAGGGCAAGGAGACCCCACCACCCGCAGAGACGACGGAGCAGCCAGGCTACTGCAGACGCGGCACAGAAGCCACGTTCTCCGCTCCAGCTTTGGGAAGAAGAAAGGCGATCTCTGGATTTCTATCTAATGTCCTGTGTTCTTCCTGTTCCCCACGGAGCCCCAGTTCTGAAATCCCATATCCCAATTAGAAATGCTGACACTGATACTTTCCTCCTATTTTTCCTAGACATCTTTTTTTCTTTTTTTTAATGTGTCAGTCTAGAAAATGCCAGCAACAGACACGCAGACACTTTAAGGTTAGAAAGTGGAAATCACACTCCGTCTTTACACAACAGGCACCTGGTAGTCTCTCTTGGAATAAACAGTGCCTGACAATTAACTACTAGTTTCACGTTGAGTTTATTATTCTGGTACTAGTGAAAGGAACAGAAGACCTCCTCTTTAGACTACCTATAACCGGAAGCTGACTCCTGCATGTTCCCAGTTTCCGTGAGGCCGTCGGTCGCCATGCTACACGATCTCTTAGCACAAGTCACAAAGACTTCCGTCAGAGCAAGGATCCCAGAGTGCTGTCTGTCTCTACGACCAAGTACTTCCTACTGACTAGAGAGAGCACACTGCGTTCCCATGCCTCCTTGCACAAAGGCAGGTGCACACAGACCGTGTGGGAGCCCTGAGGGAGGGGCAGTCAGCACAGGTAGGGCTAGGAGAGGTGAGCAAGTGCAGGGACCCATCACCAGGACAGAAACACAGCTGCGCGACCAGTGGGCGAAGGCCAGGTGATGGCAGTGGGTGAAGGCCAGGCGGACGAGCTGTTGTCAGCGGTCCGGCCCCAGGACCTCCACATGGAGGGGTGCAGGGACCCCTCCCGGCAGTGAGAGGACTCTCCCACGGCCTGCCATCTGGAACCACTTCTGGGGGAGAACGCAGGCCTGGGGCCGGCACCCTCCCTTCTACCTCTCCCCCACGGGCACCATGAACGGAGGCGTGACTGGGACTTCAGCCCATGTCCCAGTCCTAACCGCCCACGGACACCTGGCCACCCCACGAGAACAGAGGCCAGAGGCCCAAGGGGGAGGCGGGGGCAGGGGCCTGCATGGGGCCCCACTGTGTGCACGATGCCGTCAGGGGTTACAGATAAGGATCAGAGGCGCTTAGGTAAATAGGACTTTGCCTTTCAGAGACCAGGTGGTTCTGTACTGAGAGCGAGCACAGCTTTCCAGGCTGCAGAGAAACAGATGGAGAAGACCAAAGTGCCGACAACCCCACAGGTCAGTACTTCAGACCCCAAGCAAGATGAGCAGGGAAAGAGGATCCGTACGTATAAACGTGTAACAGGAAACGTACAGGTTAAAGTTTTCCTGTGTCAAAGTGTGGCATGTAACATCCTGGTATTTTTTTTCCCCAAACATGAGCATTTGATTCAGTTGGTAAGTATAGAAAATAGTCCATGTCTGATGCCTTCCTATTCACAACTTGGAAAGTTTTGGGTTGTGGGTCCGTTAAACCAGAGCAGCCCGGAACGATGGCCCACAAGCATGACCCTCACCAGGAGTAAGGGCCTCTGGGCCATGAGCTGGGCTGACAGCTTCTAGACCTACCGTCTGGCCCAGCCTGGGTGACCCCACGTAACCTGGCACCTCAGACCCAGACTGCTGTGACCTTTGTCCCTCTGTCCACACCTGACACAGGCTCCCGTGGCCAGCTGGTTCCCAGCTGGAGCCCCACCGGGGTCCCAGGTTCTTCTAGTTATCCTACATACCATGCCCTTCCCAGACGCAGCTTCCTGAAATGCCGATTCCAACACGTCCCTTTCATTTCTCTGTGGAGTCTACAAGACGCAGTGCAAAGCCCTCACGTGTCAATCAGGGTTTCTAGAACCACCCGAGCACCACTCTCCCTTAGCCAGGCGGGTTTCCGACGGCCCTGACACAGCCTGCAGCCCTGCTTCACGCCATCAGTGCGGCTCCCAACCACATACTCTAAGGCCGGCCGGGGTGTTCTCCGTGGGAGGCTGTGGCACCCGGCACACAGCGGACCCACACGTGGCCCAGGGGACAGAGGTGACTTCCTCGGCCCCGCGCACACCCACTGGAAGAGCACGCCTGGACGGGGGCGCAGAAGGTGGCCTGGGTGAGGAGTGCGCAGGGACGCACGTGTGCAGCGGCACTTGAGGAGCTGTCCGAGGCCTCGCTCTGACCCCGTGCGAGCCCTCACTCCTGTCTCGGACTAAGGGACCCCCCTTCTCTGGTGCCTGTTGTGGTTCATCAAGTTTTGCCTCCACCTGCTCCTCAGGAGTGCCAGTGACTCGGTGTCAAGGTCACACTGTCTGCAGCTCCCCCGGACAGCAGGACGCTGTCCCTGCGCTGCCTGAGCGCTATGGACCCTTCCACGGACCCCACCCCGAGAAGCAGAGCCACACGCACGCTCCGTCCACAGGCAGCGGAGGGCTCCCCGTGCTCAGCTCCGGCCGTGGCGGACTGACTCAAGGTGCAGAGCGAAGTGCGACAGCTCATGCCGCCGACCGCGTCTCACCTTCGCTGCGACGATGCTGAGACCCATCCCGTTTTGCTTTTTCAGAGTCACCGTGATGATTTCAGGTTCTTTCCTCAGAGGCTGAGCCTGGAGGACGGAAACAAACGTTTATTTTATGGCTAAAATGAAGTGTTTCTAGGTTAGTCAGTCACGAGTGACAGGACCGATCACATTCGCTGTGGTTAACGGCCCAGACAAGGATTACAGATAGGGCTCGTGGCGTGACCGGCAAAGGATCAGTCCTCTCGCCTCCAGAGCCGTGAGGACACTAGTCATGAACACTATTAAACGTGAAAGAACTTATTTTAGAAAACAAAAGTACACTTCCATTACTATCAGATTAGAAAAACCCAATCATAAAAATGAAATTAAAATGTTACTATATTACCTTTCAATATAAATTACTAGATGTTTTTTAAAGAAAAAAGGCAAACTTATTTTACAGCATCCACGGGGAGGTCAGCTGTAAGAAAGATGATCTAACATGAGTCTCCTGGGAGAATGCAGGGCTCATGGGACGTTAGGCCACCCCGAGATGCGGGCAGCACTGCTCCAAGTACTTTGGGCTCAGGGACGAGGTCAGTCCTTGAACTGATCCCTAAGCAAACACGGAGCTGTCCACTAAGTTACATGTTATCCGTATGTCACACCTCACCCAAAGAAGAAACAAAATTACAGAAGAAAACCACCAGTGCATACACCCTACAGGGCACGGCAACACACGGTAGTTATAGACATGGGGTCATTCATTCAGAACCAAGGTCAGTGAGAGGACACTGGAAGGAAAATAGTTTGTTTTTCTTTGAGATTAAGACTTGAACGCTCCCAAGGGATCTCTGAGCACACTAGGAAGATGAATAGCCCGTGGTCCCGTCCAGGAAGGTATTTGCTGTCCTACTAAACCTGGGAGTTGGGAACGGCTCTCAGCCAGACTGTGGCAAACAACTCGGGAGGCCCAAAGCGCGCGGAGAGGCACCGTACCCGGGTCAGAGGCTCTGGGCGACCGGCTCCCGTGCGGCAGGGCAGCCAACCGCTACCTTGGCCGCTGGAGATGGGAGGCCGCGCTCCAGTCTCTAGCAGGCCATTCAGCCACGACGAATAACTTGGAATTGGATATACAAAACACAGTGCCTGCTTTATTTTGCGGTAAGTATTGCCAGCTTATGCCAACTGACACAACCTACATTTTCTTAGAATTTAGATACATAAGAGGCGAACAGTTTTGACAGGCTGCTGGTCAGTATTTTCGGGTGTACAAGGAAGTCTCTAGAGCGTCAGAAGCTACCTGGCTGTGTCTGTACCCCAGAACCTCTAACCCTTGGCCCAGGCACACTGGACGATTCCCATTGGCGGGCAGGGGAAGACACCGCCACATGCAAACACGCACAACGCACTGAGCCTGACCCCCAGGAACTTGGACCAAAGCACAGTCCCATCTGTTTGTTCCTTTGAAGGCTTAAATGGCTTAGAAAGATGAAAATGGTAATTACAGGAAGACAGGTAATGTGAAAGACATTTAAATGAAACTCCGCAATGAAGTTCAAAAAGGAAGACTTTCCTTTGTTTCTATGGATCAGATGTGGCAGTCCAAGGCACAGGGACACAGTCTTTGTTATTTAAAACTCTCGGCAGGAGGCAAAGCAGAACTCTTCACGCAATGCCTGAAGCCAGTAAAGAGAGGACAGACCACGCTCCCGAAAGATAGAAAATTACCAGCAAGTGATTTGACACATATTTAAAACAAGGTAGAACCAACTATAAGGAGAAAATAGTTCTACCAAAGAAATACATTTTCTAATAAAATTCGTAAGGCTATCATATTATCTTTTAAAAAATATGTATTAACATTAAGGCTGGTATAGCTTGAGGGTAGAAATATTTCTGGTTACGGACAAAAGCGTACAGACATGGCCTGGAAAAAATATGTATGTATATAAATCCTAGTTTCAGATTTTTAAAAATAAAATCAATACTTAAAGATGATTTTAAAATACTCTTATCACAACAATGCTCACTATAATCACAGAACGAGTTTACATGACATTTTCACACGGTAAGGAACAGACGTGGGTGTGTGCCACACCCGTCACACTCATGATACTTGCCAGCTCCGTGCTCTCACGCAGAAGATGGCTCTCGTAATCTGCACCTTCAAAGTAGATTGTCCAGGTGCCTGGTGAGCGTGCATGAGGAATTAACCTGCAAAATCCTGAGGAGAAAACAAGCAAATTATAAAATTGAAAAGCAAGGCAAGTCAGCCACATAATCTCCAAGGGCGGCAACACCACGGTCAATGGCTCAGCACCTACAGACAGACAACCCTTCCTCTTCCTCCTCTACGGACACGGACTGCCTTTGGAAATGGAACTTTCAGACATTTAAAATCACTGTTTTGGTCTGAGGGAATTCAACACCAAGCTGAAAAGTGAAACTGGTCGCCCCTTCCTATTTGTTTCAAAGAGCTTTTCTCCCTGTTTCTATGAGAAATCACCGACGTGCACTGTAACTCCTTCCCTGATGACCAAGTGCTCAACAATACCCGGAAGGCCTTTCTCGACAGAGAC
Source organism: Mustela erminea (assembly GCF_009829155.1). Classification (NCBI taxonomy): domain Eukaryota; kingdom Metazoa; phylum Chordata; class Mammalia; order Carnivora; family Mustelidae; genus Mustela; species Mustela erminea. Next base: position 1,681,960 of record NC_045617.1, read on the forward strand.
CGCTGCGAACAAGTAGCCAACAGCTAGTGACCTAGCTCACACGTCTGCCCAGTGTCGCACCCTGGGCGCTGCGGTTTTCAGGCAGGACAGTGTCGGACCTGTAGGATGGGCCCCTTCACACAACTCTGTCCACATTTCCTAACCAGTCACTTAAATGTCTTACAAATAAGTTTCAGAATCATTTTATAATGTTTTGAGAAGTACTTATGATATTCTCATCAACAAATGACAGCTTTATGAAAGTAAACTTTTCAATTCAAAATATGTCCCTCTGCATTAGGCAGGTCTTACTCTGTGTTTCTCCGGACCTTCCGGACAAAGCTGTCTCACACGGGCCTTGCACATTCTTCTATTTTCTCCAGAGCGGCCTGGTCTTCCTACTACTGGCAGCTCAACAGTTCCGAGGAGCCCAGCGCGTGCCCAATGTCACACGGACGTCTCCTGCCAGCACGCACAGCCTCAGCTAGTCCCCTGGGACCGGGGAGAGCCCTGGCTGGTGCCTCCCAGCACTCTCTCCCACTCTAGGATTCCACCCGTGAGGAAAGTCTGCCCGTTATTTTGGGGCACTTATGAGGTTTCTTTGCAGTAAGTGGAAAAGGAGATGTCAAAAGAGCACAGTAAAAATAAAGATACAAACTTATAGTCCTTTTTTAAAAAAATCACCATTTCAACCTATTTTCACTAAAATATACCTACAACTTCTCTTTCCCCCACTTGAGGGAACTGTGATTATGACAATTTTGAAATAAACAATCTTTCTTATTTTCTTAATTTTTTCAAATGTCAAGGCTGGATCATACATCAAACAGACGTTTCTTGCTCTTAGCTGAAGGAATGCACCTCAGATCAGGTGTAAGTCTGTGCCGGTTTTATAGCCTTCTCTCACACAACTGTGTTACAGGACAAAACAAAAGGAACATAAATTGAGAACACACAGTAGTCCCTTATTTGGTTCAAAGACTTGAGCGTGAAGAATTGAAAACACTGATGTCATAAAAGAACACACCCAGTTCTTTGTAAGTCTTGTAAAGGCCCCTCTGTAATAGACTGTGTTATCATCTGACACATACAGAACAAGGCAGGGAGGCCAAGACCGTGATGAAATACCACGTATGTTCTGAAATCAATCACTTTGGGAGCCTCAGGGGAAGTCACGGAGGAGACTTCACCACCTGGGCAAGAGCTCACTTTTCCCGACCTGGCAAGCACTGGCTCTGCGGCACGCATCACAGAACCGACAGCTGCGTACGCAAGTCCACACACGCAGATCTGGAAAATGCTAGTAAATTCGTCTCGCCGTGTGCTTGTTCACAGGGTTAGTGAAGAGCTGAGCACTCGCCGCCCAGCAGCCCTGGGCTGGGTGCTGAAGGTCAGGGGGCCTGGCCCTCAGGACTCCAGCTCAACCCCAGAGACAGGCGGACACACGCGTTTCAAGGGCTGTCACAAAAATGTCCCAAGAGAACATAGAACCCCTTGTGGGGAAAGTGGCGTTAAGTGTCGGGAGCAGGCTGAGATTTTCTAGACACAGGGCTACCTGACCGGGACTTCAGAAAGTAAACCCAAGCGTGTGAGTGAAGCAGCAGGCACAGGACAGGGGTGGGGATGGGGGGGGAGCGGGGTGGGGCAAGGCCCAGGGGTGTTAATACCAACGACGGGCTGGGAGCGGGGTGTCCTGCTCCACTGCCGGCGTGCTCAGCTCCCGGGGGTGAAGGGAAATTGGGGGGGGGCGGAGATCCAGCAGCGACATGCCATGAAGCACCTGAGGGCAGTGGAAGGTGGGGGGCACGGAGGGGGCACAGAGAGTGGTCCGGGCAGCAGCCAGCCGGAGTGTGTGGCTGTCCCTCACACGCGGGTGTGCCAAGTGCTGATGGGCCTGGCCCTGCAGGCATGACAAGAAGTGCCCGCATGGCAATGGAGGCCCCTGGGCTCGGCCCTGAGGCCACACACGGGTGCCGGCCACCAGTCTGGGCCTGCTCTGCTGGGCAGGAGGGCTCCCCCCATAGGAGCCCTGACATGGGGACGCCCAATGCCCGACTGAGGCTTTCTCAGATGTCACTGCAGCCTGGAGCTCTGTCCTCCCCGCTCGTCCCAGACATGAGCCCAGGCTCGTCCCAGCCGCCTTCCTCCTTCACACAAAGCTCCTCGAGGACGCACCCGCCTCAGCTCTGCTGCTCTGCGGACGGTGCTGAGCAGAAACAGGAGTCCGTGCTCGCAGCACAAGCAGACATGCTGGCTACTGACGCACCTCCCTTCACTACAAGAAGCAGCCTTTGCAGAATGGAAATTTTAAACTGTCATAACCTTCAGAGACATAACAATCTGTTTATCGTAGAATGTGAACCAGTCACTGAAATTAAAAACCACACTCACCGAATTCACGTCGGTGAGACTAACCCTTCACTTCGCAACTGTCATTTTTGTTTAAGCTAATTCCTGAACTCTGAATCTGTTTTTCAATTCACCTGAGCTCCACGTTACAAACCACAGCAGACTGGGGCTGAACTGGGGTCTGATTTAGGAATTTGTGCTTCGAGTGTAAACGTGGTGTTTTGGGGGGAAGAGGCAGAGGGAGAGAGAATCTCAAGCAGGCTCCCCGCTGAGCAGGGAGCCTGACAAGGGGCTCAATCCCAGGACCCTGAAATCAGAATCTGAGCTGAGACCAAGAGTCGGCAGCTTCAACTGCCGACTCCCAGCACGTGTGGGATTTTTACACCCCATTCTGACAAGAATATGTAAACGGGTATGGGATCAGACCCGGGGAGCTCGCTGCCCTTAGACAAGCCCAGCGAGAGCGTGGCTCCCGAGCCCCGGCAGGTGCGGCACACGTGCTCACAGTGGCAGCTATGCCAATGCGAGGTTATGGCCGCACCCTGTGCCACAGGTCTAAGCGTCTCACAGGCGGCTAGCCTGGTCCCCACGAGTGCCTGCCATCCACGTGCCCGTCTTCTGGAAGGGCAGCGTCAGGGGACAGAGCTGGGGTGCGAGTGGAGACGGTGTGCTTGCCGCCCTCGTGCTGCCCGGCAACTCCACGGGTAGCTACATGCACGGATCATTTCCACGGGATGAGCCAAGCTCCCAGCTCCCAAAAACCAGCAGAGGAGCAACCAAAGATCCTCTTTCCTAGCAGGCCAGGCGGCAACATGGCTGTGACAGCTGGCGGGTGGGGCCACATGGGAGGGTCCCAGCACACCCACGGGAGCCTCATGGTGCGACAATGCTGACTCCACACCATGAAATGCTCACTTTCACGTCCTGCCACACGGCTTTCTCCAGAAGCACACGGTGTGTGCTCCACACAAGTGGCCCGACACACGTGCGCCCACCCACCCCCACCCCCACCCGGTGCAATGTTGACCCAAGTCGGGTCAGAGCTCGAACTCCAGGCACAGTAAGCGGGACTCACCTCTCTGGCACAGAGGGTCTAAGAACTCCTGTAGGCCGTTCGGAATGTTCCTGACGACGTCGCAAGAGTAGCCGTCCTCCGGTAGCAGGAAAGGCAGCTGCAGGTCGGGGTCCTCCTCCAGCTGCACCTCCCTCCCGTCACTGCGCGCCAGCTCATCCGCCGTGTTCTCGGCCACAGCCACCACGTTCTCGATCAGGTCCTGGTCAGAACACAGACGCACAGTGAGCACGGCACACCAGTGGGCTGCCACTCAGACCTCTCGTGCACGCCGCGGCCACACACGCAGGCGGGGCTGCGAGGGACAGCGTTCCCAGTGTGCCCACACCGGCGTGCCGGGTGACAGTCGCTGGCGAAGCACACCCTGCAAACACGTGAGCCAAGACAGTCAGGATTAATCTCAAGTAATATGCAGCCTTAAAAAGAAATTGTTCAGTCATAAGAAAACAGTTTCCCTTTGCCAAAGTTGCCATTTTTTTCCCTTGCAATTTAACATCCAGGTGCTAATGATCCAATTTTTGCAGTATTCATAATGACAGAAAAAAACTCACACAACGGCGAATGTAAAAAATCAGGACAGAAATGTCTATTCCCAGCTAATCGGGAAAGAAAGCTCCCCCAGCTTCACTGTACAGCTCGACGAAGTGAACACGGCACCTCAAGTCCCGGGGTCACAGAGCAGAGCCCTCACGGGAGAAGCAACACTCGCCGCCCTATCGGCCTGGGCGCCCCCACCACAGATCCCACCACCTGCTCTGGGAGCCCGTGTAGATGGACGCGTGCCGTATGCACCCCGTGCCAGACTTCTGTGCACACGCGCAGCGCATCTCATCTGCTGTGCACTTCCATGTGCACATGCACAACTTGGTGCCACGCCGCGCTCCTGCATGCGACAGTGATGGGACCTTCTAGACGCTCTCCTGTCGGGCGCATCTGCCACGGTTGCTGATCCTAGCTACTGTGTATACATGTCTTCTGTTGGCATGAAGTCAATCCTGGGGTCGGCCCACCCACCTCCGGCTTCCCTCGTCAGCACTCCGGCCTCGAGCAGATTTTATTCGCAGGTGACGACAAGCACTTGCGGCCTTCCTAATCTACACGCAGGAGCTGCAGCCCACATCATATAGCAGGCCGTTGGCCCCGCCATGCCTTCGCTCCAGAGGCACGGATGCCAGAACTCGATTCCCACCAGTAGGAGGCGTCTGCACGGGCCGGGGCAGCCCCCCTGGCTGTGCTGCTTGCCGCTGGCAGCACACGAGGCTGGGTGGTGGCCCTGAGGGGCATTCTGTGCCCACGGCACACTGATGTCCACGCTGTGGCAGGAGCTCTGGGGCCTCTTAGCCTCAGGTCACGGTGGTGAGCCTGGGACTGCGGGCAACCTCTTAACTTCCTCTCCCGCCAGGCCTTCCAATCATTTTCTAAGAACCTAATTCTCTGGATAAATGCCTTTCTACTTAAAATGCCTATGTATTTTCTACCTCCTGTACTGAATCCTAACTCAAAATATCAACCAGAAATACAATCTTAGGAGATGACTAAGTAGCTTATCTATCACAGAAATAAAGTAATTATAAGCAGCCCCTCCCGCGCCTTTTGGAACCGGACATTTCCCTAAGCAAACAGTGCCCGGCTGCTGGCCCACCGCGTGGCCGACGGGCGGCACTCACCGCGGGGACGAAAGGCTCGTCGGGCGCGCAGTGGTAGTTCTGTAACAAGGCCTGCAGCTGCAGGGAGTTCAGCTTGAAGCATGTGCTGTTCACGGTCGGGATGTCCTCCGCGGAGTACTTGTCCATGGTGAGCAGAGTGGTCGCCTGGTGGAAAGGGTAACAGGAGACATGACTGGAAAGTATTTTATAAATATTCCCCTTCATGTAACACTTAAAAATGTAATAACTTGCTAATTTAATTTTAAAACGCAAAATGTTTTTGAGGGAAACACACTTCTATTAACATTGAATTGAACTGAAAAAGCATTGTCTAATAAAAGTTTTTAGATGGCTTAATTTCACTAAAATACATAATTTTTATTTTACTAAAATATAAAATGTAAATGAAATTCAATTATTCATAAATCATTTTTAAAAATCCTCTTAGAAACTGTGAACATGGGTCGCCTGGGTGGCTCAGTAGGTTAGGCTGCTGCCCTCGGCTCAGGTCATGATGCCGGGGTCCTCCGATCGAGTCCCACATCAGACTCCTTGCTCAGCGGGGACCCTGCTTCTCTCTGCCTCTGCCTGCCACTCTGCCTACTTGTGTGCGCTCTCTCTGACAAACAAATAAATAAATAAATAAGACCCTGTAACCCTTTACATCACAACCACTCTGATCGCCAGTTACTGGGGTCTGAATAAAGTTTCCCTGTAATGATCTATTTTACAGCCAGCTGATGCACTCCAAGGAGGACAGTAGCCTCTTTCCATACTAAACTATTTTAAATGAGATTAAGAAATTGTGGGGAAAATGCAAAATTATAAGCTATGATAATAAAAAAACCCCGCCCTGGGTTCTGAGGCTGCAGATCCTCTGTTCGACTACAAAAGCCCAGTATCCAGGGCAGGCTCCGCAGGGACGCCCTGCGCACCGCTGAGCCCCTCACACACAGGCACCGCGAGCTCCTCTGTGGCCTTCCCCGTCTCCCGGCCCCGGCCTTCGGGACGCGGCGACTGCGAGTGCTAGGCCCCTCTCTCCTCCTGCGTGTGTCCCCTGCAGGTGTCTGCTTTGTGCTGCTCACCTGGCTGCGTGTGCTGAAGAGCGACGCGTTACCCAGTTTCACACTGGGATCTGTCCTTTCAGCTGGGAGCCTCACAAAATACTGGTCTGGTAAGAAAGAACCCTTTAAGGGTATTTATTCTAGTGCTTACCACCTGCTGCGGGCTGCGTTGTGTCCCCTAAGATCCCAGCCCCGTGCACCTCAGAACATGACCTTACTTGGAGCAAGGGTCTTGACAGCAGTGAGAGGAGTGCGGGAGGGAACAGGTCTAACGTGACTTATGTCCGTATAAAGAGTGGACACGTGGAGACGCACATGTCCACGGGGAGAACACCTGTGAAAATGAAGGCAGAAAACCACCCTGGCCACACCCTGACCTTGGCGTCCTGGCCTCCTGGCCTCCTGGCCTGTGAGACAACGTCTGTTGCTGCAGTGCGGGGCTGGCGGAAGGCTGTCTCAGAGACCCAGGCAAACCAGCGCCCCACCGCCTCTTCAGGGGAGCACACGAAACACCCCCCGGGGGCCACCGATGCGGCTGAACCCCAGGGCTGCCTCCGACGGAACGAGACACTGAGAACCAGGCGCACGACCTGTGGGCAGGAAAGTCGCGCCAGCTCACCTGCACTATGCGGCTGAGGTGACAATCCGCCGCCAGCTCCAGGCCCTGCTTCTCCGCCCAGGCCTCCACGTGCCCCAGCTGCTGGCGGATAATCGCCCCCCAGTAGTGCGAGCACAGCCCCGACTCGGGGTCGGTGACCAGTCGGTTGAAGAGCCACATGTTGATGAAGTGGAAGAGCTGTGAGAACAGCTGGATGGTCAGCGCCGCGTTGACGCGGCAGCGCCGCAGCAGAGACATGGCTCCCGTGAGCGTGTGCAAGACGTCATCTGTGCGGAGACGCGGGACGGAAGCAAGAGTCTCGTGAGAACGGGGACCGCACGAAGCGGCCGGTACGGTAAGAAGGGCCACGTGGTCACTTTTGAGACACGAGTCTCTTCAGATGGGAGGCGGCAGGCAGGTCTGAAACCACACACGGGGGTTAACCACGTGTCCTGCCGCTCACCCCAGAGACTTTCTGACAAAGCACGACACCCCAAAACCGGAGCTATTCTTAAAACAAAACAGACGGTGGCTGCGACTTACTAAATAGCAAATCCAACAGTTTATCTCATTCATTCTAAAAATACCTCCTTCTTACGACAGTGAATATTAAAATGAAGTTAAACAGAAGGAGGGAAGCAGGAGAGCTGCGGGGGAGGGGAGGCGGCGGGAGGAGAAAACGAGCATCCTAACCTATTTTTGGTCTTTGCAGGCTGTTCTCTTCAGGGTCATCCAGAAAGGCTGGCATGTAATTATTCAGTTCTGATTGAAGACAATGAACTAGATATCTGAAAATACGTAGGCAATTTTAATAACCCCAGCAGGACGCACTGCTATTGTCAGACATGACATCACAAACGGAATAGTTCACACTGCTGAGAAACAGTTTCCATCTACAGTACAACAGTCTGAGTCTCAGGAGTCTCAAAACACAGCTCAACAAATTCAATTTCCTAAATCAACACATCTGGCACACAGCTACTCATGTTTCTCGCTATTCATCTTCAATCAGGGTAAATAAAAACCTTAAAAAAATTCTCTACAGAAGAGTGCAATCTCCAAAAATGTGCTCCTTACTTAAACGCCATCTGAACCAAGTGTGCTAAAACGTCTTGGGCGTCCAGTGTGATTCGACTAAGATCTCGGTCCTGTTTAATGAAGTTGAGCAGCTCAGACGCATTGGCCATCCAGAAGGCAAGTGCCCCTGCGATGTTCTTCTGCTTCTGTAGACAGAATGGATTTCCATAAGCAACCCCAAGACAAACAAAAAGAACGAAAATACAAAGGAATGCTCTTGAAAAGCTGCTGAGATAGACCAGTACCTTCCCATTGTCACCAAGGTATTTACCACAGATACCAGATATTTGCAAAGGAATTTGGATGCGTTCACAGCAGCATAACTGCAACACCTCAGGATTCATGGACAGACACATGGATCCAGGTGGCCACCACAGACAGAATCGGGGCCGAAAAAGGTATCATACCCTACAACACCCAATTGGAGATTGTGCATTATCTGGTAATCTGTGAAGGACACACGCGTCTATCCACCGTTACCCACAGCCACCCTGATACGCGCAGTCACTGGCTCGGACGCCGAGCAACTCGCTATCAAGTACTGATCTATCGCATTGTCTCCCGACCACATGAGCAGGCCAGGCAACCTCAGATGAGATCCAAAGAATAGGAACCAAGGGTAAACAAGAAAAGAGGAGAAACAGAACTTCCGTCATTTCATATCCACACTGAAGTGCATTAAGCAGAAATTATGAAATGCTGGTAAGGGTTGCACAGTCAAAAAAGGATTTAGTACTGCATGTTTCAGTTGCTGAATGAGTGTTATGAACCGTCCAGTCCGGCTGCTGGAGTGTTGTGTTTGACATGGAAGCAGCGCGAGAAACTCAGCTAAGCCGACAAAGCCAGGACCAGTTCCCAGCAGCACGTCCTACCTGATCAACCTGGTCTACTTCCTGGAGAAAAACAGACGAAGGGAAATCAAGCAGAACGAGAGAAAGAAACTTGTAAACAATCATGATAGTTTAAAAAAATCAAAACACTAACATGAAGGTACGACATGAAGGTACGACATTTAGTTCTGTCATTCCCAAATTACATATTCACTCCTGGCTCAGAAACAGCTTTGGAAGTACGTGATGTAAAGGATCAGTTCTACGTTTTTAATACTGGCGCAGTAAGGGAGGGAATCCCAGAATTTACAGACATGTGACATTTAACACGGGAACACACTGATCTCTTTAAAAGATTTACAAATGAAGGACTTCTTAATGTCTTTCAATGATCTCGTGTGTGTGACTACTTCGAGGTATGTAAGAGGAGTTTCTATCCTCTGGTTTAACAGGATGAAAGAGACAGAAAAGACCAACAGAAACAATAAAAATAAAAGTTAAAATTTTTTAAATGTATAAAAAAAATAACTATACTAAAACAGAGTAACTGGTTTTTCAAAGTAGGTTTTTACAAATTAAAGAATTTATTCATTACTACGGTTCTTTCCTAAAACTTTAAGACTCCTTCGATCACATACTAACCCCTAAATGTGTTTCAGTAGACCTGTTTTGATAATGATGATTTCATAGACTAGTTCCAATGCAATCAGAAAAAGCCTATCAGTAGTAGTCTGATGAAAGAATTTCCCAGTTTGAAACGGGCTAGAAATGCAAACAGGAGGGAAGACTGAACTAAAAGGAAATCCCTGTTTGTTCGTAAATTAGGAAGAGAGGGAACACTAAATGGGATCCAAATAAAATGACCATCCGTTTTGGATTTGTTTCTTCACTTGGGGAAAAGAACTGTAAGCCCATTAGATTCACAGGTGCACACCTCAAACATAAAAGAAACAGTTCTTGAAAAATTTGGCCTTTTGAAATAATTCAGAAGGAATCAACAGATTTGTTTGCTCAAACTGTCCTCACAGGAGGGAAACCACCAAATCATCCAATTAGGCTGCTTCACAGTACATAACTAGAGTTTTGTATTTTGTGACCAAATAACAGCTCTGATAAGTGGTTCAGAAAAACTTAAAAAAAAAAAAAATTAACTTCGTATTGACTTTCAAGGACTTAAAATTAAATCTTGAAATTATCTGTGAGTTTGGAAAACTGCGATGCCAATTTTACAGACGAAGAGTACTTCACAAGAAACAAACCACACTACAAAGAGAATACCCTTACTTTCTTACGCTTTAGCAGTTTTATGAAAGACTGTGATCATGTCATCATCGAGAAATGTCATGACGTACGTCACACCTAAATGAGTGCTATCAAAAATCCACAGAATCCTACCACTGTCTCACTCTCAGTGGGAAAGAGCAAATGCCTGCAGAACCTTGAGAAGATTCTGAGAGGGCGGCTGCCGGGCAGCGGCAGGGAGGTTATAAGGACAAACTGCTTCGTGGGCACAGGGTTTTACTTTGGAGTGATGGGAAAGTTCTGGAACCACAAGTGGTTGCTGCACAACACTGTGAATGTCCAAAATGTTACTGAATGAGTCGCTTTAAAATGGTTAATTTTACATTAATGTGAAATTCACCTCAACAAATTATTTTTTCTAAAAAAAAATCCCATCTTAACATGTTCTCACAACCACCACCATTTTAAGGATCTTTACTGTGATCATGACATTCCCACAGAGATTAAGGAGAAAACCGGCTGAAAACCAGCTGACATTTCTGGTCCACTTTTAAAGCTCTGTGAGTGTCCATGCTCTCTGCAGAGCTGGGCAAGTCAGACATGGGGCGGGCAGGCCCCGGGAGGAGCGGCGCGCACTGAGCCGGCCGTGCGCTGCGGCTTACCTGGATCACCCCCTCCATCATGCTCACCATCTTGTGCACTACGGCAATCACTCTGTGCGTGCGCTCGCCGGGGCTGGCATCGGGTCTGCACTGGCCAGACAATACATACCGACACGCCATATATAATACATATGTAGGTGACAACTTAAAATGGACTGTAGAGCTATTAGTATAGTTTATGATGGCAGATAAAAATGAATCTTCAGCTGTGAAAAGATTTCAAAAAAGAAACAAACAAACAAACAAAACAAACAAAAAAAACCCATGAAAATCAGATGGAGGAAAATGGAACAAGAAATAATTCACTAACAATGGAATCTGAAATTACTCACAACTCTCCCTGAATTCGATGCTCGCAGGCAGTACCAGCTCGGGCCCAGGAGCGTCCTGAGTTCTGCAAGTAGAAAGCGGCCATCTCTTAGATCGTAACAGCACTAGCAACCTGTGCCTACTTCGGCAACGGCTGTAGCCGTCTCTGCACGGCGCTTACAGAGAACACACGCCCAACGCCTCGTGTGCACGTGGGAAGCGCTCCAACGCTCAGATGCGCACACTCAGAGTGACCCTACCCCTGTTCCTCCCAGAGGTCAGCTCCTTGACGTATCTGCTTCCATCGTGAGAACTGATCTGACCACAAGTCTCTATTATTCATGACGGTGTCGTGTGGAGGAGGGTGACCAGGCTGTCACACACCTGCCATGGCAATGGCTCAGGTCACAATGAAAAGCCACTGCGGGAGACACGAGAAAAGCTAAACCACCGTGAGCCTGAAATTGAGCTCCTACATGAAGAATAAGTTCCTAAGAGCCGGACGCTGCCCTTGGCTTCTGATGAAGCTCAGAGAAGAGGACGGCCACAGACCCCTTCAGGCACCTCGTATTAGTGTTTCTTGACGCTCACGGGGGAGCCACCTTCAGAAAAAGACATCCAACTCACACTTTTTTCAGACACCCCTCCTCATTTAGCCAGACACCACGAAACAAGGTACTGCCAAGAAACAGAACCTAAGAGCAGCCAAGATTTGGAACACTTGGAAGACTCTGCGCTGAACAACGTTACGTATTTCCACGTATCCTGGATCAAAGTACTACAAAGGTCAGGACGCCACTATTTCCATAGAAGAGTCCTCCAAACAGCGGCTGACTCCGCCCCCGCCGGTAGGGCAGAAGGCTCACTGTTGTGTAAAATTCTTCTTTCGGTTATAGACACACATCTGGAGGCGTGTGTCCACTGGGGCACAGTGTGCGGCAGGGCTCTGTGTGGTGTACTGTGCTCAAATGACACCCAAAAGCCACTAGTGAGCACAGAATTTCTAAACTGTAAAATCATTACAGACCCAATGGGGATCTCCTTACCTTAGATTTATACTGTTCTCGATGGATGGCTTCAGTGTAACTTAGCTACTCTTTCACGCAGACACGTGATTAGAATTTCAGGCAATTTAATCATTACTGAAGCTGGCTGGCTCCCAGCTGTATTTCACGTAGGACATTTGTCAGCTGCCTCTCACCACTAACAAAACGGGCAAGTGATTAGATTCCCAGTTTAAATCTTTACCACTTTAGTTCAGATGCGCACACTCGGAGTGACCCTACCCCAGGTAACAGGTAATGGAAAAACTTTCCAAAAATCTTACGTCAGATTAAGAAAATTAAAACTGACAGCAGGGGCGCCTGGGTGGCTCAGTGGGTTAAGACTCTGCCATCGGCTCAGGTCATGATCCCAGAGTCCTGGGATCGAGCCCCGCATCGGGCTCTCTGCTTCCTCCTCTCTCTCTGCCTGCGTCTCTGCCTACTTGTGATCTCTGTCTGTCAAATAAATAAATAAAATCTTAAAAAAAAAAAAAAAAAACTGACAGCAAAAGCAAAGAAATGTGTGTGCCTTCCCACAAACTTCACTGGGAAGTGAGGAGTGAGGCCACAATGACTTACACAGGGACGAAAGCAAGGCAGGGGCAGGGACTGGCTCAGATAAAACTGAGGTCAGTGTTCAAACAGAGCGTCCCATCTGGTGGGAGGGCGAGTCAGCCGCGCCGTCGTGCTCACGAAGCTGTCAGGGAGCTGAGCGCCAGTCACTTCTAATAGCAACACTGAAGCCTCCCGGCCCTGGACAAACAGTGACGAACCTGCCTGTTTCTGCGCCTGGAGTCACTGCTGTGACGCTCACTCAATAAACTGGCTCCTGTGACAACTTCTTCAAGAAAGGAGCTGAGAGGGAGAAGAGCCCATGGCCACTGTCCCCAGCGGCTTGTGTCCCGCCGCCCTACCTCCCCCGGGGAACTGAAGGAGCAACAAGGAGAAACACAGCAAGTTTCGTCGGACTGTTCCAAACACCAGGAGTCTCTCCATGGGATGATATGCTGCCAAGTTTCTTATCCTGTCTGTGATTACAAAATGTGGATTCAGCTCAACAATTCAGCTATTAAAAAAAAGCTTTCAGAAGCAAAAGAATTTAAATGCCCAACATGTCTCTCTTAAGTGCTAGTTTACAGCCATCTGAAGTTACAGATAAGCAGTTAAGTTCCAAATTTACTATCCACACAACAAACCGGATGAAACTTACCAACTTGTGGTTTCATCAATTTAACAAATCTGATAAAAATAAGGAATTTAAATTCTCACCAAAGAAAATAATGTGTCAGTCGTAACGTAAGGAACTCCACTATTCGAAAAGATTTTTTTCCCTGACTAAAATCAGTATTTTAAAATATCTAACAACTTAAGACTTCCAGGAATGTACCAATTAAGTGAGGCACTGCTTCTTCTCACATTATATACATGAAAATCAAAAATCGAAAACAGAAGAATCATCTGTTTCCATCACTGTGGTAGTATCGAAGTAGTACACAGCCATAGTTCCAACAGAACCCCTAGTAAAATCCTACAACCTGGCGAGCTGCCAGGCAGCTACTGGGCACCGTGCTTCACCAACTACACACGCTACACACGCACTTACTGATTTTGTTCTGAGTGCCCTCTCCTCTCCCCCAATTCATCTATCCATCATTCCAACATTCTCGGGCTAAGAACGATGATGCGCTCCTCTGGATCACCTTATAAACTATAAGCAGAGACACTCCGTACGGTACCAGCTCACCGTCTGAAGTATCTTACTCTAGAACACTCCATCAGAAACAAGTACAGACCCAGAAAGGAGACTTACCATTACACCTAAAAGAATTCACACAGCCCACAGAAATCTTGAATACTAACCAGAAGTGCAGGACAAATCCAGGGAAAACCTGAGATTCCTGCCTGGATCTGCAGCGGAGTCCGTCCGGCCTTAACTGAGCCGACGAACACGCGGCGCACGGCGCCCTCTACTGGAAGACGGGAAAGGAAAGCACGACCGCAGCCACTCCCCTGCCTCCCTAAGGGGACCCTGAGGGACAACTGCTAGAATGGCACCAGGAGACGGTCACCCCGAGCCCAGGTCCGCTGCCGATAAAGAGGGGACGTGCGCGGCACTCCTGAGCCCTTCTGACCGCCGTCTGCATGGTCAGGGCCCTGCCGGGGAAGCGCTGGAGCCACACCCAGAGCTCAGTGCCTGTTATTTCAATGTGCGAGGCACCGACATCACTCTGCAACTCTAAACAATTAAAAATCACAAGGAAGTAGAATTCTAATAAAGGTAGTATGCCCTTAAAATTCATAAGAAAAGGAAATAACAAAAGACAGATGTTCTCTGTTCAAGAACACTAGGCAAGAACCACGGCAGGAGAAACAGATGTTCACGGCCATGCTTTTCGACAGAATGTAAGACACAGTAACGCGGCACTTGATAAATCCTAAAAGCTCCATCTGAAGGCTGCCTGGCTTCATATATTTAAATATGGAAGGATTCTGTATACAGACGGGGAAATGATTAGATTATCTTCACATTAAAAAGGATCAAACAGTAACATCCAGGAAAAGTCCCTTTCTCCATGTTTCACAGAACAGCCCATCTAAAACAGAAACATCTCTAAGTGTTCCCCATTGCACCCGGACCGACGACACAGTGGCCCCGGGGTAAGGGGACCCCGGCTCGTGGAGCTCAGTCTCTGTTCAGCTCAGCGGCAGGAAACAAAGTAACCCCCCACAAATGTCAGCCAGACCACTGTCGAGTCAATCATCTCTCCCCCAAGCGCTTTCCGGGAACACCTTCACTCCTTCCTGTGGAAAGCGGAGCGGCTTCCTACCTGCTCTCTTGCCTGCGGCAGTCCTGCTGCTCCACTCTGATCATCGGCTTCACCATCCCGCGCTCTGCCGAGCCGGAGGCAGGCACCGCCCGGTCGCCGTCCAGCCTCGTGGCGCTCTAAGCCGGGGGAGACACAGAGCACTTAAGATCATCGTGCGGACCACCCGGGTGCACGCCGACTGCTGCCGGTGAAGATCTGATGCCAGGCTGCCAGGCAGGGGAAGGCAGGAGAGGGATGCAGGGCAGGGGCAGAGATGAGAAGGTGCGGCACCGCTGAGGACGCCAGTGCGCATTCTCATGCCCCCAAACACATGGGCACTGAAAGAGCAGTAAAGCCCGCAGCCCCTTTCCTTTGCTGAGAGCTAGCCGTGGGCTTTGAACACAGTCAGGAAGGGGGCTACGTGAGTGCAAGGGCTCCTCTAACAGTACCGGAACCGCAGCAACTCCTCCAAAAAGTTCTCTTACGGAAGGAGAGAGTGGTGAGAACATACACAACGTAAAGTCAGGGTCTTTGTTTCACTTGTTAAGAAAGTGTTTAAAAATCATCATAGTTCAACGTCCGAAGACAAACTGAGTACAGAGGCAAAAGCCCATTTCCAGCAGCCTAGAACTGTACATTTAAACTCTTCCACGCAGGGCACATGGCTAACTAACCCATGGCAGACAAAACAGATAAGCAACCTATGTGAGTAAGAAAACAGAGCAAAATTATACAAAGAAATTCACTGTAGCAAAAATTTTGTGTCAAATTTTCCATTATATTTGATTATAGAAATTGAGTTTGATAACAGAAATCACTCTGGTCTTACCAACCAGAGAGTTACACTGGGCTGTATTTATCTTTACAATTTTTATTTTTCATAAATGAGGTCATAACCTACTTTGTAAAAAAATACTTTCTCATATGTTGTAGACATCTAACAGTACTTTTATGTTATAGAACTGTAACAGTTGTGTAACATTTTGTTGTTTATTTACCAAAGTTCATGGAACTAATCCTTGAATACATTATTTAAAATGTTCACCAGGACAGGGAGTCCTGACAACCAGGCTTGTAAATGTACACATTCACACCCAGTGATTACTTCCCTAAAATACATTCACAGAAATAAGAACACCAGGTCAGACTATTGTTGTAAATAAGTGAAAAGGCAATAGAGAAGTTAGGGTATGTTTATAAGCTAACACATTACAAAATAAATCTAGCCCATTTTCAAATAAAATGCTTACAAAATCAGAGCCAAAGGCCACAGGACAGAAAGGTTTGTGTGTGCGCATGGATACCTGATCGTTTGCAAGTGTATAAACGAACACATTGGTGACATAAAGAGCTCAGAAAAGGATCTATCAAAGTGTTACCAATAGCCAACTATAAATTGTGGATGATTTAGATCATCCACATGATTTGATTTTCATCCACGTGAAAATGATTTTCATTTCTCTACTTTTTCTTAACTGACCCAAGTTTTCTGTTTTAACTATACACTTTTAAAAGAAACTAAACTTTTCTTAAAAAGATCGGATTTATTAAGAGAGAGCATGAGCGAGCAAGCAAGCGCTTGTACACGCGTGGAGGGGAGGGGCAGGGGGAGAGAGGATGGTCACAACCACACCCTGCAGAGCGCAGAGCCCTGAGGTGAAATCAGACTCCCACGCCCAACCGACGGAGCCACCCAGGCGCCCCTTAGAAACAGCTTTGTCTGAGGACAGTCCCATCTGCTTCCCAGAGCGGTGGCTCGGCAGCTCTGCTCTGCAGGCCCCGGTGCCCGCGCGCTCCCGGAGCCCGAGCAGCACAGCGGCGAGCTCGCCCAGTGAGACCCGGCCTGCGCCGAGCTCGCGCCGCACCGTGGGTGCCCGCGCCAAGGATCCGACGGCCGCGCAGGCTGGCGCAGGCATCACAGTAAGGGGCGATTATGCCCGGACACTCACGGATGTGCCCTGTAAGCGGAGGCCGCATCAGGAGCCGCTCGCTCTGTGAGAAGCCGTGGGAAGAAATCCTGTAGGACGAGCAACACGCCCGAGGCTTCAGACGGGGAAGAGGCGTGCGGCCAGGGTGGCCGGGTCAGAAGGAGCTGTGCGAGTCAGAGGCGAGAGTGGGGGGCACGCGGGGGCGAGTGGCTGTGAAAGCAGGGCGGCCACGGGTCGAGTTCCCGTTTTCCCAACAGCAGCCTGGCCCCTGGAGAAGACGGACAGGCCAGGGCAGCAGAGGAAAGGTCAGAGGCCACGCAGACTCCCCGCCGTGTGACACCTGGGGCCTCTGCCTGACCGCCCACAGGGGTGACAGACAGAGACAGGCACGTGTGGACTATTCCAGAGGAAGAGCAAACGGAACTTGCCAATGACTGAACGTGGAGGCTGAGGGCAGAGAAGTAAGCCGGCATAACCGGTGCCGGACTTCTGTGGGGACAGCGCCTCAGGGGAGCAGGTCGTTTACCGAGACGGCGAAGGAGCAGGGGAACAAAGAAAAGCTAGTTCTGTTTCCGCCGCGTTAGACTTGATACACGCCTTAGACAACACGGCAGCTGCTGCAAGCAAGCCTTTGGAGTCTGCAGAGGTCAGGGCCAAAGACAGTTTAGGGTAATTAATGTCTAGATGTACTTTAACTCCCTGACCGCGTGAGATCACCCAGGGAACACGGACACCCGGGAGAGACGGGGCCCTATGTCTGTGACCCGCGTGAGGAGTCAAGTGGGGGAAGACACGGAGAAGACACCAACCGAGGAGGCGCAGGAGGACTGAGCGCCGAGGTGGGAGAGATCGGGACGGCAACACCCCACGGCTGAAATAATGAAGTGCCCCACGTACGTGGTGCGGACCTGGCTCAGGCCAACGGAGGGAAACACGCAGCGGACCGGGCACCATGGACGTGGCCTTGGCCAGCCACACCAGGAGCAGCCCCTTCCCCGAACCATCACTAAGCCTGTGTTTGGCTTTAACCAATGGAAGGTCAGGGAAGCAAAGCCGGGCCCCAGCTCTGGCCCAAGCCTAAGAAGGCCTGTCACTTCCAGGATGCTGTGAAGCACCAAAACATCTGGCTGCTCCCGCGGAGAGAGCCTGGGAAGACAGGAACTCGGGGAGGCCCAGCCAGCCCAGCAGCAGCCCACGAGAAGCGGACGACAGCAGTGCAAGTCACCACCAGCAAGACCAGCAAACAAGCAGCCCCGGAGAGTCCAAACCTCACTGCACCACTGCTGTAAAGACAACGGGGCTGTTTTGTTTGGTTCACTACATTTTGGGGTGGTCTGTTACTAAGCGATAGCAAACCAAAACGAGGACAAGTTCCCTGATCATGCGAGAGGAGGGCAACTGTGGAAGCAAACAGCGTGCAGAGAAAAGGCGGCAGGTGGATGAGAGCACGCTGGTCATTATCTTCCGAGGCCGCCGGGCGGAGCAGGGAAGCTGGGACAGAGGCTGAGCCTAGGATGCACTGCTGAGAGGAGAAAGCACGGTCTGCGGCCTCAGGCCTGTCACGTGTCGCAACAAGCCTGCACGACAGATTAGCACCACCCTGCTAGAGAGCACTGTGTGGGTCCTCTCTGTCTTCACAATCGTCCTACCAGCGCATTACCAGTAATTCATCCACGGTGTCCTACAATGCTATACACACACAGTCCCAGCAGGCCATGTAAGTCACCTACCTTGCTTGTTGGTAACGCTGTTCCACTGTGAACATCTCCTCCTAAATCAAAAGTTGTCTCTTGAACAATTCTTTCAGGATTAAAAAAAAAAGAAAGAAAGAAATACGTAGAATTAGTAACTCTCAAATGATAAGACAACCTTTTTCTCAGTAATACAAAAGAAATGGCTAAATATCCCAATTCAAAGAGCTTCAAGAAATCAATCGATTTTCAGCATATAAAAGTTACAGACAAAAAAAGGTGTTAAAATTTTTTGAACTTTTCCGGGCACCTCGGTGGTTCAGCTGGTTAAGCGTTTGCCTTTGGCTCAGGTCATGATTCCAGGGGACCAAGCCCCACATCAGGCTCCGTGCTCAGTGGAGAGCCTGCTTCCCACTGTGACGCACTCTCTCTCTCCCTCAAATAATAAATAAAATCTTTAAAAAACAAAAAACTTCATGAACTTTTCTTAGCACTACACACTGGATACTCTCAGGATCTTATTTTTTAAGACTATATTTTAATAACAATAAATTGGAAAGAACCATAAAGGAAAAAAGCAAGGTGTTTCATCACTTCACAGCACATAAATGAGTGCAGAGGTCTCCAGCGCCATAAACCCATGTGCTGACACGGAGGGCAACCGTGTTCATAGGAGGATAACGCACAGGTGGGAAGCTGCCATCCTCCAGAAATCAATCTGATGACTTTTTAAAAGTTCATGGACACCAGTACTAAGGCTATAATAAAGAAATGGAGAACTTCTGTATAATGTTAGTAATCAGATCAAGAGTTATTCTATTTTAAACAATTTTTTAAAAATACCAAATTTTTAAAACCATCATAATGAAAAGTTCAGAGCAAACAAAATCTCATTTTGAAGAGTCAATAACTTGAGGCAAGCTATGGTTCTTTGGCACAAATAAGGATAAATACAATTCATTAATTCCAGCCCAAAAGAAAGGCTTCAGAAAAGGGGGGAAAAAGAGCCCTAAGAACACCTGGAAACCAACAGGATGGGTTAGTGCTTCAATCTCCTGGGCTCCTGCCCCAGGTAATCAAAAAGAATGACAATTTCTTCTGCTACCTGAGAGACAACCATGTCGTGTCATGGTGCTGTGGTAGCTTTAAAATTGTATTTAACCCCAATCTACAAAATGAAACCCTAAGTGATGCAGAAGTTCAAAACAATTCTTCAAATTAGAAAACCAGATACAACTTACTCCTCTACCTTATCACTATGAAAATAAGATCATCTTGTAACACCAAACAATGATCACATTTCAAAATAGAAAGTGGAGAAGTAAAAGCTTGTACTCCAAGCTAAATACTCTGTCACCTACCCTCTGTCACCAAGATATTCACAGAACACAGAAACTGTTTTCCTAGTTTCTAATGGTTTGCCTGGGAAACTCAGTTATTTCGCATCTGATAGCGAAAGCAGGGGTATGATAGTTCACCTGTGTCATCTATCAAAGGCTACATATACACCATACCTATCCCTAAATTCATGCTATCGACGTACAGAAACACAACCCAAGCCTTCTTGACCCCACTTGTAATTCTTATCCTAACGTAACAAACTTACTCAACACCATACAAAGCTCTTTATTTTTTCCCCCAAAGCTAACAGGACTTTAAAGTTTCATATGGACCCATCTGTACTACACTTGGGATTCGTAAATGATTACAGAAAGACTTTATTCATGACTTTAATGACATTATCTACGTATGACCACGGAGGGCAGGAACCATGTCTCAGCCTCCTCTGCCCAGAGCACACGGAAACACTGACATGCGACACAGGTACTCCACGAATGCGCACACAGAGAGGTTAAGGAGTGCACTGGACGCACCAACAGAGATCCCACCCTGACCGCGGACATCCGACTGTGCTACCTTGCTAGTCCGCCATTCACTAAGGCTTTGAGGACACAGACCCTGAAACCTGCAATTAAGAACTCATGCATCATGTATCCCTCAAGGAACTAGAAACAAAGAACAAAGCCCGAAGTTACTAGAGAGAAGGAAATAAAATCAGAAATTAAAAAAGAAGACTTGATAACTGGTACCCAGAAACAACGTTAACAGTCCATTAGAAACAACTATACGCCAACAAACCAGACAACCTAGGAAAAATGGATGAAGCCCTAGAAACACACAAACTACCAAGACTGAACCGTGATGAGACAGAGAATCTGAACAGACGGAGTACCAGTGAGGGGATCGAATCATTCATCGAAAACCACCCAACAAACCAAAGTCCAAGACCAGATGGCTTTCCTGAAGGATTCCACCAAATGCTCGAAGAATGAACACCCATCCTGCTCAAACTCTCCAAGAACGAGAAGAGGAGGGACCTCTCTCAAACTAATGTTACGAAACCGGCATCACCCCGATACCAAAACCAGACAAGGGCACAAGAAAAGAGAATTATAGGCCAGTATCACTGATGAACAGAGTTGCAAAAATCTTCAACAAAATACTAGCAAGCTGAGTTCAACATGACACGAAAGGGATCACATGCCAAGATCAAGGAGGATTTATTCCAGGGATGCAAACAAGGATGGTTCAACATCCACACATCGGTCAGTGAGTTCCACCGAATTACCAAAATAAAGGATAAAGACCACACGAGCAACTCAACAGATGCAGAAAAAGCATTTGACAAAATCTGCTATCCATTTACAATGAGAACTCTCAACAAAGTGGGTAGACAGGGAATGTACCTCCACACAGTAAAGGCCACACATGACATGGCCACAGACTCATCATCCTCAATGATCAAGAGCTGAGGGCTCTTCCTCTAAGATCAGGAGCAAGACAAGGATGCCCGCTCTCGCCACGTCATCACTGTGTTCATTCAACACAGTGTCAGAAGTCCCAGCCAGGGGCGCCTGGGGGGCTCGGTGGCTTAGAGCCTCTGCCTTCGGCTCAGGTCATCCTCTCCGGGTCCTGGGATCGAGCCCTGCATCGGGCTCTCTGCTCAGTGGGGAGCCTGCTTTCCCCCCCGCCCCCGCATGCCTCTCTGCCTGCTTGGGATCTCTCTCTCTCTGTCAAATAAATAAATTTTAAAAAATATTAAAAAAAAGAGAGAGAAAAGAAAAAAAGTCCTAGTAAGTTGCTAAGAGAGCTAATGCTGCAAGTTCTCATCACAAGAAAGTAGGACCCATGGCCGGTGGGTGATGATGGCAACTGGACTTGCTGTGGTGACCACTCAGCAACACATACACATATTGGTCATTACGCTTTGCACCTGAAACTGACACTCATTATACTTCAATAACAAAACACAGGTACATGCCTGTGGAAAAAAAAAAACCATGGGTTATCTACCTAGACATTTGTAAAATAGCTTGACAATGGGACAAAATTAGTGTTTAAAAAAAAAATGAAAGTCCGTTCTGGTTTACAGATGGACGTGTAAGTACTGGCATATTCCGCCACTGTGCAGCTTTCACCAGGTCTGTAAGGAAAAAACATAAGAATACATATAAAGTTTCACATTGTATTTCCATCAAAGAAACCAAAGCCATGTTCTTAGTAGGATTCTGCTTTTGGCTAGACACGAGATGAGAGCAGACACCGGCAGGCCTCCAAAGCAGGAGCCACAGTGGCAAAACAACTGGGGAGGGACCGAACATACAGAAAACCAGACAATGCTGCTGAGCAGAACTCCCGAGCTGCAGTGATGGGACAGGTGCAGTCGGGCCACTTCAGCAGCAACTCCTACCACCGAAGTAAGGATCATCCAGCACTCAGGCATGAAGCATGACGGGGAAAACCACAGAGACTCCCGAGAAACCACATGCAACCAGCCAGAAGTCATTCCACACGAAGACTTCTTTGGCCAAACACCCTCCAGGTAAGTGGCAAGTAAGATCCTCAGGCGTACCCCGGCCTGTCACCATCTGGTGCTAAAAGACGCAGGCCTGAAGAATGGAAGGTCAGAATGGAAACCACCTGAACAGGACTGTCGGGTGAAGCAAAGGGGCCACGCAGAGGTCACAATGAGGGCCAAGAAATACGGACATGGCTCATAAGCAAATACAATTAAAAAAGGAAGAGAAAACTACCGGTCCTCCCTGACACAGAACGGAAGGATGGGTTTAGAGGCACATTCTGTTCAAAGCTGGAGGATGAGTCAGACAGAAATGGGCTTCCTTGGGAAGTCAAGGCCCACGCCCGTTTTCCTTGGGGACCGAGAGACTGGTCCTTGGCCGAAATGCGGAGCCAGAGGTGAGCAGCCGGGAACAGAAGGTCTCAAGCAGCCCATGACATTTCCCATGTCCCGTGTGCCTAGGGGAGCATGTGTGATGATCAACAGTGTTATCTTGGAGCAAGACCTTAAGTCTTCCTTGTACGAGCCGCCTTTCATCCTTCTTCTGGGCAGGATGTGAGATGGTCACAGAACGAACTGATGACCCCCGGGAACGACTGCAGTCGAGCTCACAGCGCTGAGAAACTGGCCAAAGACCAGCACGAAGAGACTACAAATCCCACCTGCCCCAGAGCATGAGCTCTGGGAGGCGGAGCAAAGGTCAGTCACAGACAGAGCTCGATGCAGGCAGCCGCGGGGAGACCGCGCGCACACGGTGTGGCCGGGGCACAGCGCTGTGCCCGTGGGCAGAGACCGTGGCTGTATTCAGCATCGTGCGTGGGGACCGCGCCCTCGCAGGCTGCAGGACAGACAAGGGAGCCAAACTGCGCACTCCTTTAAAGAATTACCACTACCGAAACGCAAGTCTTACTCCCTTCCCCGGCACGAAGTTTGATTAGATGGCCAGCGACGACTGTGGTTTTCGGTGACGGCCACAGTGCAAGTCCTCGGATGGGCACCAGGGGGAGCTAAGATACCCTTCCTCCTGTGAAGACTTCACAATCAGAAAAAGACACTTCCACAAAAATTGGTGATATGGGGATGATTACATAAAATACCACAGTGCTTCATAAAAGAATAAACTACTGGCTAAAAAAACAAAATTTAAAACTATTAAGAACCAGCCACAACTTCCAATTTTACAATAAAGTCAGGATCTCGGCAACCGACCCAAATCAACAAGAACAAACCACACTCTGATTTTAAAACTGCAACAACCTGTAACGTATGCCTAATTCAGATTCTCCGACACATAAGCCAAGCCACTCTCAACTCTTAGAGCTGACGGAGAGCAGTTACCCAGGCTTCTGTCTGGGAGCCTTGGCCGTCAGGCACCCGTCCGCAGATCTCTTTGCCAGAGCGTGGTCCTGGCTGGGGTCCACAAACTTGAATACATGTGAGGCCCCAAACTGCACTTTCATCCCACTTTGCAGCATGGTTGTCTCTGAGATGCGCTGTCCTTCCACATAAGTCTCGGCATCCATGCTTCTTGGCGTGACAGTGACCACTCCATCCATGTTTGTGAGGTCACAGTGATGGGGCTGAATTCCTGATCCAAAGAGCTAAAATAAAAATCAAAGGAACATTCATCATAAAGGACACGTTATTTAAAAACAACAGAATTTCTGGGGCGCCTAGTGGCTCAGTTGGTTAAGTGGCTGACTCGATCTCAGCTCAGGTCTTGATCTCAAGGTTATGAGTTCCACCCCCATAAAAACAAAAACCAAAACCCCAGCATTTTAAAGCCATGAGATCCTCTTTTATGAATACAAAGTAAACTAGATTTCTGGTGCTTTTTAAGTGTATTCCTCCCCACAGTACGAAAATAAGTAAACACTGTCAAAATAGTGTCAAAGTAATAGAACACATTATGTGTAGCACGGAGCAGCTTGCTTTGAGACACACCGTAAATCTGAACTGAGAAGTGCATGGTCACCTTAACAAACGCCAGCGGGGTAGGAAGAAATCTGGGTAGGGCGTTAGGATTACAAATTCCATTTACGTGCTGTGCTGAAGGAGGGCACGTGAGGACTGCAAACGACACTAACCAACCCGACCCACCATCTGCCACTAGGAAATTGCCCGCACAGGGGAAGGGCAGGCTGCCAGAGCGCAGCTGAGTTCAAACGGGTAAGGAACGCTGGCCTCCATTTAAAGAACACACTATGCTGTTTCACTAAGTCCCTGAAAACCCCACCTGGCTAACATCGCACCTACAGTTCAGGGGACGCCCACTGCTACGGGCATCAGACCGAGGGGCAGGCCATCTCCCCTAATCCTGAAAAAGACCCATGAAGTCACCATCACGACCAGGTCGAGTTTCCAGAGGTGGAGAGTGAACATGATTTCAGTCGTTCTGTTTATGCTGAAGCAAAGCAAGTGACCCAGAGTACGCAGTTCCTTATATTAAAACATGAAGTCTTTCCAGTCTGTCCGTCCATGCATCGCTACATGTGGCAGGCCTTAACTGTGGGCCCCTTCCCCCTTCCCACCCAAATGTAAGAGCTGCCCAAGGCGCTCGAGCCACGCCCATGCACCTGGATGGAATCCTCGTCGAACTTTTCCGTCCCAACCTCAGTGACACTGAGCTGAAGGCGGTAAAGCTTGGGCTTATCTCTGGAGTCCGAGCCGTCTGCGGAAAGAAGAAAAAGCTTCATTTGCCAAGTCTGATGTTCTTGCCATGGTATTTGAAGCAAGCCAACAAAGCAAGTGAACAAAAGGTCATCTTAAAAACAACTAATGGTTCTCAGTTCTCAGGGTTTCATTTCAAAGAACTCCAAATTTTAATCATGCCACATACCTAACTGGATATAGAAAATTTAAATTAAGACATTGACACATTAGTTTCTGTTTAATCTCATTTAAGTTGCTAACATCATCATCTATAAGCAACATTTTCTTATCACATAAAAGAAATTTCTGCACCACGCAGGCCTGGATTTTTGTGAATGATTCTGAAGCGTAGTTCTACGAGGCAGACACACGGCCCTTCCCCTCGGAGCAGGCTGCTTGCCCAGCAAACGTCCACCTGCAGAGCCCAGGGTGCCGGAGAGACTGATGGACATTTCCATCATAGGTCATCCAGGTCTCTGGACCCCAGTCTCTGGGGATGAGGCCTGTACATGTACCCACTGAAGAACCCCCAAGTGATCCCAACACCCGCCCCTGACAGTAAGTTCCAGTAAGAACTACAGTGAAAGTGCTTAGATTTGCAGAGTGGGATATGTGTGGGGTGGGGGCTAGACAGAAAGGGACACTGGGTTTTGGGGCTTTTGTCATTTTACAGCTCTGTAAACTACGGAGGTGCATGAACGTCCTGTGCATGAACGTCTGTGGTGGGGATGGCGTGGAGAGAAGGAAGAAGAACCCGGGCCGAGTCGTCCGTCCGATACCCGAACGCTCCTCCCCTTCTCACCTACTACACTCAACCTCACACAAGATGTCAATCGAAGATCTATTCTCATTTCAGAGATGTTAACACACAAGGAAACATGGCTCACAGAACTAATGAATCGTGACACCATCCCCCAGCTGTGAAAGCCAACCTAGCGTGGGTATGCAAAGTTCTAAAAGGGCCACGTAGAGTCTCTCTGACCTACTTTAATGCCTTAATAACTTGCTGATTCACTTATTAAGTTGCCAGTTAAACTCTCTGGTCCCTGGGACCAGGAATTAAGCTGTGAGGGCTGCAGAAGGTAAGCACCGGAGTGCACGCAGGGTTCAGACCGCGACAGTCTCTCAGCTGTGCTGTGGTCTGAGCTCTCAGACAAAACACACGGTGAATACAAAAATCTGTTACAATTGCTAATTGTAGAGCACACAAAATAACATTCCAAACACAACATTTCTCACTTCTGATATTTCTGAAACCTGTCAAATCTGTGTGACGGGGAGTTGTCCGTGAGAGCCATGAGAAAGCGGGGCACCATCTACGCTTCACAGCTCCGACAACCCCACTGTGTGCGCCGGCAAAGGAAGCCTTATCTCTAGACAGTTCTATTTTCAACTCCAACTCCACGTCCTGAACCAAAGTGAGGCATCAGTGCCATCTGAGCCTTTTCCTGGAGGCGAGCAGTCCCCTCCAGGGCTGCTGAGTCCAAGTTCCCAAGAAGCGCAGACTACTTTGCCGCTCCGAAAGCACAGGCGAGCCCAGGAACTACCGCCCGCCAGCAAGTGTTCCTCCGCCCTCCACAGCACCACGGCTGCTGTGCCTTCCTACCGCTGACCCTAGTCCACGCTTACTTCTGTTTCCTTGCCCCCAGCCCCCGCCCATCCTTGACGGCTAGATTTAAAAGAAAATCTTTTTTTTTTTTTTTTTTTAAGAGAGAGAGAGACAGACAGAAAGACAGTGCACAAGCAGGCAGAGGCAGAGGCAGAGAGAGAAGCAGGCTCCCCACTGAGGAGCCCGATGCGGGACTCGATCCCAGGACCCTGGGATCATGACCTGAGCCGAAGGCAGCGGCTTCAACAACTGAGCCCCCCAGGTGTCCCTAAAAGAAAATCTCTTGATCCTGGCACTCAGTACAGCGTGTGGTCCACAGAATATATGCAACAGAGATTTAATTTATTAACAACGAATGATTAGTAGCTAAGAATGAATAAATAAAGCAATGTGGTTGCACAGAAATTACATAAATGAATTACAGAGAAAGCGAAAGAGGCAAATAAATGATGAACAATGATTTCAAAACAAAGTTAAAAATACAAGAGTGTGAAAAATGCGTGTTTGGGGGGAAAGAAAAAATTCACATTAACATTCTTAATTTTGAGTGCTTCTGAAAGGTACCTTGTGACTAATAAATGGACAGTATGTATTTCTATGTTAACAGATTTGCAAGTGTAAAGAAAAGGCGGAGACAGATTTCCCTCCAAGGCTTCCTCTTCCGCCACGGCGCCACACCGGAGCCTCCCCTCTCGCCGGCAGAGGCAAGCGGCTTTCCCGGTCCCGCTTTCCTTACGCTTCACGGCAACAGAGAACACCGGGAAAGCCTTTACGCACCGACTGTGAGTAACGCAAACGGCGGCCACGGTGTTTTACCAGCCACCATGCTGTTTGAGTCGGGGAGATGCAGGCAGGTAAAAAAGCTAACATCTTTCTTTTTGGAAAATCTCACTCCCTTCTCCTTTCTAAGAGTGCGAGGACCGTCCCATGGGCACCCGTGAACGCGGAGCCGTGCGGCCTGGAGGCCTGCCTTGAGCTCTCCTTTCCTCAACCGGACACGAGCCCCTAGCACCTTCCGTCCCTACGGATGACCAACCGAAGCGGCCCTCCCACAGACAGCAGTGCTTCTGCCAGAGGGTTTTCGGGCCTTTTCTTTACGTCACAATGTAGAATTAAAAATATATGAAATATTCATGTGGTTTGAAATTTAAAAGGCACAGAAGTATACAGTGAAAGGCAGCCTTCCTTTCCTGCCTTAACTCCCCACCCAGAAGCAAATCTTTAAAATCTGTTTTATGCGTATATCATTAAGCAACTCAATACACGTATTTTTCTCTCCCTTTTTTTTTTGCACTGGGATTAGAACACCAGTGAAATACGTATCATATAGTCAATGGGCAATCGGTGGGACACACTGACACAAACACCAGTTTTCGATCTAAAGCTGCTCGTGTCTCTGAACGCCCTGAATATTACTGCCCATTCGGGTGTCCCTAAGTAACTACTCACATTGTCCGAATCTTGTTTTTCTGCTTTTGCTCCTTTTTTAATTTGAGATATAACCGGAAATTTTCTTTAGTATCCTAAATATTAACAGGAAACGGACCATTATGGACACAGCATAAGGACATTTTTTAAAGAGCACCTTTGTTCTGACAACAGTTCTCTGCCTCCAGCTCTGCTCAGGCCTCTGCCGGTTCCCTGGGGACCGCCGGGCGCCGTCAGGGCACAGCGCTGGGTGCGGTTTTGGCCGTGCCGCTGAGGGGAAGGCTAGGGACTAGTCCACTGAAGGAGCGCGGACCGAGGGCTCCGAGTCCCAAGCATGGGAAGAAGCTGACACACATTCACATCCCCGCAGGGCTCACAGTTCAGTGAATTAACAGTTAAACTAATGATCAAGTTCCTGGTGCTTCCTGAAGCACACGGCCGAGAGAGCTCATTCTCACTGACGGCACTGAGGAAACACACCCACTCCGCTCAGACACAAATGGAGAACTAGAAGCACTTTGGCCGAAGTTCTGATGAGTTGATTGTAAGCATTTTTATACACACCACGTAAAAAAGGAAATGCCATTTTCTCTCTCGTTTCCCTTCCTTTACAGTACGAATAACAAAAACATGAGAACATTAAACAGACCTTTTCAGGAATTAAACAAAATAAAAGGAGGTCTTAGACTCTATGCATATATGAGTATTAAAATAGGTGATAAATATCACTTATTTATATATTTGTTTAAAAAGAACAAAACCCAAAGCTGCAAGTTCAGTTAATATCCAACGACCGTCCGTACTGTCAGTTTGGAGACAGTCCAATGAGCAAATACAAGCTGCTAAACGGGGGTAAACCTTACACAGCACGGGGGGGCATCTGCCACATTCAACATGTAAGAATAGAACACTTAGAAGACAAAAACAGACAAAAAATTATTTCCATAAAACCAAAAATTAGCTGTACTATGGAATATGATGAAGACAGAGATACACAAATCTGAGAAACGTGTTCTACGTAAGAAAGTGCATGTTTGCTAATAAGAAGAAACGAATTTCAACCAGGAAACAAGGAGAAGCCCAAGGACCCCCTCAAACCTGGTCATAACGTGACCCGCTAGTTCCCTACAGGAAGATGGGAGTATGAGTACAGGCCAAGCATATGGCTGAGTCTTCCTCTCAGCTTCCCGAGTGCTGTCGGACACACGCTACTGGTGGGGACACCTGTTCCCCATCAGCACTACGGCCCGGTGGGTGACCACAGAGCCCCCCCCGCACACCTCTGGGTCCCGGGGTCCTTCTTACCCACCATCCTCACTCTTTCCCTGCCAACCCCGACCTCCCCCAGCTTTTCCCCTCTTCCTAACCTTTTCTGTGGGGCGGGGGCGGGGGGTGAGGACGGGAACATAGCCTGTCCGATTTCTCAGTCTAGACTTCGCCTGAACAGAGGAACTGCACATTTCCGTAAAACCGGCTTCTGTAAAATGGCGAATGTGGCGCATGGCACACTTACTAGACACCACCAAAGTGACGGCATGTTACGTTTCTCAGAACGAAGTTATGTGTATCAATTAAGAAACCAATACATAAAATGTTTGGCCAGTAACATTATTTTGCCCAACAGGTTGTTAGTGCTCTAGTTAAAAAAGTAGTATGAAGCGTAGCATTACCTTCGTAAGTGTGACAGTTGTAGTAGGCAAAGTGATTCCTTCTCCCTGGGGTTAGAAACACACGGGACCCAGGTGAAGGCAGCATCGGCAGGACAGAGGCCACGCGGGACGCGCGGAAGAGGGAAGGAGGAGAGAGACAGGAGAGGGTGAGCTGCAGTGGGGCACCTTTCAAAGGATGAAAAAGCACGTTTCACCCATAGCTTGCGGAGCTGTGGGGACAAGACAA
This sequence comes from Mustela erminea, assembly GCF_009829155.1. NCBI lineage: Eukaryota > Metazoa > Chordata > Mammalia > Carnivora > Mustelidae > Mustela > Mustela erminea. The sequence goes on from NC_045617.1 coordinate 1,711,701, forward strand.
CAGCGGTCCAGCAGTGTGTGTGTTAGAAACCAGTGCACACTGTTAAGGAAAACACCAAGACAAAAGGTGAGTCACCGGGCAGTCGGAGAGCAAAGTTAGTTCATCATCTGGAAGACGACCACCCAAGCCAGCTAATGCCTTCTGTTAAAAGAACACATTCAATTCCAAACCGAAGAATTAAATGACTGTTTACCCCCATTTCTCCAAAAGACAGTAAAGACAGTGTAAGGACACACCCACATCTCCAAAACCTCCCACTGACCCCTCCTGCACCCTGGCCCCACCTTGAGTACTTGCTTGGCTGGTGGTATGTCCTGCGGAAGGACAGCACATATCTGTTCGGGACAGATCAACATCTACCAGCACGACCTGCTCGCGAACAGACGAGGAGGTCGGGGTGGTCCAGCAGGCTGCCTGTGCTCCACTAATAACGATGGAAACGGCCAAACACAGCTCGGCCGCTCTGAGAAAGACCCCGCCCCGCCTCCCGGCCCGCCCCCAGTGCTCCCCCTGCAGCCAGTGGGCGCCGAGGTGTAGGACGGGCCCCTGTGGAAGGATCGGCAGAGCCGTGGGCAGCCCTCGGAAGGGAGCCAGGCTGCGGGCGTCCCCGTGGGATCTTGCTATGGGGGTGCAAAGGCCGGCGCTCACTGCTCTCCCCGAAGCAGCCACGCGGCGAAGGCTCAGTAAAGCAGCAGAGCGCCGCGAAGGGAGAAGCGTGTTAGGTGACAAGTACTCGAGAATTCATTTTTATCTATGGCCTGTCATCCTTCCGCGCTTACAAAAGTGTCTGTATGTGTTTTTAGCTGGGAATACAAAAACATGAATTAAGTCGTCAAATGGCAGTTCTCACTAGAATGGAAGTTGCCCGGGTCGGTGGGCTTCTCCTGTTCTGTGGCTGCTCCACCCCGAAGGCCCGGGACAGGGAGGGTCTGACACCTCAGTACAGACCAGTACTTGTCGGAGTCACGGAGGACGGACTCTCACCCTAAGTCTGTGAGCCGGGCCGACCACCTTCCCGCGACTCATCTGAAAACTGCTGTGCGCAGCGGATACTTAGCAGTTCTAATATTCCTAAATCCTCAAAAAACTTGGAGAAAACAATCATTAGTTTCTAGCATGTAACGCAAAACTTTAAACAGCAGACCCAACGCCCGAGGACCCCGAGCGCCTGTCGGCTGCAGCACAGCAGCCAGCCCTCCGCTGCCGCCGGCTCAAACGGCCCCAGCTCCGCAGGCCGCAGCGCGCAGCAGGACGGCACGGGCCTCCCACGCACAGTGACGGTGTGAGTGACTTCTCCAGCCCGAGAATCGAGGGGCAGCCACGCCAACAGCCGGCCTGCAACACTTCCCAGCCGGACCCGGCTGCACCCGCAGCACAGCCCCGCGGACTGGGGATCACAGCGCGTGAGCGAGAGCAGCACCTCGGGGGGCTGTCCCGACCCGCCCTGCTTGCGCCGCTCACCCGGGGGACCACAGGCGCCTCTTCTACGCGGCAGCTCCAAGCTCGTCCTCAAACACAAATACCCGTGGATCCCGGAAGAGAAAAATGTGACCCAGTCCAAGCAAGCACAGATGAATGACACAAACGTTCTGGCTTCCTGCTTTTTCTGTCCTAACTGAGCTTTATCTAAAAGCAGTTCCGGGGCGTCTGGGTGGCTAGGTCAGCTGACCGTGTGACTCAGGACTCTGGTTCTGGTCCTGATCTCAGGGTCCTAGGATCAAGCCCCACATCAGGCTCCCTGCTCAGCTGGAGTCCATTTGGGATTCTCTCCCTCTGCCCCTCACCATCCCCCAAAATAAATAAATATGTCTTTAAAAAATAAAAACAACAAATAAAGGCAGTTCTGGGAGGGAGAGCTCAATGCTACATTCTTCATAGCACTTCGTAATACCGATTACACACTACCATTTGAACCAAATGAACAAAAACGACGTCGTTTAGCTGAATGATAAAATATCATATACATACATACACGTCACATCTGTACACTACATTGGGATACGTGTGGGAAACACTTCTGCACGAATGTCAATGTATTTCTCTACCCTGTGGCTAACTTAGAACAACAGCTTTAGCTTAATTAAGAGAGCTCTAAAAAGAAATATTCAGAGGTCTAATATGAAAATAAACTTAGTCTGTTATTATTTTAAAACCAAACAAATGTTCTTCCTCTAACAGAGGGATTTCTTACATGTACTGTTAAATTTAAAGATACCTTTCTAGACACTGTTCATACACACAAACTTGCTTCTACTAAATTTGTCCTAAGAGTACATTTCAGTGTGTCATTTTTTAGTATTTTATAAAGTTATTTTAGAAAAAAATTTTAAAATGAACCGTTTAAACTTCTCCTTCAACTCTCCATATTCACCTGTTTTAAACTTTGTTTTTCAATATTCATTTCTGTCTATGTGAACTCTATTTTTATGCATACATATGCATATCCTGTGACCTTAAGGTTCTGGTTTTTTTAATGTCATCTTATAAGAATAACTTTAAAAAAAAATAAATGGTCTAAAAAAAGGTTGTCAGCCAATAGAAGGGATACTTCAATCAAATTCACTGAAAGTATAAACATCTGAAGCTGAAACAATGTTTACTGATAGTATTTCTCACCTGGGCTTAGCTCTACCAAATAGGGCAGCTTCTCGGGCGGAAGCGCGGAGCCGTAGCCGGACCCCTCCACTTTCTCCTTGCCCTTCGCCAGCTTCCCCTCGACGTGCTTCTTAGTTTTCTTTGGGATATAGTCTGGTGGCCTCCTCTTCAACTGAAAGACTAAAACCCCTAGAACAGTGCACATTGTCAATCATCAAGCAGACTCAAATCAGTATACAAGGCCAAACGACTCACCGTCAACTCTTCCAAGATCTACCAAGAAAATGTAACTTAACATCTCCCAAGGAGTGACCGAGTTAAGGCTTACCCAACTTATACTTTTACTCAGTAGAGGAAATTTTAGTCACTCATGTTCTGAAAAAGTCTACTAGCAATTTCCAAAAATTATTTCAAATCAACTACCTTGATTAAGAGCACATCATGTGCTTGAGAACGACGCAGCAGCAGTTTAGGACCCAATGAATGTTCACACTGGTAAATCGTGCTGTGGTCAGTGAGCACACACACACACACATGAGCATGCACACACCAATGCATCTATACAAATATATTTTCAGTTCATCTGATTTTTATTTGATCCAACAGAAATAACTCAGAATTCAAAGCAATTCGACTTTATAACACAATTTAACGTTTACACTGCCTAGAAAGAGGTAAACTAAGCAAGTGTACTTTAAACTATCAGCCGACACTACTGACAGGACGAACAGGCAATCAAGTGTATGTCTTCACGCGGCCAAGGCCTCTGCTCAAGGCCAGCCAGCTTACAGAGTGAAACTGAAAGCAAGATTTCATCTGAAACACAGCTTTCAGCCTTCGCTGCTCCGAAATAACTAGGGGAACCTGTCTGAATGGTAAAAAGTCTGGACTTCTCGTTGGAAATGACTAAATTCCTGGGCAATCTCTAAGGCTGCGGGTCTCCATGCCCATCAGCAGCACTCAGGTGGACGGGCCCCTGCTGCTGACTCACACAGGGACTCACACAGGCTGTTCCGGTGTAGGAAGAGAACCTTGCTGGAAGGAACGGACAGGAGTGTGACCTCAGGACAAGGGCTCACCGAGGAACCATCCAGCAAGCCTAGGAAGGAGCTACAAAACCATATGGCAGGATGCGCGCGTGCGCGCACGCACACACACACACACACACACACCCCGCCATGCATGCGCCCCTGAATCCTCAGTTGGATAACTAACATATCCAGCAGAGATTTAATGTGTAATATAAACAATTCTTTAACAAACAAAACTACCCTTTACCTTTGTCACTTGGCCATTCCCTGAAGATTTGTAAAGGACACTCATCATCATCAAGGATAATTTCTTTAGCACCTTTTTCATCAGAGTGCTGGGCTCCGGGAGGAAGCATAACCTGAAAGGGAAAAATAATGAACTGTGCTATGCCTAAAAATGAAATTACCAGGATTTACAAACCAGAATTTATTGTAAATAGAAGTCATGGTAGAATTAAACTGATCCAACACTAGACAATTCCCCAACTATCAACGGAAGGACAACAGCTTCCAAGAAAAGGCTTAGCCAGCTTATTGGGCCCTTTTATCTACCTGCCCCTCTGGCCCCCAGAAAGAACTAGTGCAGTAATTCTGTTTGTTTTTTAACAAACTCTTCTGGGGAAGGGTGGTACATAATGGTCAAATTGGGAGTAAGTTCTTAAGGAAAGGTCACTCCACTACCGCTCAGTCTCTGGTCCCTAACCCACGTCTGCGTCATCAAATAACTGTTGCCGTGGTCTCGTCTACTGTGAGATCTCTCAAGACAACCAGCACCTGACAAGGAAACAGCACAGCATTCTTTTTCTTACAGAGAATGTGTCTTTATGATGAGATCTTAATCAGACCGTTTAGCTATACCACTGGGCTATTCATTCAACAAATGTTTTTAAGCACCTGTTTTTAAAAGGCTACATTCAGAGACACTCTTAAAATTCATAATGCTGTATTAATTTTTATGTTTTTATGGTAACCAACAGTTCTCGTCATGGTCTGAGAAAGCCCCCAGTAACACCGAGGAAAGATCCAGGAGACAGCAGCCCAATAATCTCCCGCACGGCCTGGACGTCGGCCCTCCTTCGTTCTCCGTTGCTGTTAAAGCAAACCAACACACGGGCAGAGACTCAGGGCAGAAGGGAAGCCACCGGCACGTGAACGTCATTCCCAGGCTACGGTACCGCAGTGACGTCATCTACCACTCAGATACACTGTCACAGCCCCTACACCGAATGGGTCAGACTCCTCAGAGAACCCTGGGATTTCTCTCCACACTGCTTCAAAACGATCTGACAAAGGCAAATGTATTGTAACACACTGTCTTGCTAAAGTAATTAATCTTCCTTGTACTGTTCTGTATCGAACTTGGCATTTTGGGCTGAGAACACACAGAGTTCAGAACCTGATCTTCATTTCTCTCGCGTCCCGATCCTTGTCAGGCGTCCTGGCAGTCCCCAGACATGCCCGACTACTCAGAGCTCTCAGATTAAGCCGTGAGTTCCACATGTCCATGCTCTCTGGAGCCTCAAAGGCTCGTTTCCCAGCGTCCATGTCTAGCTCAAGTACAGCTCCTCCAGGAAGTCCTCCGTGACCACCACTCTCATTCCAGGGCTCCCTGATTTGTAATTCTCATGTTTGGCTTTTCTGTCTCCCTTTAGTGTAAGTTCTTTTAGAGACAGCTCTTGCTTTCGTGACCCCACAGAGTACCTAACGAGTAAAAGGAACTTAAATATTTATTGAACAATAGCTAAAATAACAAATGAGTGAATATGGAAGCACTACCTATTACATAACTGGTAAGATGGCAAACCAAGAGAAAAAAGAATATCTAATTCAAGATCCATCCCTCTCCATAGGCTCAGTCACTCCAGAGGCGGAAGTGTACTTCCCAGATAGACAGTGATGCTCGCTGTGGATTTCTCCGGAACGGGAAAGCAGCGATCTACCAAACCCAGCACTGCAACACAGTTCTCCTCGACTTCGTACCTAACCGCCAGGAGGAAAATGCACCAGAAAGGCCTGGGATTGAAAAGTGTCTCCCCTTCAGAGGCAATGCCTGATTACCTTCATTACCTACTCTCCCAACCGCACCCGACGAGTCCTCCTCCCCCAAGTAGGGCAGAATTTCGGTTCAGGATACTGTTTCCTTTTCTATGAACCCACTGAACCATGATCCCATGAATTGCATATGGGATTTCCTCAGAAATCCCATACTAAATATATCTTTTATTTCTGGAGGCATCGCTTTCCCTTCTAATTTAACAATCCCACTTCTAACTCTCTTCTAATGAGCCCAAAGGAAATGAAAGAGCGCATCACAAAATAAACACTCGTGATCACTTATCTTTCCCCACCCCACAAAGAAATGAGCTTTGGGTTTTGGGGGGTTTTTGGGTTCCAATACAGGCTCACTGTAAAAAACTGCAATAGAGAAAAGCATAAGGAGGGGCGCCTGGGTGGCTCCGTGGGTTAAGCATCTGCTTTTGGCTCAGGTCATGATCTCAGGGTCTTTGGACCGAACCCCGCATCGGGCTCTCTACTCAGCAGGGAGCCTGCTTCTCCCTCTACCTGCTTCTCTGCATACTTCTGATCTCTCTGTCAAATTAATAAATAAAACCTTAAACAAACAAACAAAAAAAAAAGAAAAGAAACAAAGAGAGACAGAGAGAGAGAGAAGCATAAGGAAGGAAAAAAAAACCCAAAAAAGACCAAAATCCACTGTGAGATGACTGTTTTCACAATCACGCGTTCAGTAAAGATCTTCACGCATCAATCCACGGCACGTAAGAGGGCTCCTGAACCGCACCTGTGTTTCAGAGTCTTCTGTTCTCCTTCCTCCCTTCAGGTACGTAGCTGGTGACCTGCTGAGCGTTCTTCCGGGCACCCACCCTTCTCTATGGTCACGTATGCATAGACACAGACTTGTGTCGTTCCATTTTATTTTATGGTGACCGTTTTTCCAAAAACGGGGTTATTTTATAAAATATGCATGTAGATTTAATTCATAATGTTTCATAGCAACAGGTATCCAATGGCGTAGCATTCCTTTAGTGACGGATGTTTAGTTTTGCTTATTTATTACTGTGACACACAGGGCTGAAGAAACGTCCTCACAGACCACACCAGATAGGTACTGGCCAGGTTTCAGACAGTGTGACTTTTACCACCTCCTTTACAGACACAGATTTCAGACTCGAACACTCTCCCCACTGTGCAGATGGTGCTACGTGCGCTGACTGCACAGACACGTTCCAGACTCTCCTTCTCCGTCGCCCTCAGGGTGACCACTGTGCTAGACTCTACTCGGGGAGCCTGTGCCTTTCCACTTCTTGGCCCACTTCACAATTTTGCTGGAGGATGTCCTCCGCTGCCTTACTGAGAAAGGCTGGATAGGTGGCAGGTTTCGCCTCGAATGTTCGGAAATGTCTTTGTTCACCCATCTAGCGCACGGCAGTCTGGAACGGAGAGCAGCTCACTGAGAGTCAGAAAGTGCCATGTCACGTCACGTGTTCTAGACTCCACGGTGCTGACACTACGTCCGGCACTGCTCTTGCCCCCAGCCTCTTAGATGTGGCTACGGTCTTTTTCTTTGGAATCATTATTCTCTTTTCTTTAGTTTTCTGCAATTTCACAATAATATACCTTAGTCTGGCTCTTTTTTGAAGCAACTGTACCATTATTCCGTGGGCCCTCTCTGAGCTCAAAACTCAAACCCTCCAGCTCCGAGAGCCGTCCCAGGACATTTTCTTGGTAACATGCATCTCTTCACGTCCTCTTGCTTTCTCCCTCCGGCCCTCCGCTGGCTAAGTGCCAGGCAGTCTAAAAGATGACCTTTCTGGTCGTTTCTCCCTGTCCTACACGTGGGCAGTTATCTTGAACTTCCATGCCCTCCACTGGCATTTTTTTCCTATCCCTTTTCTACTTCTATTTTAAAGTTCCAGGTCTCCTTCAAGTGTCCCTCGTGACAGCACTGTGGTCCTCTCCAACGGACCCATGGCCTTCCTTCTCCCTCTGAGTCACACTTTTTCTGAACACTTCTGTGTGCTTTCTGCCCTGTCTCCTCCATGAAATACGACCAGGTTCTTTCACCTGTTTGTTTCGGTCTGTTTTTCATTTTAAAGGGGTTTCCACTACGTGCGGAAGCTTGTCGTCTGCTCGCATTTGCCCGTGAGGCACAGGGAAGCTCCAGGCGTGGGGCAAGATGACCGTCGGGGGCCCTCTGAGCGAGGACCCGGGCTGGACTCCCGCAGGCCAGCGTCCATGCAGACCTTCCTCGCGTGGCCGGAGGGTGCCTTCCGGGAGAAAGCCTCCGATCCGCTGGCTGCTGGGCCCCGGCAGAGCTTCCCCCTCCGCCTCCCACCTTCGGGGAAGACCCTGGCCATCCCCTGCAAGGCCGGTCACCGCCCAACGCAAGGCCTCGTTCCCGGCTCCTCCACCAAGCCTTCAGATGGAGAGGCGGCAGGGAGCGGGCAGGGGAGGCGCGCTGGTGCGGTCTACTGCTTCCCGGGAGAGCTCCCAATCCCCGTTTCAGTTTCGCCCCGCGTCAGTGCTGACTCAGCAAGCGCGCCAGCCCCTCCTGCCCAAGTCTGCTGGGGACCGTGAGGCAGGCCCCTGGCCGGTGCGGTCTGCGGCGTTCTCTCTGCAGCTTTCCTGGGGCCCAACCAGTCGGACACCAGTCTTTACTTCTGCAGAATTTCATTCCCAGCTCTGCTCTTTTGCCGTCTCTCCTTTCTCTTGTTCTTGTGCATTTATACAATTATCTTATTTCTTTATTGTCATTTCAATGGGAAAAATGTTTTATTTTCAGCTAACAACAGAGCTATATTCATAAAATTACAGATCTACCAGTCTTTCCAACTGAATATAGCTTCTTAGCTTTTCAGCAGAAAGATAAAAGCCATAAAAATCAACAAGCCCTTTTATTCCATTTCATCTATAGCTAACAAAAGAGGCCTCGGACCTCTACACTGAATGCTACAAGACACTCCTGGGACTCAAAGATGGCACCAAAAAAGGGGCGCCCTGTGCTCACAGCCTGGCAGACGGGACACTTGAGGGTGGCCGTCTCTCTGACTCATCTACAGAACCCAGGCAAACCCCGTCACAATTCCAGTAGCTTCTGCATACGAACTGATGAGCTGATTCTGAAATTTATTCAGAAACACAAATGACCTAGAAAAACTGAAGCAATTTTTAAAAGCAAAAACAAAACAAAAAAACAAAATTGGGACTTACTTTACACAGTAGAACTTTAGGACTTATTATAAAGCTACAGTAGTCAATACAGCTTGATGCTAACAAAAAGATAAAAGACGCACAGATAAACAGAACAGATGCCAGAACTCGAACCATATACAAATATATATATAATTACTTATATATATAAATACATCATACATATAACTATATAAAATACATTATATATCTATACATTATGTATATAAAATATATATAAACCTATCTACAAGTATGTATAATTATTCTATATTATATACATAAATACATATAAATAAATACGGGTCCAGCTGATTTTCAACAATGGTGTCAAAGCACTCCAGAGAAAAGAAAGTCTTTTTAACCAACTGTGCTGTGTCAACTGGGAAAAAATGAACACCTACCCTAATTGTACACTGTACGCAAATGGTAACTTGAAATGGAACATACAGACCTAAGTGTAAAAACGAAAGCTATAAAACACAGGAGGAAGGGCACGTGGGTGGTCAGTTAGGCGTCCGACTTCTGCTCATCCGGCTTCTGTCCTGGGTCCCGGGACAGGCACCAACCAGCACGGGGCTCCTTGCTCGGCGGGACTCGGCTTCTCCCTCCTCCTTTACCCCTCCCTTCTGCTCCTGCCCCCTCTCTCTCTTTCTCAAATAAATAAATAAAATCTTTAAAAAAATAATATTAAGACACAGGAGGAAAAGTATTTTCAACCTCAGAAAAGGCAAATTCTTTTATAGAACACAAACAACAGAATGCTAAAAAAAAAAAGGTTGACTTAGCCCCAAGTCAAAAAAACTCTATTCTCTAAAGGGCATCATTAAAAAAATGAAAGGCAAACAGAGTCACAGACAGGAAAATATTCACAACAAATGTGTCACACAAAGGGCTTAACATATATCTATCTCAAGAGGGTAATTAAATAATTTTTTTAAAGATTTTATTTATTGAGAGAGAGAGAGAGTATGAGCAGGGAGTAGCCCAATGTGAATCCCAGGACCCTGGGATCAAGACCTGAGCGGAAGGCAGATGCGTACCCAACTGAGCCCCCCCAGGAGCCCCTAAAAATGTTCCCCACAGTGAGAGAGCACTATAACCTACCAGAATGGCTGGCATGTAAAATGGCTGAGCACATCCAATACGGTATTCTCACCAGCTTCTGGTGCACATGGCACACGATATAATCAGCTTGCAGTGCCAGTTTCAAAGTTCCTTAAGAAGTCACACAAACAATTCACTCAAGAAAAAAGTCTGCCCGTGAGAAGACCTGCCCATACACTCGCAGTGGCTTTACTGTCGCAGCCCGAAACCGGAAACTGGAAACAACACAAGTGTCTGTCAACAGGTAAAGAGATGAACCAGCCTGGAAATACCCGTATAATCAACTACTACTCAGCAACAGAAAAGAAGCAAGCACGGTCCACGCAAGCACATTCGAAACTGTCACCCCGAGCACAAGAAAGCAGGCAGCAAGAGCACACGCTATAGCTATACGCTACTTACACAGAAACTCTACAAAACTTAAGTCCTTCCTAGTGACAGCAAACCAGGGGCGGCCTGGGGAAGGGAGAGGAGGAAGTGATGAACGGCTCAGAGGCACACAGAGATTTCCGGAGGTCACGAGATGGCCCTCCACACTGGTACACCAGTCCCAGGGGGGCCGCAGAGGACAAGTCCGTGCCGTTCCCCACACGGCAAGCATTCCTCCATAATCCGGGGGGGAGGGGGACTGAAACGACGAGCCGCACTCTTCCATGACTTAGTCGTCGACTGCTAAGAGGACTAGGAAAACCCCAGGGCCAGTGCGACTTAACAGGGAAATCCTGGTGATGAAGTCAGCACACACTCATCACTGACTTTCGGGCTAAAAATTGTCCAAGCAGTCTGTCTCAGAGAGAAAACCTGCTTGGTTTTGCTTAATATGACCCACTCAGTTCTGAGGAGTAAGAGCCCACTGTCCCTGTGAGAGCTGGGTGAAGATACACGGCCTTCATCTGCACGAAAGGATGGTGAGGGCTCACGGCAGGCGCCCAGGGCCAGCCGGCACAGCAACCGGGGTGTGTGCTCAGAAGGGAATCTTCACGCTGCGATCCTAGTCGACTGTTAGAAAAACCCTTAGATATATTAAGTTACCTGCATACGCGAAACAAGAACTAAAAGGTACATATCTGTGTATATATAGAGATAAGGGTTATCTTTTGGTATTAGAACTATGGGTGATTTTTATTCTCTTCAAGTCACCTTTCTATACTTTCTTCTTTCTGTATATTTATTTACTACTTTTGTAACAGAAGGGAGAATGTTAGCTTTCCGTACATATTTACGACAGAGTTTCCATTCCTTACATCCTAAATGACACCACTGGGAGAGAACAAGCCTACCTTTAATGTCACCTACAGAGCACATTTCCGATGAAACGTGACTCACAGCCTGCGTAACGCCGGTAAGCTCTGACCGGACAGTCACATACAGTTACGTACCCGGGCAATGCAGTAATCCTTTGGGTTTTCTCTCTCCAGACCGTATTTCTCTAAAGCTTCAGCCACAGCGAAGTCTGCAGGGTCCGTGGTAGACAGCAGGATGGTCTTGTATGGAATATTTGGTTTTAAACTATCTGCATAAATTCTCAATGTCCCACCTGAAAAAACATTTTGACATCTTTGAGCACTACTTTATTTTATTCCAGTAACAAAGATAGCTAACATTTATGATCACTTAAAAAAAGGGCACCCAAGTTCCAGGTGCAAGGCGTACAAAGATGGAATCTGTGTAGTAATTCTATATTCGTGTCTGTGAGACAACATACAATGGCAGTCCCTTGTTGATCTAACAACATTCTGCGACAGTGAACCACCCAGTACGACGAAGACGGTCTCTGTCCTCTCTTCAAGCCCGAGCAGTTTTTATGACAATGAACCGATGCCCACTATGGGTCCAGGATGAAAACGGGAAGAAACTCCAGAGAGCTCTGATGGTGCTGCCCGTCAACATGGTTAACCACACACAAACTCACACAGACCGCGTGCCCCCATGTCCCAGTGCCGAGGATACAGCGATGAACAGGTCAGCGGGGACGGCTTACTGTGTAGCTGTGGGACGCAGGAGGAAAGGACGGACAAGGGAGCAAACAGGTAAGACAGTGGGACATGTGGTGGAAACACAAGCAGGGCTGTGAGGAAGAAAATGACCAAGAGCCTCCTAAGTGCCCAGGACTGTAAAGCCTTCTATGAAGACGAGCAGCTGCCAAGAGTCGAGGGGCCGCAGGGGCCGGCAAGGGCATGCAGCAGCCGCAGGGGCCCCTCGAGAGCTTCCAGGGCGGAGGGACTGGCAGGTGCTAAGGCCTACAGGTGGCATGGGTCTGGCTGGGCTCACCGGCCAGAGATGAACCCCTGGTGAAAAGAGGGAAATGCAGTGAGACTGGCCAAGGCCAGGTCACACGGGCCTTCCTGGTCCGCCATCACATGGGCCTAGGCCAGACCAAGACCCTGAGAGTCTGGGTTTGACTCTAGTGGAAGCGGGAGCCGCCGGGAGGCTCTGGCTCCGTGTACGCGCACACACGGAAGAGCGAGGCCGCGCCCACGTGTGGGGAGTGTGCAGGTCGCCCCTCGCGCTCTCCTGGGGCAGGGGGCTTTGGGGGCTGCAGGCGGGACTGCAGCCCCCCAGCGAGGCCAGTTCTGATGCACGCATCCGACTCCACCGAGGCACGTCCCGCTGGTTTTACTACCTCTACGTCCAGATGCACACGGGAACTGACTTACTAGAAAGACGTGTACAAGAGAATGAGTGAAAACAATCTTACAGGCTGAGGTAAAATCTCCGTGTGCTTTGATGAGACAACCACAGAGCAAACCAGACTACCTGTTCGGAAAGCGGAGGAGAGGACTACAAAAAAGGCAAATGGTCAGAAATTTAATTCTTCTAAGAAAATTTTGTATCCGCTAAAAGCTAAGACAAGTACTTGGCAATGCCAAAGTCACAGACCATAGAGGATGAAAGACTGTTCGGTCTGAAAAAATGTAAGGTCAGGGTTTACCAGAAAATCATTTACCAAGTCAGTAAGGCTCCTACAGACAGCACGCCTCCAGCAGCTCCTCAAGGACACGTTACGATGAGGCCGCTGTAAAATTCACACTCACAGGCCAAAGGAGCTCAGCTGTTGGGCGGAATGACTTCTAGTACCTGTCTGAACGTCCAGGATATCCACAACTTGAACTGGTTTTAGCCTGAGCACAGAATCTAATTCAAAGGGCTTTCGGTTGACAAGCCTAATGCCGCAGTACCCTCCTCGCAGAGACACACGACCCCCAGCCTGCTGTGCAAGGACAGAGGGGCAGCGAACAATTTACACGCCCTACTATGCACTGAGATTGGTTTGCACAAACCTATGCGTCCGCTCTAAGACTACGGCAGGGCGGCCACTCTACTCTGAGGACAAACGGCCAAGGCCTGCGGGTCTGTGGGACCCCAACTGTGGGATCCCCGCCACAGTGCTCTGCTGCTCCCCAAGCTGCTGCTGGGGCAGCTGAGGAAGGACAGACACCTAGAAGAGCTTCGGGATGCCGCCAACAACGCCTCGGTAAGAAATCCACAGCCCTAACGGGTGGCAAAGCACTGTGCCAAGAACCAATGAACTGAAAGACACAGAGCACTTCGGGGCCAATGGCACTCGGAGGCATCACAAGCAAATATACCCGAGTACTGAAGAAGCTTCACGAAGTGCCGGGTCCAAGCTTCCTGCAAGCTGCGAGTCTGATCAGCTGTGTGGGGGTCAGGTCATGAGAATTCAGGGAACCAATCCTCAGGCCAGCCAGACACGAAAATAATGGACAGGGCTGCGAGTCTCGGGAGCCTTACCCACATGGCCGCGCCCCCATCTCTTCTACCAGCTAAACAGCCGGGCTAGTAACTCCGACAGGTTATGGAAATAGATTTTTAAGTCATTTATTAAGGAAAAAAAATAGCTGGACTTAATGTATTTGACATCCTTAAGTATTAACGATAAACAGCTATTTTGCTAATATTTAGCTTTTTAGGGTTTCTTGGGTCTCTATATAGAAAAATGTTCCTTCTGCTCCCAACTATCCTTTCAACCTCTACTTGGTAGATGTTCTGCTAGTTCTCCTAATTCTTTGGAGGTTTTGTTTTCTTCTTGTCTTTGCCTACTCCTCTGAACAGTAGCCTTCCCTTAAATTCTTCTATTACCTGTGTACTTTCTACCGTAAAGAATCTCACCACGTCCAGTGATGCTGCCTGACAACCACAGATCGCTCCCAAATCTCTCTCTTCAGCTGACACCGTGACCAGAACCTGGTCTCGAGCCACTCAGCCAGCAGCTCAGCACATCCCCCAGGTCCCACCAGCAGCTCCAGGAAACCCGTCTTCCACTCCCAAATGTTCTCTCACTGCAGTCCCTCAGCATCCATGTGACTGGAGACAGGTGTCGCAGTCTGGACCATGTCTTGGTAACCCCACCTCCTGGGGCCTCGGCTTCCGTGTGACCAGCCTACGGCCAGCTGCTGTGCTCAGGGACCCAACCCTCCCACTTCCAGATGTAGTTCCAAGAGACCCATCCTCGACTCTGCTCCCATGGTAACCACTCCAGACCTGAAGCGAGGCTACATTAAAAGCTTTCTGAATCCCCACCTTATAACCCTTCAGCAGCATACTATCAGACCACATCTAATTTCTCCATCCAATTTTCCCAAATCTTCCCCATAAACATGGTTCTCTGTGAGCACAGCCTGAAGGGACGCGCAGAGTTTCCCGTAACAATACACACGTTACAACCTAATCCACATTAAAGCAAATTTCTTCTAAAAATATTTTATTGAGTTACTTACAGAAACGGCTCCCCTCAGCTGGCTGCGCTTCTCACGACTCACGTGTCCGAGCACACACTGGGCTATTCCTCAAGGAATCACTGGGAAAATGATCATTTTGATCACGTCCAACTCCTTCCTAAGAGAATCCCTCTGGGTCTGTCATGCGAAAGGTCCCTGTACGTTAGCCGTCTCCGAGCACTCCTCTTGTTCTTCCAAAAATTTTATTCCTTTCTTCCTCCTCTTTGTATTTTCTTTCCCTCCTCATTTTCTTTTTCTTTTTTTTCCCTTAGGGCACATATTTCTAAGCCATTTCGAATCTTCCAGCAGACAGGACAGGACAGCTAAAAACAGAATGTCACCCGGAGCTCGAGAGTGACGGGTCACATCACCCATGGAACTAGCAAGCAGCCCGCTCTCCCCACTGGTCTGAGTCACTGACGCTGCAGCTCCCACGGAACGTGAAACTGAGACTCAGTTAGATGGTGGCTGAGGACCCAAGTAAACAAGTGACAGAGCCCGTGTAGCTCCCCGTGGGGAACACATCCCTGACACAGCAGCCGGTGTGAGTTCCGAAGACATGGAACCCCTGGCAGTTTCTGTCAAGTGACCAAGCACATCAGAGCCAGGGTCCACAGACAACCCCACGAAAGCAGACGATACAGGCTGAGAGAGGGACTAACACTCTTGGCATGAACGTAATATGGGCGTCAACACAGCGCCCCACGGGTCTGCCCCGCTGTCCCATGCGCAGACTGGATTTCAGTTATGGTCATCGTCTGGGTAGGGTTGGAAACCCTCTGACTTGGGTTCGGACTCCAGAGAAGGGGTCCACCATCAGAGAATCGCTGCGAGTCCCAACGTTCAAAACCCTACCCCGAGTGAATGAGCGAGCAGATGCAGAGCAGACAACGGGCCACCAGCAGCTCCCAGGCTACGAGCATAAGGTCGGGGAGGACCGCAGGGCAGCTGGGCCCTGCTCGGTCAGACACCCGCACAGAAGGCCCGATCGGTGACACAGTCCTCACATACCCAGCTTCTTTCTGAAACTCAAAATGACTATGCTGTCATTCTGTAACAATCAAAACGAACTGACAAGTTTCTAACAAATATTTTCTTTGCCGAATACAATTACAGGTTAATTACAAATAAAAGTTTTATGTCATGTCAAATACCTAAATAACTAAAAACATACACGCCCAATTTATAGCTAAAATAGTAAAGTCATCTGTTTTAACTCTCCCTACGATGTGCTCGAGTCATCTCCAGCAGATGCCCGGGAGCAGAGGAGGCGAGGCGGCGGAAGCGTGTACAGAGCACGCGCTGCCGTTTAACTCAAGGGGCTGACAGGGACAAAAGCTGAACTTCTCTACATATACCTTGTTTTGCAGATATGACTTGGGAACTACTAGGTACATGGAATTTTTAAGAAACAAACCTCTAAAATCAAAAGCAAAACAAAACGAACAAAGCGAGGTATAAATCAGTATGAGTGTCTGACCCCACAGTCGGGGGTCTAGGCTGTCATTTCAGAACATCGTAATTTCAGAGTGCACCTTAGCGAGCATACCCACAAACTAGTTTGCAGAAAAGCTGAAAATTTCTTCAGTATCACACTGTTGTTAATATGAGCATTATTTTTCTTTTGATATTACTATTTATCATAAGGAAAAGCAAAAATTACGTTATCAGTATTAGGTGTGAAGAATTTTTAACCTAAGTGAAAAGATACTCAGATCTTCTGAAATCAAAATAGTAAAACAAAACAAAACAAAACAAAACAAAAAACAAAAAAACCAAGGTATTTAAAGTATTTCCTAGCTCATCCACCAAACAGGCGCACAAGCAAACACTAACCAGGAACAAGGAGCAGCCCCAGCAACCAAGTATTTGTCCCACAAAAAGAAGAGGAGCCCTTGGAGAGACAGCAGCTTCCTAGGTGGGGCAAGAAATGCACTGGGTGGGCGAACTGGACGTCCTGTCACACAGGGAGACCCGAGAGCACTGAGGACACGTGGAAGCCTGAGGTGCCGGCAGAGGACACCCGCGCCACCTCAAAGTGACAGCTCAAGAATCAGAAGGACAGTAACGGCAACAGATGGAAAAATATTGCCAAGTTTTAGCTCTACGAGTTCATGGAAACATTCCACAAACACTGCTCGGCTGTGCTCACCTGAGGACGGTAACAGGGAAGTATTTCTCCCCTAGAACCCTAAAGCTGCATGTTCACGTGACTGAGCACAGCAGGAGGAGAAACGGCCGTCTGCAGGATGCTGTCCGCAAACTCTACAAGACCAACAAGCGCCCAATGACGCATCCTGGAGGGGAGCTAAGAGACAGGACCGGAACCCGGGGTGACAGACATGCCAAGCAGGGGCCACATGCAGGTTCCATGCAGCCCCCGACGTGACTGGACACTTCTCTGAGGCCATCGGCAGCACGTGACCAGTGACAGAACAGCAGACAGCACTAGGAATTAGCCTCGATTCTTTTGCACGTGACAACAGAACTGTGGTTTCTTCTGTTTTCATTTTTCAAGAATCCTTACCTCTAGGAAAACCATGAAATGGAAGATGAAACACTGAGAAATTTGGGATTTGCTTCAAAACAGTCCAATTTAGGAACAGGAGCCATACATGCAGGAGCAGAGGCGAGACACACATCCTTAATTACAGGCGCTGGGAACTGTATCTACCGTCTCCTTCCGTACGTATTTCCCAGAACTAAAAAATGAAAACTAAAGAAGAGCCGCACCGGGGAAACTGTGTAAGTAACCCTAAGTCTTAGGAGCGCCTGCGCTTCAAGCCAAGCTGGCCCGCAGCGGCCCGGCAGGGCGCAGGGCGCCGGCCGCGGGGCGGCGTCAGCGCGGGGAAGCCCGCAGTACCTGAGTCCGGCCGCCCGTCCGAGCTCCGGAACTCTTGCATCCTCCTCTCCAGCTTCTGCTGCCGGCGGCGCTTCATCACCACCTCCGGATTCGAGATCGTTCGCGTGAAGCTGGTCTCGGGCATGTCTTTGTAAACCTCGGCTGCCAGCCGGGAATTCTCCCTGGAAGACAAGAAAGGTACCGGCGGTCTTTTCTCAAGGTGGTGTCAGAAAGAGCCGGGCTGCAGTCACACCCATGCGTCCCTGGCGGACGGCCCTGGGGCTTGCTCTGTCCCGTGCGCCGCGGGTGAGAGACGCGCTGACGAGTGCCGCGGGTACAAACCGAGGTTCCTCTCATTACAAGCAACACACTAAACTAAAGGGAAATTTATCATCAAGATTTCCCAATGAGTTTATGTGACTTAATTACTGTGGATTCACCAGTCAGTCTAAAAGAAAACTGTATTAATTACACACATCAGGAATTTCCACCAGCGGTTTCCTAAAATAGACAAAATGAGCAATACAACATTCCAACCATAAGAAATAAAGGAACAAATATACTCTTACTGAGTAAAACTGTCTTAAAATTACAGTAAATCTTGAGCTCAACTAGTACGGTTTTTTAACAAAATGATTTACCGACGTTCACGTTCTTGAAGCTAAATTTCAAACGGAAAAGGAATGACAAGGAGTCAACCACAGAGAATGAGGGTGAAGACTGCGGTTAAAGCCGGACTGGCGACTAAAGTTTGATAAATACTCTTTGCAGGTGTCATTTTTAATCATAAAAATAGTTAAAAACCAATCAAGCACTTGGGTGCCTGGGGGGTGGTGCAGTCAGTGAGCCTCGAACTTCTGGTTTGGGCTCAGGTCATGGTCCTGGGGCTCCAAGAGCAGCCCTCACAGCAGGGAGTCTGTCTCTCTGCCCCTCCCCACGCTTTCCAACAGCAAAAAAATCAAACTTTGAATCAGCCCAACTGGATGATTTAATTCATTTTAAGTGACTAATTTTCTAAACACAGACAATATATCACCAGGAAAACTGCACTGATAAACGGGACAAGCAAGCCACAGCCCACATCTCAAACGCTCCTTATCTCTGGCATTTCTCCTGGGCCAGCACTGGACTTCCGTGAGCTCTACTGCTGATGCTGGAGAGAACCTTACCATGTAATACTGTGCTTGAGAGTTTGCGCTCATTAGGCAGACATCACTGCCTGAACCCACTCTGATACGAACCAAAATGGACCTGAGTCTACTCTAAAGTAAACACCATTAACTAAGGAACAGTTAAGTGTCCTCAACAGATACAGAACGCTGTTGCTAACAAACAGAATATAGACGGTCAGTGAGTGTACAAAAAGACATCTGCCTTGTTAATGATAAAATAAATGTGAGCTATGGGAGCTTTTATGAACAGTTCCCAGGGCAGTAGGAAGCAGGCAGGCTCGTGGGCTCCAGCAGACACTTCCAGGGGCAGCCTGGTGACGCATACGTCCTCAGACTGCCAGAATCGTGGTCCGGAGCGCTCCCAGAGCTGGAGAGCGAGGATGCCCATAGTAGTAGTGCTTGTAATACCAAAACACCTAGGAACTACCTACAGCACACAAAAAGGAGCCAGTGAGATAAAATTATAAAAAAAAAACTGTGAGACCACGACATAATCATCTAAATTACTTCATGCTTTTATGACAATACATCCTTGTGAATGTATATATGCATTTATGGGACATACTCCAGTGGAAAAATGTCATTTGGAAAGCTCTAGTTTTAAAAGCCCATAATTATACCTGTTTAAAAACTCTATACATAAACTACATAAACAGGTAAGTATGTATTTGTGTATGAAAAGCAAACTACAGGGACACGTGAGTGGCTCCATCAGGGAAGCATCTACCTTCCGCTCAGGTCATGCTCTCAGGGTCCTGGGATCAAGTCCCACATCGGGCTCTCTGCTCAGCAGGGATCCCGCTTCCCTCTCTCTCTCTGCCTGCCTCTCTGCCTGCTTGTGATCTCTCTATCTGACGAATAAGTAAAAAAAATCTTAAACAGAAACAGTAACCAAAAAACCTACAGTTCTTTTTGGGCTCCTGTGAGGACAGGTGATTCCTCCTCTCTCTCTGACAAACCCATATGCTGACCTTCTACCGTGAATGGTGTCACCTCAGCACTGGAAGGACAGTGCGGACACCACGCTGCAGGCCCAGCCAGGCGACAAGAGGCCTCGGGGGCAGCACATCCCATGCCGTAGGCCAAACGACCAGACTGACGCACGTGAAGACGGGCAGGACGAGGCCAAGCTCCCCCACCCAGGGGGAAGGTCAGCTTCCTCTGATGTCTTTTCTGTCATCATCAAGATGCAAAGATTTCCCTTACTGCAGCAGCCCTGAGGTCAGAAGCTCAAAGGTCTTCGAGAGGAAGTACCGCGAGGACAGGGCTGGTGTGTCGACGTAAGGAAGGGGAGCTGAGGGCTGGAGTCAGCCAGACAGGGCGTCTGAACCCGGGCTACGGTTCGGGCTGCTCCTGCCTACCTCGGGGGAACAGTCAGTGGAGCGAAAGACTGCAGGACGGCACTGCTGCCTTAAGACCGAAACACCAGAGACAAAAGGCCAAAGATGAAGAAAACACTGACCTCAGTCGTCTACTCCGAGAAAACACTACTGCTCACCAGCGTGCTTCTCTGGGACTAGCAAACCCACGAGACAGGTAGGGTCGGCTGTCGGCCGTAACCCCTGCTTAGGTGACACCCCTCCCCACACACAAGAGCCAGAGGCGACCAAATTAACTTCCCAACGGATAGTCACCCTCTTCACAGTTTCTCCGGTAATTTAACGAGCAAAGGGAAACAGAGATACTTCCAGAATTACTTACGTGTCATCCCCTTGGAAAGGCCTGTCTTCCTTATCAGATGCCTGCCTCACGGCCTCTTTTTCTCTCTTCTTTTTCTCCTTCTTTTCTTTCTTTGAGAGCGTTCTCTTGAAGTTCTGAATAACACCTTCTTTCTCCTGCTTTTCAGGTCCGTTGCTTTGAGCCTTCTGGTGAAAGCAACATCGTTACTATGATGGCTGTTACACAGAGTCACAGAAAGGTCTTTACGGCCGCGCTAACCGCGTGTCGCGTGCTACCCCAACACCCCGCTACAGAACGGGGACAGGTCCGGGCGATGGGAATGTGCTTTACCTTGACTGGGCTAATGGTTACAGGCATGTATTTAGCAAAGCTTAGTGAATTATACATCCAAGCAAGGTCTGTGTGTTTCACTGTGTGTATATTTTACCTTAATTCAAAACTAATATGTAAGCAAACAGAAAACCAAACCCACTAAGAAAACTAGGGTAGGAATCATGAAATCTGATTTTCAATGAATAAAAATCCAAATAATTTACATAAAGTTACTTTTTTAAAAAAAGCCTAACCAAAATACGGAAATAACTGGGGTCCTGGGTAGCTTAGTTGGTTGAGCGTGGCACTCTTTTTTTTTTTTTAGAAGATTTTTATTTATTTATTTGACAGACAGAGATCACAACTAGGCAGAGAGGCAGGCAGAGAGAGAGGAGGAAGCAGGCTCCCTGCTGAGCAGAGAGCCCGATGTGGGGGCTCGATCCCAGGACCCAAGGATCACGACCTGACCCGAAGGCAGAGGCTCTAACCCACTGAGCCACTCAGGTGCCCCAAGCGTGGCACTGCTGATTTCATTTCGCGTGATCGTCTCAGGGTTGTGGGACTGAGTCCCTGCATGGGACTCCATGCCCAGTGCAGAATCTGTCTCTCCCTCCCCCTCTACCTTTCCCCTTGCTCTAATAAATAAAAACTTTAAAAAAAAGGAAATAACTGTTTAAATCATTATCTACTTCATATTTAACTTCAAAACAAATGTTAAGCATACTGTAAGAAGCTGACTTTTTTAGAGCAAAATTATTACGTAATGTTTGTGCTAAGACTTCCAATTTCTTTCCCAGACCTTATTTATCTGCTTGTTAGTTCTTAATTCACAACACAGCCTGCTGGCAGATGACACAGAGGCTTTTTTTTTTTGGTATCATTAACAGGGTGGTAAAGAATCAAGAAAAGCACGAAAGAATAGTAACCACCTTCTGTTTTATCTAAGTTAGCATTTCCATTTTCCTTGCTAGCCACTTCAGCACTGTCCTACCCCTCATACGAGCTCTCATGCACACGGAAGAGAATCTCTGGCCCACTGCAAGGCACATCAGCTGAAATAAGGGGGCAGGAATGAAATAAAACATGGACCAAAAGAAGAAGAAAAAGAGAGAGAGAAAGATGTCCATTATTCCTTTATATGAATTTGCTACAAATGCCAAGCCACTGAAGCACGTAACAAGTAAGGCCGAGAACACATTCTGTGTATCTAAAACTCTTCAGCACGGAACACCGACATCACAGAAATAAAGTGGAAAGTCTCTGTTTCCGGAGTGAACAATGGCACTCTTTCCCAATCTGTTGAGGAAAATGATTAAACAGAGACTTTTTTCAAAATATCCTTGACTCTTGCATTTGCCATCATTCGTCAACACTGAATCTAGCGTAAGGTGCCACTTGATCTGACACAGAGATGACCGCTGGTCTCGAGTCCTGTCTGTTTCGTAGTGCTCTGCAAAGAACAGCGGCACAGGAACCCCCATCTCCCGACCCAAGAGAGTTTCAGCATCACCGCATGACCTCAGCCCAGAAAGTCTGCTAATTTCTAATCTTACACAGGGTATGAAAAAGGTTGAAAATGTGCCCTATTAAGTTGTATCTGAAAAATCCACACATAATAGGTTATTAAAGTTCTATTTTCCCTTATGATTCTTATTAAAACATATTCTGACTTTCTAATTTGGTAAAAAACCTGGGGCTGATTACCTGATCATTCAATCTCTTAATAACAAAAGCTTCTATAATGCTTTTTTGCAAAAGTAAACAGCAATATTGGGGATTATTTAGTGAAACAGAGGACGAAACAGAGAGAAGTAGAAGTCCTTTCCATTTGCTTACTGGGAGAAGGGCAAAAAAGTCATTTAGGAAAAGCAGCAGACGGGACAGGTCAGTGGAGTCCCCCCATTATCGTGAATCTGTCGTTCACCACGGTCAGACCTGGACCCGGGATGTGGTCAGCACGGGACGCGGCCAGCACGGGACGCGGCCAGCACGGGACGCGGAGGCCCTACCTTAGGAGGAAGGGCATCATTCTCGTTCTTAAGGACGAATCTGCCCTCTCGATCATCTTTATTCCAATTCAACTGAACAACAAGGGGCTTCTCATCTATATCCAATCTTCTTTCTTCTTCAAATCATGAAATGAGAAAAAATTAAGTCATGGTTATTCACCGGCACCAGCTAATACAACATTCTCCTAGATGTTTAATTTATTACTATGCTAATCCCAATTAGCGTATGTTAATCAGCACAGCAAAGCTACCTAATGCTAATACAATATTCTCCTATAAATTTAAATTAAGATATAAAATACTTTATTACCACAAGTACTTACTAACAGGCTGAAATGTCATTTAAACTGTTACGTGCTAGTTTTACTTACTTACTCTTTTGTTGCCACTGTAATATATACTACCATGTACCCAGTGCCAAACACTGGCCAGGGCTAATGTCCTTATGACATTTAGAATCCAACTGGGAAAATAAGAGAAATATACACAAACTAGGGGGAAAAAGTATACAGGGCTTTGCTATCAGCCTGATTCTGTAAATCAAACTGTCTCATGTATGTAACTGGGAAATAAGGAAACCATGTTAGCAGAACACAGGAGTCCGGCCAACCTGTGAGACTGCCTCCTCACACGAGTCCTCCTATTGCTCGTCTCCTCAGCTCACCAGGTCCAGCCCTCACAGCACCTCCCACCATGAAACCACCATCCCATGTCCTCGTCAGGGGAAGTGCTAGGGTCAGAATACTCCTTCTCGTTTGCTAGGCATGTACTGGTCAGGACAGTGACCGAGTGGGCATCCTGAGGGCCCGGCACACCTTGGCCGCTTAGTAGAAGCCTACAGCTGGCAAAGAGCTTCCACGTAACTGTAGAATGTCCACACTGAGGTCGGCAAACACAGGAGGTGGAGGCCAGCTGGAGAACCACCATGGTAAAGGAAGCAGGAATGAACGGGACAAATTTAAAGGATAAAAAGACTTACACAGGCTTTCAGTAAATACTGTTTATAAACAGCAATGTTAATTATAAGAATAGAGAAATAACAAATTCTAATTTATTATTTTATGAACTGAAACTATGAGAAATGAAAGAGCAATAAATTAGGGAATGAATGAAGTCTGAAATTCCTGCTACAAACCCAAATTACCAAGTTCTTGTTGCAAAATCTGTACTAGATCAAAATTCTTCACAGTGTATTTTAAGAGAAATAACTTTGAGAACAACTAAGTTGAAATCCTAACAGTAAAAATAAAACCAAGGGTAGGGTCTTCTAGAGCACATGAGCCTACTTAGTAAGCGTAAACGCAGTCAGGGTCCTACTGCAACTTGGTAACTTTAAAATCTCTTTCTGCCTTGGTGGGTCTCACGCTGCTGTTTCTAGGCAGAGCCCCGTTTACTTTCCCTGCTGATTTCACACAAGGAACCCGGAAACACGAAAGAAGAGGAGCGGAGTCCCGTGGACTGCGGGATGCGGCTCGGGGCCGGGGCTTACTGCGCGCTGGACCTTCAGTTCACAGGCAGGAGGCGAGGGCCCGTGGAAACATCAGGGAAACGAGATGCACTGGGTGGGCGCTGTAGGCACTGCTCGCCGCAGGCAGCCCCTCGTCCACACCAGACCGCCTCGTCCCCTCTGCTAGCGCCACGGCGGGGTCAAAGCAGGAGTTCCGTGGTGCTGGACAAAATCAGCAGCGCTGCCCCAGACCCACACGGTCAGGAAATGAGGACACACAAACCCATCAGGGATGAAAATTTTAGTCTTCCCTGCATTTTACGTGCACAATTTTTTCAAACATCTATCAAGTTGTTGTTAGAGCATGAATACTTATTAACTTGTCTGAACTGAACTACTCAGTAAAATGAAATGTTAAGTATTTCCTCTGACCCACACGTGCCACTGAAAATCACGGACACCCTATGGGCTCCCTGATCTGAAAACTGAGAACAAGCACACGACGGCTCTCCCTGCACGGGAGGCACAGGTGCAGCCCACTGGGACAGGGACAGAGTCAGCCTGTCCCAGCTGCTCACCTCCTGGCGAGGGCGGCTTCCCTGCCTTCTCCAGACACCTTTATTGGGCACGCACCCCCTTACAAGTAAGACAGTTTACTTTTTAATTAAAGAAAATTTAAAAGAAACTTCATCAAAATCATTCTATTTTTAGATCTCAAATTTCAATCTTACGTATTATCCGAAACACTTCATTTGGTGGCTTTCAAATGACCAAAAAGTAAAAACACAAAAAGGTCTAAAAGTGAGTTATTTTCTTCTCGATAACCTGGTAATAAGGATTCCAAGGTAAAGGAAAAACTCAACCTCAGAAAAACCATCCAGAGCGAAGTACCCTCTGCTGAGATCTAGCTTTGGCACCGTCTGCGTGTGCGACGTCCTCATGACGTCACCAGAGTAGTAAGTGAGCCTGACCCACCTAACATCCTACTAGAGAAAAGACTGTGTGGTCGTACCCAAATCCACACAGTATGAAAGTGTTCCCCGAATTCCGCATGTACAAAGAAAACTGTAATTCTGAAGTTGAGACAACTGATGCTCAAAGAGGGCTCAGGGCTCGGGGATGGACCTGAACAGGTGCCACATTCCGGTCTGGATGGAACGTAATCTTTCACGTGCTCACTGAGAGCTGCCTTTTTTATAGGTGACTCCATACTTCCGAAGGACTCATAAAACTTTTAGAGATTTTCACATTTCTAATCAGTCTAACTTAAAATTGCTGCTTGATATAGATACTTAGCATATTTTCAGAAACTTTAAACTTAATTAAAAACAAAGAGAAATTACTACCTAAGACAATTTCCTCAAGATGCCCTAATTATCCCCAAAGAATAATGAAAATATACTGCCTCACATTAGAAAATACTCATTTTTGTAAGACTGATGACTCATACTCACATAACGTCTAATGGGGTTAAAATTAAGTGTCATATTATATATAATCTGCACGTAAGAGTTCTAAGAACCACGGCTCCAGAAGCAAGCAGCGCCCTGCATCATCGGTGCGCGGGCAACACCTCGGGCTGCCGAGATTTTAATGAGGACACACCACACTAACGTATCCCTGCTGACCCAGCACCTGCACGCCACCTTCCCGCGGGGTCTCACACGGACATTTCGCAGACACGCCACACTGTGCCTGCCCCTCCAGAAAGAGAAGCCCCCGCAGGAAAGTAGGCTGTGACTGGACCGCCCCACGGACCAACATGCGTCGGGGATCTGGAGAGACCCCACCAGTCCCCTAAGTGTGCGCACAGACCTCCACTGACGTGCACTTCATAGAGGGAGTACTTGGGGGACGACAGCATCCGCATGTCCGGCCGGAATTTCTCCGCCAGCGTCTCGATCACATCCTGGGTGGTAGCAGTACTAGACACCCGAATGCACTTCGTCGCGAAGTTTCCAGCAGCTTTGTCTTGAAAATAAAATCTCATCACTCCATGGAATTCCAAGTCCTGAAAGAAAACAAAAAGGTATGATTTTGGAAAAATAACATGCTAAACTCCTTGGCCACCCTCACTGCCCCCAGCGCGACTGAGGTCCAAAGGCTCATGGGTTCCTCCCACCCACCGCCCGCCACGCGAGCCCAACCAGTCGTCCGCCTTCGACAGACACCACAGATCCAGCCACAGTCTCATTCAAAGCAAGTCAGATGATGTCAATCCTTCCCGTTACTCCTGGCAACGACCGTCCTACAGGCTCAAAGCCCATCACAAGTTAAGTTTTTCTCTAATTCCTCCCAATCTATTTGCTGATTCTTCACTAATAATTATGACCTAATAATTATAATAGTTATGGAATAGTAAAATGCGGCTATCTGTATAAACCATATGAAAAGTAAAGCAGAAAATGAAACACTGACATATATTTCTAACCCCAAAGCTTTACTATACTTGCTCGACCCTGTCAGATCACTAGGCAGTCTGTCCTACCCACTTCCCACTGCCCCAGGGAAATACAGGGTAAGTTAACATGTGTGTAAAAAGAAAACACACACACACATACACACACCCCATTGAAGCACAGATCTTGGGTTGAAATAGGGCCACTGATTATGGGGGTGACACTGAAAAAGCTTTATCAGTTAGCAAAATGGGTACTAACAGCCCTGCTCTGGTCTCTCAAAAATCCTATAAACTGTGTCTTTGTACAGCTCAGGTCAGGTGGCAAAGAAAGTCAAACAACATCCTTTTGGGAGGTTTGTCTTTTCCTCTGGCAACCCTGGACCTCCATGAAGTAACAAAACCTTGGAAGACGCCCCTGAACTGTGACCATGCATGTCAGCACAGCACCATACCACTGTGACCAGCACCGTACCACTGCGACCAGCACCGTGAGACGCCGCTGAGCTGTGACCGTGCCTGTCAGCACGGCACCATACCACTGTGACCAGCACTTAAGCACAACATTCCTGGTATCAACAACAGCTCCTGCGTGCCAAGTACGTCCTATACTTCCTCAATGCCAAGAGCTGTCTGGACGCTTTCCCCTGCGGAGCTTCCCCAGCTCTCCTCTGCTGGCTGGCCCCTCCCCTCACCGGTCCCCTGGCCTATCCCTCTCATCATCCAAACGTTTCCACTTCAGGTTACACTCTCCCTATCCAACCCCCCTCAGGCTATCCTAAGACGGCACAGGAGGAAACAAGAATTATTCTACACATTTAGTTGAATAAATTTAGGTCTCTATGGGAGTCCTACTTCGATCCCAGAATTCTGATGCTATCATCACCACTACTGCTCTGAAATCATCTTTAGATTACACTAACAGTCTCAAACATTAATTGGAAAAACTACCCTGGCTCCTCCCATGCCTCATGCTTCATAGATGAAGTTAAACCAAAAAGGCAAAGTAGCCTCGCACTTGCTCATTTTGCTAACACAGTAATCTTCCATCATTTGCGGCACAACGAAGCCAGGTGCGCTTAGACAAGATAGCACCACTTTCTCTGGTAACTGCCCACGAACACCTCCACGCTACCAGACGTCAAAGATTGGGGAGCGAACGCCCAACTGGGCAAGAACACAGAGGAAACCATCAAGAATGAATCTGGTACCGCAAGCATGGAAAAGAGGAGACCCCTCAACCGCCCTCATGAAAATGCCTTACGTACAGATTACTACTGTTTTTAAGAGGAAACTACAAATACAAAATCTCTGTTATTAATGTGGTTTTGCTACTGATCTCACATAAAATGTTGAGATAAAAGGAAAAAAAGGAACAAACCCAAGGGCAGAGATCCAGCAAGCAACAGCATGTCTACAGAGAAATAGTATTTCTGTTGATGTTTTTAAAAAAACAAATCTCCAGGTTCTACAGCGAGCCTAAATAAAGCAGCCTACTAAAACTACCTTTGATTTCATTTGCACTAGATAAATGTCAATAAATATTAACTTACTTTGCCTGGTTACCTCATTATCACACAGAATACCTGAGTATTGCTATTACTAGAATAACACCTGAATAAATTAATACATTAGCACTGTTTAATTATTCAAAAAATAAGTTTGGCCTGTGTGACTAAGTCCACAGAATTTTATCAGACCTGAGAAGATTGATAAAATCAAGTTCCTGAACCCCAAAGATCAAACCAACTGTAATAATAACTAATATATATTCGTTAAAATATAACTATAACTAATAATAACTAACAGATATTAAGAGCTACTGTGTACCAGATACTAAGAGTTCAGCATTTAATTCCTCGAACATGAATTAGGTGCTGTTATCATCCCGACTTTACAGGGGCTACAAAACAAGGTCCACAGAGGTTTTACGTCTGTCTGAACTCAGACCAGACAGCTTGCCAAGGAGCAGGGCTGAGACACAGACAGCATGAGCTGTCCCCTGAAACCGCAACTCTTGCACCACCATGCCCTAACCCTCCTTCCAGAAGCTTCATCTTCTAGAGGAAGATGGGTATGAATGTCTTCCGTTTCTTTACAACACGTAGAAGAGGGGTTCCAGAAAAACAGTGAAGAGAAAGAATTCTGACACTCAGAGGGGTCAATAACTTGCCACAACCCCTACCTAGACAGATCTGGCATCCGGATACAAGCATCTCAAAGCTCACTCTGGGATCGGAGGCGAGGCTCACACCGTGCGCGCGGCCTGATGAATTTCTCTATTAGCCTGTGAGCCTGCACGCTGCGGGGTGCGAGGGACACCTGGAGTTTGCAGCAGGGCAGAGATGAGTTGGCATTTCAACTTAATAGCTGTGTCTTTGAGTGAGTGCTCTGATGTGCATGTGAGCTCCAATTTCCTTGATTATAAAATACAAATAAGCTGGTTTTGCGGAGTAAACTATATAAAGAACCAGCCAGCAGCACTCCCACTAGACAGAAGCTTTCCTGAGGGGCCTCTGATTCATTGCTCTAGGCCCTCCCTCAGTCGCTAGTACATTGCTTCGCACATAAAAGTAACAACAAATTTGAGTCAAAACTTCCAATAACAATATACGATTCTTCCAGCTGTGGTTTGTCTGTTCTGAACTGATAAGGACTCTGGGACAAAACTTTAAATCTGTAATAAGCAGCCATGAAGTTTCAATGACAGGCTAACATTTATAACTGTACGAAGACCAATGCTTCCTTAACAAAGTCCTTACACAAACTAGCCAAAAGACAACAATATTTAAAATTAAAAAACACTGTTGTAGGTCCTCCAATACCTAAATGTACTGCCCACTTGCTAGCAGCATATTTTCAGGAAGAAACCTGTGTTTGGAGCAGGCAGGCCAGTAACTGGGGTACACCGGGGTAAGCTCAGGCAGCCACCATGTGCCAAGGGCAGTAATCTAGAGGCAGAAGATACAATGTATCACCTGTTTGTTTTCCTTTCTTTACAGGTTATTTTTTCCTGACAGGAAAACAAGTTTCTTTCTTCCCTAAAGGTATATACTTACCTTTGTATAAACTTCTCCCTGAGAAATATCACCACAAGGATTATTACAATGGAAATGGAACACTACTTGGGCTGGACTTAATGACAACTCAGAAACAAAACTATTTTAATATTTATCAGAAAGAACAGACCAAAAGCAACGACAACCCCAAACCGCAGAAGGCTGTATGAATTACTAGAGAGTCAATGCAAAGAACTAAGGGTTAAAGGTGGAGATCCACTTTGAAGTATTTTACCAATATCTTAATCAATGAAACTGATCATTAAGTCACCCTCCCCAAACCAGTAAAAACTCACCAGGGCAATCCTAAATCTCCTTTTGCCCAAAGTACTCAGAAGCACTGGTTCTAAAGCCAATCGGCGGACAGGGCTAGTCCATCCTCCTCAGTGTGACCAGCACTCGTGTGAAGCCACTTCTAGCCCGCAGCAAAGCAACGCTGACTGTAATGGGTAGTCATCCGACTCCCCCGCGGAAAAAAGGGCCGCCGACAGAACACACCGCTTTATTACACACAGAAAATTCATTCCTAACGCTGGTGCTTCCAAAAATAGGTGCAAATGTTAAGAAAAAATACGGCTGTGCCTCAAAACACACACACATTATTAGTACATAAATTGATCAACTAGACAAGAGCCATCTGAGTGTTAATAATTTAGGTAGAAGATAGAAAAAATACTTGAATATGTGTTTTTGGAATCTTACTTACATGAACACTGTTTCTTAAACACCAGAACTTCAAGGATACTCCTTAAAATTATATGCATTTCAGGAAAGCTTAAAATAAGTAACAACTGTAAAACGACATCCTGGCCAGGCTCATGCTTACTCCTCCCATGGCCTTCATTCCCAATGTGGCCCTTTCCGTGCCCTTCCGGCCTACTCCCCATTCCTATGGGGGGGGGGGGGGCTCCTAAGAAACCCGACGTTTTCTTTTTAAAATATTATTTATGTATTTCTTATCACATCTAATTCCCATCCTCTTGGGGCACCTGGGTGGCTCAGTGGGTTAAGTGTCTACCCTCGGCTCAGGGCATGATCTCAGGGTCCTGGCACTGAGCCCCACATAGGGCAACCTGCTCAGTGGGGGGGTGGGGGGGTTCTGCTTCATGCCCAGAAATGTTGCAGAATCTGTTTCCTCTTCTGTGAGAAAGGACTTCCACAGGGCACCACTGCTCTGTGGGCAGGAACGCTAATGGGCATACAATCACGTGAGAGCACGCCTCTCTGACCCCGCAGTCATATCTTTATAATAAAATAATTCAAATATCTTTTGTCTGAAAATAAATTTGTAATCTGTTACACACCACAGTGTCCCCCTGTTCAAGTGTGAGCCAACTACTTTACCTCTAACATCCTGATGCCAGTTCAGCAAAGATGAGAAAAACCAAGTTTACTGAACTAGGGGAAAAGTTATCTTTCAGGTGGAAAGCAAGTTTTCTGGATCAAAACACACACACACACACACACACACACCCTCAAGAACAACAAAGCACATCTCCCATTTTACAAACTCTTAACAAAAACCCATCCGGTGCACACACACCTTCACACACTATAAATGCGCCGTCACCCAGTGGAGAGCACACTGTGCTGCGAGAACCAGGAGGGCCCCCTGCTATCTGAGACGCTCAGCGGTGCTGCCGGCAGGGACTTCTTACCTTCAGCTGCCCCCATGGCTAACACTCGCGAGCCTGGACTCTGCCAACCGTCACCGCGAGCTAAACCTGCATTCCGCTGCGAGACCCTTACGGAATCAGTAATCTACCCAGTTCCTAAGTCCACATCATGGGGGGTGAGGGGGAGGCGTCAAAAAGTGAAGGTTTTCCCGAGGGAACTCTTCGACTTTTTAAGTCTCCAATAGCTACCACACACACACGTCCTGCGGACTGAAACACGATCAGTCAGACAACACACTGAACCACCTGACAAGAGAGCGGTCACCACATTCATGATCAAAGACGATGTCTATATTTCAGTGTATACTTCAGTGTAATCTTTAAATGTATTTACATAACAGATATACAAAAACAACCCTAAATGCCACCAATCCGAGGTTAAAATCAACTTTGCTGAAGATTCTTTGGAAGTCTAGCAAAGCCCATCAATCTGTTCTCAGAATAAAAATTTTAAATGCATTAAATAAAATACAAAAGATTACAAAAGAAACAATTACATTAAAACACAATAATTAAAGTAATTTTGGGGGCACCTGGGTGGTTCACTTGGTTAAGCATGTGCCATGGGCTCAGGTCATGATCCCAGGGTCCTGGGAGCAGGGAGCCTGCTTCTCCCTCTGCCTGCAGCCCCTCCACCCCCTGCCCGTGCTCTCTCTCACTCACTGTTTCAAATAAATAAAATCTTAAGAAACAAAAAAAGAACAATGAAATCTTGAAAGTTTTTCAGTCATGGGGATAAATATAAAGGAGGCTCATCTATTTAATTTCCTTATTTCAAGTGTTTAATATAACAATAAATCATAATTACAAACTTATTATTAATGAAATAAATCTATTTTCATAAAAATAGAGACGCTTTAGAAAAAAATTCAAGGAGCTGGATTCTCTAAGAAGAGAATGAAGTAAGACCAGAAGCTACGTGTCAGCGGCCCGCGCTGAGCAAGCGGAGGTGTGCAGAGAGGGAGGGAGGAGGCAGGGCCTTGGAAACGGGCAGACGTTCGCTGGGGCTCCGGTGTTTTCACTGGACGCTCACGTGGGCTCCCGGCGAGACGCCTGAGCTCTCGGGTTCCCTGCCTACAAAATGGAGAGGCGACTCTGTCCCACCGCGTGTGGGGTCAACACACCCCTGCGGTCTCTAGAAGCAGCCGCTACGAATGAGGCACTGACGACAAATGCCACTTCTCGTGTGCTCTCCCGCAACGGCTCACAAGTGACCACGGGTCTGAAAGGCCCCGAATCCCATCTCTAGCAAAACAAAATACAAAAGCAAAAACAATGGAGCCCGTAAGAAAAGTAACTGAAAAATGTGAAATAGTTAACTTTACAGAATAAAACTGACACTTTACAACACTTATAAATTGCTTCTGAAGCTCAATATCCAAAAGTTTCCAAGGATCTGACTAGAACCAAATCCGCATACACAGAATTCCTGACCTCTGTCCTCAATATCACAGTGGGATAAGATCAAAAAGAAAAGCCAAGAATATAAAATTAGAAAATGTGTTTTTGTAACCTGCTTCTTAAATCTGTACTGAGATTCTTTTTCAAGTACATAAAATGTTAAAAAGGAGTTTCAGGGCATGTGGTTGGCTCTGTCAGCGAGGTGCCTGCCTCCTGGCTTCAGCTCAGCTCACGGTCCCAGGGCCATGGGATGGAGCCCCACATCAAGCGCCCCACTCAGTGGGGAATCTGCTTGGAGATTCTCTCTCTCCCTCTTACATGCCCCTGCTTACATGTTCTCTCTCCCAGAAAAAAAAAAAAAACAGAACAAAATAAGTAACTAAGAAGGACCTTCTAGAGCTGAGCAAAGGTAGCGCACCACAGCAGCTGTACACACAAGCAAGCGGACGGTCATGTCCCGCACTTACAGTAGCTCGCACACCGAAGTAAATTCTCTGCTGACTGATTCAAAGAAGCTTCCTATAATCAAAATGCTGCCATCCATATCTTTCTCCTCTAGTAGCACAGCAGACTAAAAACTGAATTCATAATTCAACCTACTTTGATTAAAAAAACAAACAAACTTCACACAACCTTCCTAAATTAAAAATATCCTCCAAGCTCTATGGTAGAACCGCATTAGTACGACCCTAAAATACAGGCTGTGGTTCGTCCTCTATGTCCTACGCAAAATACCCAGAGGGGGCTGGGACAGAGGAGAAAAGAAAGAGTTAGAAACTAACTCATCGTGGGACCGCCGATGCAGCAGAAGTGACATGGACTAGGGTGGTCTTACAGCAGGAACTTCACAAACTCGACAAACTCTGGTCAGGGAGGCTCTGCACTCGCCAGGCACATGGCCGGCACTCTCCCCCTTGGTATCAGGAATGCTCCTGAACCGCGCAGTCAGTGCCAAGCAGGACCTTCCCACCTGACTTGCCGTCTCCCTCTGCCTTAGCCAATGACCCCAACAGACTGGAACGCCACTTAGGACCAGGCAAGAGAAAAACAAACAGGTGAGGTGCGTAAGTCGGCACAGGGACCTTGAAAAGGAGTCCTGTCGCTAAGGAGGATTTTTAAGAGCACTAGTTTAGAAAAGGAACACAGAACCTCTATGTAGGGCAGAGCCACGCCGAGGACAGCTCACAGGTCAAGTGAGGCGCCTTCTGAACAAAACTGCGGAAGAGAATTAGCACGGAGAGAGGCGGTCGCCGGACAGACGCATCTTAATGTCACTGAACACTCTCCCCAGAGTACTCTCACCTCCTCGCCCGGCTCCTGCCAACTGGTAAACAGCCCGAGCTAATGCACGCACACACAGACGACAGAAAGCACACTGTGGAGTAATCAGCACAATGGCATAGACACAACCTCACAAACAGATACAGAAATAGGGTGAGTGTAACGTTCTGTGAAACGAAAACCTACAAACCACTGTGTTCTTCCACACGAAATTCCGCTGCTAACGACACCGGACTTGAGAGGACGTCTGCGGGTGAGGCTACTGGTCTGGATGTGAGGGCACACACAGTAACAAACAGTGACAAGTAAGAGCTTCTGTTTCAACTTAAGATACTGAACACAGAGTCAACCTGAAACATAGACTGTCATACCTCCTCATGCTGCTGGAAGCCTCCTCTGCCCACAAATGATGTCAAGTGACATTAAGACAGGCAGACGGATCTAAATTTCTGCCCGAGACGAACAAGGAAGACGTTCTGCTACAGCAAACAAAACGAGAAAGGGAAAGGAAAAACGAAACACGAATAACGATAATGACAACACAACACAGACCCAAGAGCATCTAACACATCTGGGTATCCCTCCTAAAAACTTCCGTAGCCAAACGCAGTGCTGAGATGAGGGCTCCCCAGGCGCTCTCTCCTTCGGCGCCAACCGCAACCCTAGAGGCCGGTCCTACTGCTCTCCTGCCCCACAAAGGAGGAACTGGGTCTGAGAAAGACCAACTCACTTGACCCTGATGGCACAGCTAATACCGTGGGCCAGAATTCCTA
Source organism: Mustela erminea (assembly GCF_009829155.1). Classification (NCBI taxonomy): domain Eukaryota; kingdom Metazoa; phylum Chordata; class Mammalia; order Carnivora; family Mustelidae; genus Mustela; species Mustela erminea. Next base: position 1,746,431 of record NC_045617.1, read on the forward strand.
CTGAAGCAATTTTGAAACAGGAGGCTACACTTTTCAATCACGAAGCAACACTGCCTCTTACTTACCCCGTTGTATAAAAATAAGACTGGGGGGGACTGGGGGGGGTGCCTGGGTGGCTCGCTGGTTTAAGCCTCTGCCTTCAGCTCAGGTCATGGTCTCAGGGTTCTGGGATCGAGCCCTGCATCGGGCTCTCTGCTCAGCGGGGAGTCTGCTTCCTCCTCTCTCTCTGCCTGCCTCTCTGCCTACTTGTGATCTCTGTCTGTCAAATAAATAAATAAAATCTTTAAAAAAAAAATAGTAAGACTGTAAAACTCCCAGTTCTAGCATGACGGTACACTAAACATTCAGGAACCATCACCTTATATGACAGATAATACAAAATAAACCTTCTCTTAAGTATATCACTGAGTTTATAAAAAGAAAGAAAACTCCAAGAAGGAAAGCCAGAAAACCAGGTGTACTGGGCGGCCCCAGAATGCCCAGCACTGCGGCCCCCACTACACGGGGGTGAGGGAGAAGTACACAACCATATTGCAGAGAGATCCCAAGGGGACCACACAACTAACTGTAAAAAGCCACTGTAAAACTTTCAGAGTAAAACATGGAATGTATGCATCAAACAAGAAAAAGTATAAAACTTAAAAAAAGATACACCCAACTCTACTTGAAAAGTTTTGAAATCTGTGACAGAAAACACTGTAAAACAAAATGAGAAAAAATGTGAAAAAATGTAAAAAAATCTAAAAATGTAAAAAAAATTGTAAAAAAATGAGAAACCATAACATCAACATATTTCTAAAATACATAATGTACGAAAAATCAGAATTCAGATTTTACAAAGAATTTCTGTGAGTCAGTGTGAAAAAGACAATTAGCTTATGGGAAAAAATATATACAAAATATATAAACAGGCAATTCAAAGAGAAAATCAGAATGACCATAAACGTAACAAAACATGTCCATTCACTGAAATCAGGGTAATATATAAGCAATAAATATTTCGCATATTCCAGCTTCTAAAAGAAAAAAGTCTGAATACACTGAGGAGGGAGGACATTCTGGAATCGGGACTGCAAACTGATATGCCATCTCAAAGATCAATTTGCCAGGCCAGGTAAACCAGAATCTCTGCATGGCCTATGACCAAGTAATTACCAGGTGTCCCAGCTAAAAATCTCCTTTATACGGAAGGAAACATGAACGAGGGTGTTCATGAAATACACATCTGTGACAGTGTTAAAATACAAACAACCTGATCATTTCCACGTAGGGGTTGGGACAGATTAGCCAGGCTAATGCGGACAGTGGAGTAGCCCCGAACAGCTGAAGTAAGGGAACGGTCATCCACAACTCTCAGTGAGTCGTTCTCTCTGCAAAGGCAGAAAGCGAGACGGGAAGGCTATGTCTGTAACTATTAGTTCCTTCACATTTCTGGGCCTCCATTCAACTGAAAGAAAAACATTAAGACCTCCCTTGCTGTTCTGGGAATTAAATGTGGTTCATAGCCCCCACCAAGTGTGGCGTGCGTCCTCAAGTCAAGGAGGCCTTGAGACAGCCCGCTGCCAGGACACGTTCGCCTTTCCCAAGGAGCTGTCCCCCGGTACAAGGACTGCCTAGGGAGGCACAACCACGGGTCTACTCAGAATGGGTCCGAGCGTCCGGACAAGGGTTGTCTGTTTCTCAAGAGATGGAAGGAAGAAGGGAAAGAGAGAGAACAGTCCACAAGGGAGGAAAAAACAAAAACAAACACCACAGTTCAGAATTTCCAAAGCTGGGACACAAATCAGTTCAAAGATAAACCTCACTTCACTGATACCTTTGAACTGTATTAAAAATGTAAAAATTACAATTCAATAAATAAATAAATGTAAACATTCCATGATATGGGATAACGACTTAGAGTAATTTTTTTTTTAAGATTTTATTTATTTGAGAGATAGAGCAGAGTCCGAGAGAGACGGAGATGCAGACTCCCTGCCGAGCAGAAAGCCTAACGTGGGGCTCGATCCCAGGACCCTGAGTTCATGACCTGAGCAGAAGGTAGACATTTAACCAACCGAGCCACCCAGGCACCCCTCGAGTAAAATGTTTTAAAAAGAAATCAAAACTGTAATTTAGTCAAGGAAGACTTAAGCAAGTACGCCTAGGGGACAGAGGAGTTTTACTTCCGTTTAAGTCCTCATGATCAGCCCCTCCCCTCCTCCCCCTCCCAATTCTAGGCAACGGGGAAAGAGCGATGAACAAAATAACATCCCCTATTTTCGGGAAGTTACAATCCAGCAGGAAATACACAACACTGACAGGTGGTGGCAAGCAGGAAGAATGACACAGAGCAGAGGGACCAAAAGTCACTGTGGGTAGAAGTGGGAGGGAATACTTGAACAAAGCCCTAACTCCAGGCAAAGAGCATTCCAGCAGAGGAAAGAAGTACAAACGCCCCCAAGACAGCAGCCTGGCTGGCACGTCTGACGAGTAACAAGACCACGATGACTGTGGCAGAATGAGAAGCGGGGAAAAGGGCATCGCACTGGGCTTTGTAGGCCAAGGTACACTCGGAATCATATAAAGCCATCGGAGAGTTTTGACCAGAAAAATGACATGATTTAACTTAAGGTTGAGAAGTATTATCTCTGTGTAGGAGACAGGTAAGAGGGCAAAGGAAAATGATGGGGGAAAAGAAGAAAAAAGACTAGGTAAGAGGTCACTGGAAGAGTATGGATGAGGTGAGGGTAGCGTAGGCTGGGCCAAGCATCAACAAGTAGTTAGATGATGAAAACAGTCCAAAGGCAGAGCTGCCAGAATTCGCTGAGAGATTCAGTAAGGGGTCTGAGAGAAGGAAAGAAATCAAGAATGATGGCCAGGTCGTGGGCATACACAACAGATGAAAGCGACTAGCCGGAAGCCTGCAAGGCTGGGGGAGACTGTTAGAGCCGAGCAGAGTGGGCCAATGGGAAAGGAGAGCTCCGCTCTGGACTGTTAACCTCGCGGCAATGACTGACCCTCGGGATATAAGCTCGGGCAATCCGGCACTTACACTCATGAGCAAAGGAAATCTGACCCAGCAAGTAACTGTGGAGAACAGAGGAAGTACCGGGGTCAAACCCTGGGGTCTCCTTCACTCAGCAAAGGAAAGCAGGTCAGTCCCAGAGGCCATGGGGACAAAGAGCTCACAGAGGACGTGTCACATCAAGGTGTTATGAAATGACTGGGCTTGGCCATGTGAAGGTCGGTGTGGACTTGGACAGGAGAGGTTTCAGTGAAGTCAAGAATTCAGCCTCTTAAGGGTAAGAAGCAATGAAAAAGTTGTAAAATTTAACTTATATGTTTAAAGTTCAACAATTCAAATTGATAGCAGAGTGCATACCACGCTTCCCTGTTTCCAAAGAGCCAAAGCTCAGTGCAAGCACCCAAGTGTTCGACAATGTGCTGTGCTATCAACAACTGCCTCTTCAACCTTGGAAATAAAAACAGCTGTCTCATACTCACTACCTAATTCCTAGAGTAAATTCTTCATGCCCTCGGCTCTACGCAGATTCCCCCCTAGCAATTCTATCTTCCCAAACACTAGGGAAGAGAGGTCAGAAATTGCTAAAAAAAAAACATTTCAGCATCGCGAGCCCTGGAGGTGCGGGAGTTTGGGGAACATTACTTGACCATCTGAGCACATAAAAGACTGGAAGCAAAAAGACCAATCACAAGTTTATGATGAGGAGAACTGATATTTTCGTACAGACCAACCTGAGGGAGAATGCTGGAGCTCTAAGACAAATCCTACCTGCAAACCCGCTACCCGAGTGCACTGACCGGCCGCTACTGGACTCTCCAGAACTCCAGTTGCCTTCCTTTCCGCTCCTGCACCACCGCTCGTCACCTAGTCCGTTGCCCGCTCCTCTCCTCGAAGACTGGCCACCGAAACCAAATACAGTTTTTGCTTTGTGTTTTGGGCCGTTATTTACAGATAACGGGAGAGGCCTAAATGTCCATGTGCGTGACAGCACGGCTGCAGGAATGAACGCCAGCCCGCGCCGGCACCTCCTCAGGAACAGTCACCCTGTGACCACCAGCCCAGACTCCGAAGCAGTACTGGATTCGGGCACAGGCAAGTCATCACCTCGACTGCCTGGTCTAGAAAATACAGACTCCAGATTCTAAGACGACAGCCGTAACATGTGCAGTTCAGTCCTGGAAAAGGAGAGGAAGGCGGAAGAGGACCCAGGAAGCAGCAGCTACCGGGAGATCAGTCAGGCCCTCCGTAATGCCCTCTTGCACGGGAATCTGTGACCAGGAGTAGCTGCGGACGTTTTTTAGCATCTAAACGAGTGTGCACAGTGGGAAGCCAGTTAAGTAAGTGGGCCATGTCAGCTACAGTCAGTGTCCATTCGCCCCTGTGGTCTCAGACCAGTCCCATACTTAATTATGGACCTTCTTTAACTGACAAAGAGAAAAGACTCTCTGTGGCCTACAATGCACAAGTGATTTTGGCAAAGGGAGGATGGAGGCTCCCTGGGGAGGGGCGGTGGTGCAGGCAGGGGCGCTGCCCAGCAAGCAGCGGGCGAGGGGCGAGGTCACAGGTGTTACAGGTCCCAGAGGGGAAGGCTTGGCAAGTGAGGCTCCCTCCAGCAACCCCCGCCCCATCTGGGCAGCAGCAAGACTTCTCTCCCGCATCAGCTTCTAGAGCCGCTCAGTCCTGGGCTCCAGCACGCCCCCTCCTCCACCACTCCAGGCAGAGGGCGTTCTCCAGCCTGCCATCCTGGGGCTGCGGCCTCTCACACAAGTCCTCGGCAGCAGCTCCTCTCTGGCGTGCCGGCATCCCACCCACCCGCCACAATCACCCTTCGTCCCTGCTGCCGCTCCTCCTCAGCTGTCCGCACAGAACCTTCTACCCGGACGTTCATAAGCACCCAAATTCAAACTAACTCCAACACAACCTGCTATTTCGCCACCCAAACCTAGTCTACTATGTGTGTATGTATTTTTAAAATTCTGGTTCAGGGTCCTCCCATCTGTCCAGGTGGCCAAGCACAGACGTGGGCCTCGCCTGGACTTTCTTTGCTCTCAGACGCTCCCCTCGTCACTCTCCATGTCCCCGTGGCACGCCCTGAGCTTAGGCTCCGCCCTTCCTGTGAACTGAGCGGCCTTAGTTCAGTTCAGGCCTTCATCCCACCGGAACCAGAGCCAAAGAGCCCGTAAGAGTCCAGCCTCCGAGCTGGCTCTCCCCACACTCCTCACACTCTGCTACCAGGAGGGTCTGCTGGAGGCAAACCTCGTACTACTTCATCTGGGTCATGCTCACGTGGCTAACAAGGCCAGTGAGAAACGCCCTGGTGAACACGCCCCGTGTCACACGTCACTGACGCCCCCACTCCAGACACACTAGGGTGCACACACAACACACACTATACTTCAGTCATCAGGTTAAGCTGCGACAACAAAGGACACAGCACCTCAGGGGCTCACAACAACAAAGACCCATTTCCTTCCTGTGACAGCTCCTGGGTGTGTGGGCAGCTGGCAAGGTCCACCAAGCCTTCGTTCTGGCAGCAAAGTTGAAAGAATTAGCCCCCACCTGGGACGTACCAGTTCCTGGAGGAGTGACAGCAGCACAGCACGGGACTGTAAGCTTGGGCTTGGAGGGGCCTGTGTCACCGGCCAGAACAAGCCACGCAGCCACGCCTGCACGGACACCACCAGCAGCGGCCACGAGGCTTGCGCAGGAAGGAGCAGCGCACTCCCAGCTCGGCGGGCACACACGGGCGCGGCCAGCCTGGGCACCCCCCGAGCGCCCCACGGATTCCCCGGCTAGGTCCTACAAACGCTTCAGGATTCAGAAGAAACACTTCCTATGGCTCCCTTCAACCTGCCGACCTGCCAAGGAGGAGAGGTCTGCTGCCCGGGCCCCTCGGGGGCCTCCTCGCTGCGCTTAAGGCAAACGTGCACTGGCTTAGTCGTGCACGTCTGCCGCCAACGGCGCTCCCAACAAGTGTGCCTCTGGCTCGGCTCTCCCGACAGGTCCCAGAGGATGCATGTTTGCTGAACCGACAGTGCTCTCTGCCAGGAACGCCCTCCCCCTCACCCGCACAGAAAATTCCAGACAACTCTCTGCCACCTAAAGTCTCATCTCCGTAGTCTGCGGAGATGGCCCCGGTACCCACCACCCCAACAGAGCACTTACCACGCGCCTGCCGTGTCTTCTGCCATCTGTCCTGCAGGCCAGGGCGGGAGCTATCTGAGGGAAGAACCGCGCGCCCACGCGTGCCGCACAATCAGCACTTGCAGACCTGGCCCGTCAAGTTAACCGCCCAAGGAGCGACCTTGGAAACGGAGGCAGACAGGGACACCTCTCCTGAGTGGGAAAGCCAGGATTCAACCTCAGGCCCGAAGTGCAGTCAGCGTTGTCGGCTGCCACTTAGGTTCTGGTCTGACAGCACGATGGGGCCACAACGGTCCGTCTGTGTGCCCTCCCCCTTGGACAGCAGACCGGCTCACCCTCTCACCTCTGCCGGGCCAGTGGCTGACCAAGCCTAACGCACAGCCGCACCCAAGGAAGACCAGCTGGCAGGAGCGCTGTGTCACTGGCCTCAGAAGAGTGCGCGACGAGCGGCTACAGGTCCACCGGTTTCTCAGGGCAGAGCCACATAAACACACACACCACAGAAGCCATTTTTCCTGACACTTGGCCTGTGATACAGATGTGTAGCTATTTCCAAAATTTCTGCTCACAGTCGAAGGTCACAGACGCAAACAATTTTCATAGTATTTAATGAAAGATCTGCAATGGCTCTCAACAATCCCGCTGGTGATACCGATTACACGCAGTCATAATTACATACTAAAGATAAAATGTAAACATTCCAGAAGCACCGGAAACTTGTTCAGAAGCTGTACAAGTCAGAAACAAGTGGTACATGTTTGATTCAGTCGTCACTTGGTTAAAAAAAAAATAACTTCTTACAGATAAGTTCCATTGAGGCTAGACTACAAGAGAGGGAAACCTTGGTACAGCACACATCTAATCTCCCTGTAACACTAGTTTAGAGACAACGCTAAGTGTGCTGTGTTACAGAATTACATACGAACGTGTAAATTATATAATTATATATGTGTGTCATGTGTACATGGAACTATATAACTCACAGTCCATTATTCATTCCTTGATCCACAGAAGTAGGCTTAAGCTCCCATCTAGAAACTACCCCAAGTGAGAAAACACAGGCTCCTAACCAGAGAAGTGCGCCTGCATGATCTAAGGAGGCCCACTACACGGCCCCCTAAGCCTGCCATTCCATCTGAAATTCCTCCTTCTGGTTTGAGAACGGCAAATATTTGCTCAACAGATGTTAGGTAGAATTGTTAGTAACAATCAAGGAATCATCTCTAGAAAACCGTTGAAATTCAAACATTACCTAGGGGGAAACTGCTGGTTAATACATAAACAAAACTCTAGGAAATTAAACTAAGTGAGCCCCAAATGGAATGAGAACAAACAAGTGTCATTTGTTGTTGACTCTGAAGCATGGACCAGAAATGGGCTGAGGCGGCACCAAAGCCAACTCGAGGAGGACGGCGGGAAGCGGCAGCAGACCACGGGGAAGGACAACAGCCAGGCCGTCCCAAGAACAAGAGGGTCTGAAAGCCGCCAGAGCCGTGGGGAGGCTTGTCTTGCTCCTCTCAGACACGGGAAAGCCATCCGTGAGGCTATCAAAATGCCCTCACATGCCAATTTCTGGCGGCTCCCAGTCGTCCCGGTTAGAACATGCCGTATGGCCTGCACCACACGGGCTGCAAAACATACAATCAGCCGTGTCAGAGATGAGATGTAACAGCTTCAGAACATCAAGAAGAGAACCAATACACTCATGTCTACAATATACACACATCTATACACACGTGCACATGACATACATGACACAGAAAGGGGCTCCTTCTATCGCGCTTGTGATTCTTTCTGAAAATCAAGCTCTAAATTATCCTACTTATTTATTTTTTTTTAAGATTTTATTTTTAAGTAAGCTCCCCACCCAACATGGGTACGAACTCACAACATGGAGATCAAGAGTCACATGCTTTTCTGACCAAGCCAGCCAAATGCTCCTAAATTATCCTAGTTATAAATTATTTTCCTACAAAATTTCCAAACACTGCTTTCATCGCAGTGATCTTAGATTCTTGAGTTCTACGAGCACCGTCGTTCGGGGTGTGAGGCCGAATGGCCGGGCTCCAGCCACTGCTCGTCAGCCCACTCCTGCACCCCCAGGAGCAAGTCTTTTCCTCTCCTGGGCTTGGCCTCTTCACCCAAAACTGAGAACTGCAGAAGTGCCCACCTCGTGGGACTGCCACAGAAAGTCAAGACAACGCACACAAAGCATCTATGAGCAAACAGACGGTTCTAACTTAGCTGGGTAATAAAATACAGGTAAGAGATCCTGACGAATAAAGGAATCTGTAAATGAGTCCTCTGCAGACCAACAAAGCTTCGGCTTCCTCAAGAGAACAGCGGAGCACCCGCCGCCGGTGACGCTGGGAGGACGAGACAGGCCGCGCAGAGCGTCCGGCCCCGGTCAGGTGCGGGCGCGGCGCACTCACTCGCTGTGAAGTACTACAGCGGTCCGAGCGGCCTAGGCAGCTGTCAGAAGCTGCACTCCTGACAGACCTACGGCTGGTCAAGAAACAGGACCCAGTACTGACTAACCATGCAAATAATCAATAAAGACGTACAACCAAGCATACACGCATGCGCCAAACATTTCCCAAGTACTCTAAAACATGCATGCTACTTTCATAATAAAAAGACACTCACCGTAGCATCTCACCGCAGTAAAGCATACGCATAAACTCCTATGTCTAACTACATTTTCAAGACTATGCTTTAAAAATAAACCATCAAATAATATCGTAAGTGTCTCCTAATGCTTTTCCAGATCCACTGGTCTTAATTATACTGTCCTTGATATTCCCAAAGTAATAATTTCCTGAAGGTAATAAAAAAAAAATTTTTTTAAACTGAAATCAGCAAATTTGGAACAAAAACACGTTAACTCTACTAAGAACTCAACGAGGCCACCTATGCCAAACTTGAATTAAAAACACATTTTTAAATAGCTGAGGCCCTAAACGTGAAATGTGGAAACACTGTCCATGGTACTCCTGGCCGGCTCCTCCTCTTGAAAAAGCAGAAGCCCAGTTGGTCTACAGAGGAATCATTTACGAACTGGCTTCTGCAGCAAATACGACCTCTTATCTGTATTTTATTCCCTGGTACGTTAAAAGAACATGTTTACTAACGCATTTCATCGAGTGGTTAAAAATAGCGTATCATCAAAATGACTTAGTAATGCTATCTATAAAAAGGAAAGGGTCACCAAACACTTGAAATGAATTTACACCTCACCATAAATAACACAATATATTTGTTGCGAAACAAGTTGCCACTGAATAAATAAATTCACCTTAAACATAAATTCAGTATTCTAATATTTTGTTTTTACCACATGCATTTTTAGAAGTACTATATTTACATATTACTTTAAAGTACTAAAACTCCATATTGTGTATGGATTTTAGAAAATAAGTATTACCTGTCTGTGCGTTACCTCATGAAATACACTAAAACTGAGGGAAAATACAACTAAAAACAGTTGCGAAAAGACCTCCTCACACAGTCAACGGCTGGCCGGATTCAGAGTTTGCACGTGGGACGGATGGCGAGCGCGACAAGGCAGACCAGCTCCAGGAGCCGGAGGCCTGCATCAAACAACACATCCACCCCCCATAAAACTTGGGACTGCATTCGCCGGCCTTGTTCTCTGCACTAGGAAGGGCTCCACAAGGAGGCGTGGCCGAAGTCTTATCCTGAATGAATCAGAGTAATAAGACTCATGGGTCACCACTTTAGTGAGGCTGTGGGACAGCATTCCTCCGTAACAAAAGTGTAAATGCTTGCCTCTTGTTACTGAGAAGTAAAAGTTAAAATAGATGCTTATACAGGAAATAACCACATACGTAATACATGAAAAATTAATACACGTTGAAATCTGCCCTTCTAACATAGTGAGCCCTGCGCTCCCATTTTCAGTGATATGCATGTTAATTTTACAACCAAAGTTGGAAAATAACATGAATATAGGCTTTAACAATACAAACCAAAATTCCTAAAACTCAGCCCTACATACCCTCGGCCAGCAGCTCACACGTACCAGGCACGAACGCCTGGGGATCCCCCCAGAGCTTCCAAAGACGGCCGGGAAGAGAGGACCCGCGGACCCTGCGCGCACAGCACGAGCCCCGCAACGGGCCGCTGTCCGCGCTGCACTCGAGCCACCATTTATGCGGACGTTCTGAAGCCCTGCTGGGCCGAGCGTGTGGCTCGTCAGCACAAATCAAGGCAGCAGCAAACCATCCTCAGAATCAATGAAGTTTTCAGTGCCCTGAATCCACACTTACAAACAGGGGTGCAGTTTCACTTAAGAGTGTCTTTGAGAGAACAGAAAAAAGTGATTAATTTTCATAGAGTCTGACTCTCGGGGGCATGTTTGCTCAATAATCCATGTACCACACTGGGAAAAATGTCCACACGGGCTGCGTGCCAGTTTGATGGTTCTCTCAAGGAAGAGCACTGGGAAGTGCCGACTGCTCCTGGGGCACCACTTCCACCAGACAGATGACCATCGAGCTGCCCTCCCTGGGCTGAAGGATCCCCCTCCCTCCCACAGGAACGGAGATGTTACAAAAACCCAAGATTTTTCTGATCAGCAGTAATATTAACAAACAGAATATTCTGATACTGTTTACAGAAATGTCCCACATTGGGATCATCCACGTAAGTCACTGGACCAGTATTTTCTACATGGTCGACACTTGATGGCGGAATCCACGCCTGAGTAAAAGTCCATTCAAAGAACGAGACAGTGAACTCTAATGTAACAGAACATAAAAAACACATAAAAGAATCTTGCAAAGAATTACTAGCAGAAATGAAAATACTTAGGCTCAAACCAAAAACCTTCATATAACCGATTCTTTTATTACCAATGTCTTAAAAATAATCAGCCCCCAGGGGGCGCCTGAGTGGCTCAGTGGGTTAAAGCCGCTGCCTTCAGCTCAGGTCATGATCCCGGGGTCCAGGGATGGAGCCCCAAGTCCAGCTCTCTGCTCAGCAGGGAGCCTGCTTCCCCCTCTCTCTCTGCCTGCCTCTCTGCCTGCTTGTGATCTCTCTCTGTCAAATAAATAAATAAAATTTAAATAATAATAATAATCACCCCCTAAATCACCCTAAGTTTTTGCCAATACAAAAATTCATTAACATGAAATGTAATCTAACTTAAAAACTCATTAGAGAGCTCATGTAAAATCATGGTATATTGTAAACTTATGTACAATCATGCTATATTTTACAAGCATTGGTCTAGAGGTCTGAGGCACTCAAAAATTTACTCAGATAGTAATACCAATATCCACGAAAAGATAACATATTTGAAAGACATCTTCCCAATGCATAGGCTTTATACTAAACATGTATGCAGAAGTTATCCATTTTAAGAATACAATGGTTTTTAAATATTTGTGTCCAACAGTGTGTGTATTTGTTTCAAGACTTTATTTATTTGAGAGAGACTGCGGGGGGGGGGGGGGGGCAGAGGGACAGAGACAAGCAGATTCTAGATCCAGGGCAGAGCCCAGTGCAGGGCTTGATCCCACGTCCCTGAGATCATGACCTGAGCTGAAATCAAGAGTCGGATGCTTCACTGACTGAGCCTACCGGGCGCCCCAACACTGTGTGTATTTTTGCTCCTAGTTCATTTCTGCACCCAAACATATGGAACTTAGTTCAAAGCAACAGGAAAAATGGACAATCTGAAGTTTAAGCACCAAAACGCCATGACTGGTAGCAGTGGCACACAAAGAAGTTGTAAAATGGAAATCGTGTTGCTTCTCTTATAAAAATCAGGAAATAAAAAGAATAAGTAGGTCACAACGGAAAGCGCCACTCTTAGTTAACAAGAGTAAAGAGAAAGTACATTCTTGCAAGGAACAACAATTTAAATTTACAAAAGGCAAAAGTCTAATTTTCCTTTAGCAAAACGTATATGAAACCAAGCAACAGAGAACGATAAGCTGTAATTCTGAATATAACAAGCTCACTGAACTGCTCTTATGAGCATTTCTTCATGGGTCTTAATTTTAGGAGTAAAACTCTCTTCTACTACAAAACAACAGTGGAACTCTCAGATGAAGTTCCAGAAAACAAGGCAAGACGTCTTTATCTGAAAATCCTGTCACACTGTTTTACTACAGCCAGTGGCAGAGCCAGACTCAACAGCGGTCTGTCCTCTCGCAGTGTGCTTCTGGGCAGTGTGCTTCTGGGCTACCCAAATGGAAGACAGTTTTAAAAACGCCAAGAAAATACCTGACATTCTGTGAAAATGGTCTCGTCCACTCTACCTAGGTCACCTGGGCACTGGTGCCAGGAGTAAACCAAAGAAAGTTTGAGACTTCAGAAACTATTTATGCGAGTTCATCTTGTTTGCACCTGGGGTTAATGGAGACAATCCCCGTTTATTCCTCTTGCCTGGTAGAATTGTTACTCACATGTTTTCCTTATGGTAACTGTAATGCAGAGACAACATTTAAAAAGCGACTCTCAACAAAATGAGTACAAAAGGATCATACCTCAAAATAATAAAGGCCACATATGACAAACCCACAACTAATGCCATACTTAACTGTGAAAAGCTAGAAGTTTCTCCTCCAAGATCAGGAATAAGATAAGGATACTCTCTCTTGCCACTTTTTTCAGAAAGTTTTTTTTTTTTTTTTTTAATCTGAGGAATAAAGGGAGAGAGAGAGGGTGAGCACAAGCAGGTAGAGGGTCAGAGGGAGAAGGAGAAGCAGACTCCCCACTGATCAGGGAGCCCAATGTGGGGCTCGATCCCAGGACCCTGAGATCATGCCCTGAGCCAAAAGCAGACTCTTTACTGACTGAGCCACCCAAGCGCCCCTCTTTTACTCAACGTACTATTGGAACCCTGTTGAAATAAAACATCAGCAAAGTTGCAGGATACAAAACTAAGACTTAGGATTCTGTTGTGTTTCTATGCACTAATAATGAACTTCAGGGAGATTAAGAAAGCAATCCCATGCACAGCTGCATCAGAAAGAACAAAATACCAAGGCATAAACTTAACCAAGACAGCGAAAGACCTACACACTGAAAACCAGACACTGACGAAAGAACCGGGAAATGACAAAAACGAATGAGGAGACATACCATGTTCATCAACTGCAAGAATACTTTCCCAACCCATGTGAAGACGTGTCAGAACGTCCGTACCACCCAAAGCCATCTGCAGATTCAATGCCATTCTTGTCAAAACACCAATGGCATTCTTCACAAAACTGAACAAATAATTGTTAAATTTGTATGGAACCACAAAGGACTAATTTCGGGAGGAATAAAAACGGAGGTATAAAGCTCCCTGGCTGCAAACTGTACCTACAAAGATTCAGTAACCAACACCGTGTGGTCCTGCCACCAAACCAGTCACACACATCAATGCAACAAGACCGCGAATCCAGAAATAAACCCTCATTCATATGGTGAACTAACCTTCAACAAAGGAAGCAAGAATATACAGTGCAGAAAAGACCACCTCTTCAGTAAACGGTGTTGGGAAAACTGGACAACTATGTAGAAAAAAATGAAACGGGACCACTTCCGTATATCGTATACAAAAAATGAACTCAAATGGGTTAATAAAGACTCATATGTAAATGGGCAGCTGTAAAACTCCTAGAAGAAAACTCGGGCAGTAAGCTCTTGGGACAGCAGTCTGAGCAGTCTTTTTGGGTCTGTCTCCTCATACAAAAGCAACAAAAGCAAAAATGAATGAATAAAACTACATCAAATTAAAAAGCTTCTACAGAGCAAAGGAAACCATGAAAAATATGAAAAGGCGATGTATGCAATGAAAGAAAATATTTGCAAACCACATACCACATATATCCAAACAGACAAAAGCATTTACACAAAGCAATAGAAAAAAAAAAGGGGACAGATATTGTGAACTGACATTTCTCCAAAGAAGACATCCAGACGGCCGATAAGCACATGAAAAGATGCTCAACATCACTAGCCATCAGGGAATGCAAATCAAACCCACAAGAAGATACCACCTCATACCTGTTAGAGCAGCTACCATTAAAAAGACAAGAAATAACAAGTGTTGGGTAGGATGTGGAGAAAAGGGACCCCTCAGGCACTAGAGGTGGGAATGAAAAATAGTACGGAGGTTCCTCAAGAAATTAAAAATAGAACTACCCTATGTTCCAGCAAGTGCACTTCTGGTGTTTACCCAAAGAAAATGAAACCGTCTATAAAGGTGCAGGCACCACTCCGCTCACGCAGCGTGACTTACAACAGCCAAGATACGGAAGCAACTTAAGTGGTCATCAACAGGTCAATGAATAAAGGGCGGCATACATACATAATGGAGTACTACTCAGCCGTTAAAAAAAAAAGTGAAATCATGATGTTTACAATGACACGGATGGACCCAGAGAGTATTATGCTAAGTGAAGTAACTCAAAGAAAAGCAAATACCATATGATTTCACTTGTGTGAAATCCAGAAAGCCTAACAAACATAACCAATAACCACAACAAAACTAGGAACAGACTCATAGATGCATCATCTGGTACTTGCCGGAGGAGGGAGGGGGAGGAAGATGGATGGGAGACGGGGGTAAAAGCTATAAACTTCCAGTTATAAAATAGGACTTGGAGATATAACATACAACACAGGCAATTTAGTTACTGCATCTAACGACCTGGGACGGTGGCAGACGGTAGCTAGCTAGCTCTATCGCGGAGACCGCATCCTAACGTACATAAATGCACACTGACGTTGCATTACTCTGTTGTACACCAAAACCAGTTAATGCCGTACGGCAGCTGCACTTCAGTCTCTCTCTCTCTCTCACACACAGAGCAAACCATGTCGTGTGTAATCAACCTAAAAACGTGGCAACACAAACAAGTGCAACAAATGCTCACCTCATTTTCTATAAGCCACACAATTTAATTTCCTTTAACACCAAAATTTCTTTGAGTAAAAATATAGAAATTCTGGCTACTTTCCAGTCATAGTAAGCTATTCAATTTCAGTTCCTCTAAATAAATTCATTCATGACACAGGCTTGTAAACTTGCCAGAATGAAACTTCAAATTATCCTTATCTTTGGCAATCAACGTAAATCAGGAAGATGCTTTCCTGGTTTACCTACACACCACTATTACATGTGCTTACTTTCACCTTATAAAATACACTCATTTTCTAAGTTAAATCATAATGCAATTCTGGTCAATCACATGTACCAAAATGGTGAGTGGAGTTTTACATTTTTGATTCCAGAACCAAACCTCAAGCAGATGACCTGAGACAGGCAAACAAAACCCCCTCGCCAGCTCTCTGCTTGTTCTATCTGGTCCTGAAATGCAACTGGAAATGTTAAGAAAAGCTTCTGCTCATTCATAAAAATAGTCCAGCTTTGACAACATGCCCACTTCTGCCACCAGCTCACACACACGGGGACACTCACTAGAAGCCCTCCATGGATCCGCAGGCCCTACCAGCCCGTCAGTGCCAGCTAACAGACAGGACACACCCAAAACTGGTGAAAGGGTCTGTGAGATTTGGCAAAGTGTTCAAAATCCAACTCACAAGTAGATGCAGGTCGAACAAACTGCCGTGTCTCTCCTGGGCATCTTCAAGGGGAATGAGTACATCCTAAATACAATCAGCCAGAAGAACAACAGAAACAGCAAACTTCTGAACAAAATGAACAGAATTTACCCAGCCTGGAAATAATTTTCAATTAAGAGATCTGTTTAATTTTATGCTCTACTAGCAGTACTCACACCCATTTCATTTATAATAAAGGAAAGCAGATTCACATCAAAATAATTGCTATCATTATTTATTAGCATTTTCTGACATTATACCTAAGTTCAAGTCTGGTAAAACTGCTTATAAACAAATTAACCTATGCCACCAGAATGAGCAACTCCAGTAACAATGCCTTGCGCACTACAACTGCTCAATTAAATCCTTAATGGCATAAACCGAAACCTCCTTTCAGAAGCTTCCCACCAATTTGGCACATACCAATCTGACCTTCTGGGACTCATTTTTTCAAGAATATGAAAGAGACACTTCTACTACCATGCTATGAACCACAACCCAAATTTTACAATTCTAGAAAAGCCTAGTTACAACAGTTACATTCCATTAAGTCTGTTAGCTGCAAAAATTAAAGTTAGTTTTCACTGGCAGAAGGAGAGCAAACTGAAGCCTGTCTAGATGCAATTTCAACCTAAGATGTTCAACAGTGTTGGACAAGGGTTCACCTCAGACTGACAGGCTCACACCCATACAAACAAATCTTAACCAGTTCTTACAGGAAACAAAGATTAAAAGGAAAAAAGTCACAACCACCACTGAGTTTCAAATTAAAAAAAAAGACAGATGCCTATAAATACTAGAAACACATCACTGGCAACTGCCTGTATCATTATACGTTAGTCACCAGAGAGATCTTCTGAAGCACCCGTGCTCAGTAACACAACTGCTGTTTTCCAAACAGTTTCAGATGTAGTTAAGTCTTATGGTAAAGCATAGTCACAACCTAAGCACTAGTCTGGAACACAGACTTAGCTATAAATTATGCAACTTCTTACTGCTTCACACCAAGACTTCCTACTCCGCCTCTGCTGACAAACCCGAAGTTGTTTCTTACACACACCTCTGGGTAACACGAATCACATCACTTCTGAAGATTACTCAGAATATTAAAAACATAATACATTCACCTTTAATAAACAAATGTAAATGTACGTACAAATTCTAGGTTCTATTTTCCCATCAATACAAAAAGAAGATAATGAACTCAAATTACTTCTAAAAAACTGACTTTAAGGACTATCTCGTAAAGCAAACGGGCCAACTACTTGAACAGTTTCAGCATTTAGGTGTAACCTTCATGCAAAAGAGTAACACACGAAAATAAAAATCTCTAATAGCCTAACGGATCATCTCACCACATTTTTAGTATGTATGTATCCCACCTTTTGTCAAGAATAAAGGTATATGGGGGTGGCTGGGCAGCTCAGTAGTCGGTTAAGCTTCTAGCTTAGGCTGGGGTCCTGATCCTCAGGGGTCCTGAGACAGAGCCCCCCATCAGGCTGCCTGCTCAGCAGGGCGTCTGCCTCTCCCTCTCCCTCTCCCCCTGCTTATGCGAGCGCCTGCTAAATAAAATATTAAGGAAGAAGAAGAAGAAGTTATACAGGAAGAAAGTCGTATCTATCACTTTTTTGGCAAAATATTTATTGACACCTACCACAATGAAAGACATAACAACGCTTAAAAAAATAAAATTCTAAGCTCTCACTTTCACGTAGTCCGCGAGGGAAACAGAAACCAATGGCTATAATAACAAGACTGGGTAAGTTAAACAACAGAACTCCAAAAACCAAGAGGGAGACCTTTGGGTAACCAGAGAAGCCTTCTTCTGGCGAAGTAATGGGAAGTAAAGATTAGCAACAAGCACTAGGCCATAATAAATAATCAGAAGTCCCTAAAAGAAATAAAGACTTAGCATTAAGAAAACAACAGGACTAAAGAGCTTTAAGCAGCTTTTATTAGGAGCTATAGTTTTCCACAGTAATCAAGATCTTAATTCAACTTCACAACAATCTCCTAGTGATAAAATATCAACAGTAAGTTTAAATCAAATCTCACTTTACAATTCCTAAAGAATCTAGGACCCAAGTGAGGAAAGAGCTGAAAAATACTCAGTTACAAAGTATAACTTGCTTTTTCTTTGGAAGCCCTCCTTTTTACATATAAATGTGATTATGAAGGAAAAAATTAAACATAACCAAGTTGATTAGAACGTATTCTAATTTTCTTAAGAAGTAAATACAATCCAAAAAGCCAAAGTTTGTCATCTTACTGAACACAGAAACCACAGAATTATCAGTGGTTATCAAGACCGCCTGAAACCACGAAACACAAATGATGTAACAGTTACAAAATCTGATGACAGGCGACGATTACTGTACCCTCCCCCCCAAGAGCAAACAAAACAGAAGTCACAGCTACACTCTCATATAGATACATAAAAAGATTATCCATATATTTAAAAATAAGGCTTAAATTATACTCCTACAAATCAAATTCTGTAATGAACTTGTCTAACATCTATAGAAAATAATAAAGGCCTGTATCTCACTTACGTTCTTATAGAAAGCTAAGAAAAATGATCTGCGATGCCCCAATAAAGTAAAAATTCGTCATCGGACAGTACACACTTTAGATGAAGCAAAGTGAGACCATGACCCTTGAAACATTGGTTTAGAGAATTCCTACTAGGAAAGCTGCCCACATCATGATGAAAAATACCACCTGTTCGATGTGAAGCCCAGCCTGCAAGACCAAGTTCTAGCTTCCTAGTACGCAAAGTTCTGCAGAACACGGAGCATTACGAGCGCACTCGCTTCTACGAAAAGCTGAGGTGAGTAACATCGACATGAAGACGAAACAGAACACGAAGCAGCGTACTGCACTGCGCAAAGCTTTCCCGTGTGTTCCCGGGGACTCATTTCTCCGGAGAGATCAAGGTTAAAGTACTAAACGGAAGTCGGGATCCCTTCCAAAACCAGCCCTTCCGACCTGCTTTGCGCCAAGTCCCGGGCCGGACAGCGGCGCGGGGCGCAGCTCTCCAAATGATGAGCCGCTGTCGAACCGACCAGTACCTCCACGAACTCAGAGAAGTTTCAACGGAGCGCTTGAACATGTAGGTTTTTGAGACCCACCAACAATCCTGCTTCTGGTTCACACTGTTGTAAGCGCCGACTCGACTTAAGTCCCGGAGTAAACCGAAGGATCGGCCACTAAGTCGAACACACTCCTTTTCTCCCCCAGACTTGGGAAGTTTCTCCAAAAGCGATGGGTTCACTGAGGCGACCAACCAAGCAGCCCCGCTGACCGCCTCTGGCGTCCCCATTCGCCGCCGCAGAGACGAGAAACCCGCGTCCAGCCCTGGAAGACGCCGGCGCGCGCCCGTCCCCAGGACCGCGAACACGCCCGGAACCGGCGAGGCGCGCTGGGCTCCGCGGGCAGGACCTGCTCCCCGGAGACGCCGGGCGGCGGACGAGGCGCGGCGCGCGACCGCCGGAACGGGCAGCCGACGGCCGAGAACCGGCACCCGGACGGCCGGGGGGGCCGGCACCGGCCCGCGGAAGCGCTTCCCAGCCCAGCGCGGCCCAAGCCGCAAGCGTCGCGCCAGCGTCCCCCCCGCACGCAGCCGGCAGGACAACAAAGGCGGCGGCTCCGGGGCCGCGTTCCCGCCCGGCCCACGCGACGGTGCGCGCCGGCCGGCACCGGAGCCCCCGAGCCGCCGTGACCAGGTGCCACCGGAACCACGTCCCTGCGCAAGGTGCGCGGCGCGCGGCCCACGTGTGCGCAACGGCAGCTCGGCGACGACACACGACCCCTCCGGGCGTCCGCCAGGCCGGCCCCTCCGCTCGGCGCCCGCACCCCGACTCCAGCCGGTTTTCTGAAAACCCTCCGAACTCTCGGGGCAGCGTCGCTATAAACAACTGCCATTGTCCTAGGCCCCGAGCAAGTGCGATTTCCTCCTCCACTCGGGAGCACGCCCAGGGCTGGCCGCCCCCAGGCGAGGCCGCGCGGCGGGCCCGGGAGCTGCGGAGGGGCGCGGGCGCCGTCCCCGGCCCTCGGCGCGGCCCCCGGACCCCCTGACGAACCCCTGGCCCTCGGAAGGACCCCCGGCACGGCGCCCCCGCAGCCTCCCCCCGCCCCCGCCCCCCGGCCCCCGCCCTCCCCCGCCCCCGCCCCCGGCCGGGTCAGCGCGGACGCCGGGGCCGGCGCGGCGGGGGGAGGGGCGCGCCGGCTCCGACCCGGGCGGCCGGCGACGAATGGGAGGACGCCTCTCTCCGCGCCGAGCTCAGCCCCGGCGGCCTTATCAGCTCACGCGCACGATCAGAACTTTCCCGATGTTTGCGCTGCTCCCGCGGCCGCCAACCCCCAAGTTTTCAAACCCACTGGAGCAAAGCAGCGCCGGTCACATGCTCCCCGAGTGACAAAGGTCCGCGGAGCCACAGCCCCGGGCGGCCGCGGACCCCGCGCCGCAGTCGGGGCACAGCGCCATCAGGTCACGCCCGCCGCCCACCGCACGGCCTCCGGGCGCAGACCCCGGCCCGGCCCGCGGCCCCACGCGCGACCCCCGACCCGGCCCGCGGCCCCCGCCCAGCCGCCGCTCGACTCCCGGCCAGAGACCTCGCTCCCCGCCCGCGGCCCCGCCCCCGACCCGCGACCCCCGCGCTCGGCCCGCGACCCCGCCCCCGATGCCGCCCCGGCCCGCGACCCCCCGGCCCCGCGCCGCACAGGTGACCGCGCCGCGCCGCCTCGCCGCCCGCGCGGGGTCCCCCGGGTCCTGAGGCGCGGAGCGCGGCCCCGGGGGCGGGGTCGGAGGGGGGGTCCCCGCGGGGGCGGGGGCGGGGTCGGAGGGGGTCCCCGCGGGGGCGGGGGCGGGGTCGGAGGGGGTCCCCGCGGGGGCGGGGGCGGGGTCGGAGGGGTCCCCGCGGGGGCGGGGGCGGGGTCGGAGGGGTCCCCGCGGGGCGCCGCCGGCGGGGGGGCCGCGCGAGGGGCCCGGCGGGGGGAGGGGCGCTCACCTCGGTGGGCTGGCTGATCTCGAACAGGTCCAGCCGGTTGGCGTTCCAGTGCCGGATGATGTCGGCCAGCTTCCGCCGCTCCTCGTCGCGACCGCCCGCCGACATCCTCCCGGCCGCGCTCCTCGGCCCGCGCCGCCGCGGGGGTCGGGGCCGGGCCGGGTGCGACCGCGCGCGCCCACAGGTCCGCGGGCCCGGCTCGCCCCGCGCTCGGCCGCCCCGCGCCGCGCCCGGGGCTCCGCGGGCTCCGCCGCCGCCTCGGGCTCCCGGGCTCCCGGCCGCCGCGGCCGCCTCCGCCGCCTCCGCCGCCTCCGCCGGCCCGCCCCGCGTCAGCCCCGCCGGCCGGTGTGCGCCCGAGCGCCCGCACGCGCCGCCCGCGCGCCCCGCCCCGCCCCGCCCGCCGTGCGCGCCCCCGCGCGCCCGCGTGCCCGCCCCCGCGCGCCCGCGCCGCCGCACCTCGGGCGGCCTCCGCTAGGTGCTGCTGCGCCGGCCGCCGGCAGGCCTCCGCGCGCCGAGCGCCTCACCTCCCGCGCGCCGGGGCCGGGGGCGGGGCTCCGGCGGGGGGCGGGGCTCCGGCGGGGGGCGGGGCTCGGACGCCGCCGGGTTCCGAAGGTAGCTGGGTCGCGGCCGGCGGGGCGGGGTCCGACCGGGCTGGGTCTGCGGGGTGCTGGGGCCGGGCCGGGCTGGGCTCGGCGGCCGAGGGCGGGGCGGGGGCTGGGTGCGGGCGGCCGAGGGCGGGGCGGGGGCTGCGAGCGGGCGGCCGAGCGCGGGGGGCAGAAGAGCGCGGGCAGAAGTCCTCGTGGGCGCGGGCGTGGGCGCGTGGGCGAGCGCGGACCGCGGTGGGGACCGGCCTCGGCGGCGCTGCCTCCTTCTCGGCCCGCCCGGGTCCCCGCGGGGGCGTGGGGGTCACTGATGGGTCCTTCCAGGTGATGCCCTCGTCGCCGGGGTCCAGTCCGAGCGCGCCTTCCGGAGCTGCCCTCTGAGGACGGGGACTCGGCGCGCGGGGTGCCTCGCAGGTGGGGTGCCCCGGGCTCCCCCGCTCCGCGGCCCGCGCTCTTGGAGCCCTTGCTGCGGCCCCGCGTGTCCTGCGTGCGGCCGCGGCGCCCTGCGCGCTCCGTGTCTGCGACGGGAGCCGCCGCTCGTCGCACACCCTGTGTCCCGCCGGGTCCCGAGAGGGGAGCGCTCGCGTCCCCGGGCCGCCCCCGCACGCCCCCGCACGCCCCCGCGGCGCGCAGGCCTCAAGTGCGTCGCGGCGGCAGGTTTCCGGAGTGACCGCGTGTTGGTCCCATCCGTCTCCCGGCCACGCCCCAGCTCCCCTCCTCCGAAAACCGGTCTTGGCCTCGGAACGCGCGCCGCAGACCCTTCCCTCCGCGCCGCGCTCAGGCCGGTGACCTTGGGCTCTTCCTGGATCCGGGACGTGCTGGACCCAAAGCCTTGGTCTCCGAGACGCGCAGCTCGGGGATGGGACGCCGAGTTACCTTTGACGGAGCCTCTTCCTTTCGTCCGTCCCGTCTCCGGGCCGCAGAGAACTTCTGTCCCTGCCGTCGGGTCGCTTCTCCTGTGGGGAGACCCTGGGGTCCTCCGCGGGGCTGTCCTCAGCCTTCCTGTCCCGGGCGTTCTGCAGCGCGGCTGCCCGAGGAGGCCCTTCGGCCCCGGGGCCCGCGGCCGGAGCCGGGGCCGGCGGAGGGAGTCCCGCAGCCAACCGTGTGCTCTGCGGCCTCGAGACCAGACGGCGGGGACCCTCCGGCGAGCGGACGCGCGCAGACGGCGTCTCCGTGTCCTGGCACCCCTGCCTTCGGACCGCGGAGTTCGGGGCTTCGTGACAGACTCAGTCGGGCTTCCTGTTTGTTCCGTTACGTGTCTGTAGTGACCGTCGGGTGTCCCCAGGGCTCCGCCCCGTCTGGCCAGGTGGCACGCGCGCCCGTGCTGTCAGCCTCACCGTCGGGGCTTGACTCCGGACGATGCCCTTACCCGGACCCTCTCTCCTCCTGCAGGACGACTCAGCCGCAGGGCTGGCGAGGACACTTGGTGTCCAAAGTAAGTGCGCGGGGTCCCGCTGGACAGAATCCGGCGTGGCTCGAAAGTGAGTATGAGCTGCCCTTTGAGATAAAACACGTCCAGCAGGCTCGGAAGGCCTGCAGTGTGGCGCGGGACACACAGAAGGCTCTTAACGTTTGTCATCGTTTTCACGAGTCTCCTAAGAGATCCCCATTTGTGTCACGTGTGAGGGGCATACTGATGTCCAGACTGCAAGTCCTAGTAGGTCGCGACCAGCACTGCTTTACCGACAAAGGTTGAAAAGCCACCCGAAAGCCGCAGAATACCTAGGATTCCTAAATTCTGGAGAACCCGGATACGTTCAGGCCAAGAGGACGTTCAGGCCGACATTGTCCTACTGTCATTGTTCAAGACCTGAAGGTAACACACTGACCCCTGTGTTAATTCTGATACCACATTATAAAAATAAGCGGACACTATCTTCCATTTCCAGTGTGCTGCTGAGTTCTGATACATTTAAGAAATCAGACTTAACTGCTACTCAAGAAATGCCGTATAACAATAAATTCGTGCAGGATTGATCCTTTACTCCAGCTCACAGAGAAACCAAGATGTGAGACCAGCAAGGAGGCTGAAGGGGAGCAAAGCTGGGCAGGCCTGAAAAAGAAAATCTGTGTCATCTATATGTCTGTTTTAAGATTTATTTTTTACCTCATATTTGACTAATAGCTTTCTTTTTTTTTTTCTTTGAAGATTTTATTTATTTATTGGACAGACAGAGATCACAAGAGAGGCAGAGAGAGAGAGAGGGAGAAGCAGGCTCCCCGCTGAGCTGAGAGCCCGATGCGCGGCTCGATCCCAGGACCCTGAGATCATGACCCGAGCCGAAGGCAGAGGCTGAACTCAATGAGCCACCCAGGCAACCCCCTTAGTTTTCTTTTTTACAGTGTTATTTTTAATTACACTTAGAGAGTCACAGCTCCTGCTTAAATCTGCGTTGATCTACAAAATATTTCTGAGTACCTCTAAAACTTAAATCTACTTAAAACCTTAAAGTATAATGTGATGGGAACAAATAAGTAATAGTATTTTAAAATTCTGGTTAAAGTCTGAACTTGAAAGAATTTTTTTTTTAATATTAATGAAAACCAGGTTCTAAGACCAACCAAATGAAATAAACCTATTCCTGCCCCAATTTTCCCAAGCGTTGGAAAATAGAAAATGCCAATAGAAAGATTAAGAGCTTAATCATCTCAGAAGAAGAAATGGTACAAATATATCAACTATGCTTAATGAGCTATAGGTCATTTAGTTTTCCAGCCACCAATAAATTTCATATCTCAGTAAATTAATTTTGAAATATTTGAATCCTAAAATTGTGCAGATCATCTTAAGATCCCTTTAGCTAGGTCTGTGAGTTCAGAGCATGGTCTTTAAATAAGACTTCAAGTAAAGGGCCATAATAAAGTTACAAAGAGCAAACTTCCTGGGGGAGATGATTTCCACAGTAGCCTCAAAGAGTAAAAATTAATCTCGTTGCTTATAGAAAGTTAAATAAGCAGACTCTTCTCTGCCTAACCCCATGGCTAAGAAGGTCAGTCTTGTTAATTTAATTCTTAAAAAGAGAGAGATTCCAAAGGATTAAGTCTGAGAGGGTAGAAGTATGGAGGGTATGTGCTACTACTGATAAATGGAGGAATGTATCTTTAAATTCTTCCTGCATTATATTGCCATGTTCTTGATAGCCAAGTTTTAGGTTCCCTGTTAGAATTTTCAGGAAACAGAGCAGAGATACAAAAAGCCCTTAAAATAGGAATTTAATCTTACCAACTCAGACATCTGGTTGAATGTGTTTGTTAGCATTTTATAAATTTAAGATAATGCTGCAAAAAAAAAAAAAAAAAAGATGCCAGATCTTAAATAGATAGAGAAGGTATTTCCACTGAATGCAAAGGAAGTAGACTGTGTGGGGGCATAAGGTGTGAGGGGAATGGTAGCTTGTGAGCACGGGTCACTAACCCTTAATGTGTTGTAGAATTGCTTCATGTTACCTTGGTTTGCCTTGGCACCTTGGTGCCCAGGACCCGTCTTTCTGACTCGGCTTATCCCCGGCTCCCAGCACCGAGCAGAGCCCTGTGCTCAGCGCACCCCAGACATTGGATGAGTAACCCTTGACAGCAGTGGAGGCCACCCGGGGGCACGGCACACAGCCCAGCGCCCTTGCTCCAGTGAGTGGTCTTTCCAAGGGCAGGCGCCACAGCGTGGAGGCCACACATGGTTTCCACCCAGCCTTTCCCCTTTTTCTAGATAATACAAGGTGTAGCTCCAGACAGCAAGGAAGAAGGCTTGTTTGCATCATCCCTCCAATGGGGTCTTGGTCTCCGAGAGTGGCTTGCCCAGGCCTCCGGCCACTGGCTGCCACTGGCTCCCCAGAAGCGAAGAGAACGCAAGAGATTCCATCAAAACAAGGCTCGAAGGTGAGCTAGTGTGGCTAACCCAACTCCTGCCCCAGTGTCCACAGGCTTGCACAAATAGATGCGTCAGGAAGAAAATTAGGAATTTAACAGACCTTAGAAGAAATGAGTGGTACAAATATATCAACCTCTCTGCCAGAAAGTGGGTATGATATATATGTATCCAAACACATACTGTATGATATAGTTACATATAATAATAATATATAAATAAAATGTGCCATATAATTATTTACATAAATCCTATAAATTATACATAGAATGTATGCCAGTATATAGAGTATATATAATTTTGTTAGGAAACATATTTTCGAATGCAGACTCCCATTACGTTTTATTTGAACAAATGATAACACAGAGCAGACGGAGGGAACACGGACTGTTAAATGCTTTACCAGCAGTAAGAACTGGAGAGACCAAGAGAAGTAAATGTAGAGAGATGTGTTGTCTGCGGGAAACCTGAAAGTGGAGTATTTCAGTCGTCGCCCAGACCTCTACTCTATCCACTAGCATCTTTGAAAATCAAAAATACCAAATTATAGGTGTTTCCTTTGGGGAATGCAGTACAACTTAAACATATTTAAAAGTGCTGATGTTTGCAAACTCTTGTGAGGAGTGAAAATCTTAGCCTGAGGCTTTGGTTAACACGGTGTTTGTGCTTGAGGCACGGGTGCCCCAGCTCAAGTATACACTAATGATAGCTGAAGGACAGAGAAAATGGTAAAATTAGAGGGTACTTGAGACAGCCAGACATCCCTGAGGATCTGCATTGGACACGAGTGCACGGGGGAGAAGGAGCTGGAAAGCTGTCCTGCTGGACTCGGGGCCCAGGGCGGACAGATCCCACAAGGAGGCGGGGTCCCATTGGCCAGTGGGGATGACAGCACCCACAGGCGGGGGAGGAAACATGGACCCAGCCATCTGAGCAGCACCTGAGCTAAGCCACACATTCGTGTATCCGGATGCCTCCTACCAGGACAACACTCCTTGCTCCGGGATGAAGGCCCCCCCTTGGACCAGGTCAAGGCCTTTGTTAGCCAGGAGGGGTGAGCAAAGAGGCGCCAAGAGGGGAGAGAGAAAGAAAGAGAGAATGAGGGAAGCATCTCCTAGGATGAGTTGACCAACCCAACATTCCAAAACACCCACAAACAAAACACTGGTGTTCTATCAAAAGTCGCAACTGGAAGATGGATTCACCCCAGGCTAAAATGAGCCCGTCTGGAGACAACAGGTGTTGACGAGGATGCAGAGAAAGGGGAACCCTCGTACACTGTTGGTGAAAATGCAAACTTTGGAAAATGGTATGGAGGTTCCCCAAAAAGTAAAACATAGAATAAACAGTTCATGTAAACAGTGGCTGCTTACAACTCAGCAATTGAACTGGGCATTTGTCCAAAGGAGACAAACCTAGTGATCCAAAGGGGGCACCTGCACCCCATTTATAGCAGCGATGTCCACAATAGCCGAACTGTGGAAAGAGCCCAGATGATGTCTATGGACAGATAAATGGGTAGAGAGGATGAATGATGGTATGTATATCTACAATGGGATAGTACTCAGCCGTCAAGAAGAATGAAATCTTGCTATTTGCAATGATGTGGTTGGAACCTACAGGGTATTATGCTAAGTGAAATAAAGCAGTCAGACAAAGATAATTACCATATGACCTCACTAAGATGTGGAATTTGAGACACAAAACAGGTGAACATAGGGGAAGGGAAGGAAAAATAAAAGAAGATGAAATCGGAGAGAGGGACAAACCATAAGAGACTCTTAACTATAAGGAACAAACTGAGGGTTGCTGGAGGGGAGGTAGGTCGGGACAGGGTAACTGGGTGACGGGCATTCAGGAGGGCACGTGATGTGATGAGCACTGGTTGTTACATGCAACTGATGAGTCACTGACCTCTACCTCTGGAACTAATACTACATTATGTGTTAACTAAATCAAATTTAAGTAAAAATTTTTTTAAAAAGATGAATTCACTCCAGACAAAATAAAAATATAAAACATCCTGAAAAGAGCTTTAAATAGATAGGAAACTCCAAGAAATATATGATGAGATAATACCCATAAAAAGGGATAAGAAATTGTGAAATATTGAACCAGTAGAAATAAAAGAAGCATACATGTAAAAAGAACCCACTAGATATCCTCGAGATGATAAATGTAGTGATTGACATAAACACAAGAGAAAGAAGAAACGTGCCCAGAAATGCATCTGGGAAGTAGAGCGCAAGGAGATTGTGAAAGACAGGAGCCCTGGGAAGGACAGGAACAATGGGCTAAGGGTTCAGTCTAATCAAAATGCCAGAGGAATGAAGGGAATGACAAGCAAAATTAAAACAATGAAAGCTGGGAATGTTCCAGAATGTGAGAAACACATGACTCTTCAAATTAAAAGTGCTTCCAAATACCAGGCAGGATGAAATAAAGTGACCCGACCCCTGATACATAGTTGGGAAACTGCAGGGTCAAGGTCAACGTGGAAAGGTGAGCAGTTACCTGAGAATGGACGGGGAGTGAAAGAAAAGGACTAGAATCCCAGACAGGACCTAGAAAACATGCCCCTGTTTTTGAGGGACAGACAGCAGGTGAGACAGCCCCGGCTCACACAGGGACGCGGACGTCCAGCCACTCTCGCTCACCCCTGCCCCTTGAACCACATGGGTTTGACGGCGATGGTCCACTTGCACGCGGGGGTTTATAGGGCGGTTGGACAGACGTATTTCCCTTGAGGTTTTTCTCAATAACACTTGTCTCTAGCTTACTTCATTAGAATACCTTACAACATGCAGCTAGTATACGGTGTGTGTTGACTGTTTATGTTATCAGAGGCTTCTGAGGGTAGTTAGGGTTTGGGGGGGTCAAAGGTTATACACATACTCTTGACTAAGGGCTCGGCGCCCCTAACCCTTGTGCTGGTCAAGGGTCCGCTGTGTTCTGAACACCCTATTTCAGTCGTACTGTCTCCTGACGGCCGCCACTGGCCAGGAGGGCAAGTAGGTGCGTTCTCGTCAGCACTGCCTCTATCCGGAGCTGAGTGCAAGTGAGCCAGCTGCCAGCGAGCCTCTGTAACCACGGTGGTGTGCTTGGGTTGGATCTGAGATGCCGAGAGTTGGTAGCCATCAGAGATTCCTAGGGAGCTTTGAATTGTTTTGTAACTTCCTTAGAAAATTTTCAACGCTATCCGTGGACATAATAGCATAGAGAGCTCCCCTGCCCTCTCCCACCCTCCCCCGCTCCCACACTCATTGCAAGCCTGCTTCACGGACCCTCTGCCCTCTGTCTCCATCCTGGATTACTTTTAAAGGAAAATCGGACATTATTTTATTTCATTCCTAAGTGTTTCCAATGTATACCTAGAAGACAAGAACCGTTGGGCACCTGGGCGGGGGCTCTGTCAGTGGAGCGTCCAACTCTTGGTTTCCACTCAGGTCATGATCTTGGAGTCGTGAGATCGAGCCCCACGTTGGGCTCCACGCTTAGCACAGAGTCTGCTTGAGATCTGTCTCCCTCCCTGGCTCACACATGCATCCGCCGCACACCGTCACTCTTCAGTCTTAAAAAGAAGAAGACAATGGTGATGACAAGGACTGTCAAAAACACTTTCCAAACTTCATCATCATAACTTGAAGACAAGTAATTACTCCTCAGCTGTCAACTACCCATTCCATGTTCACATTTCGGAGGATGTTTTAAACCTACACATTCCCTCAACCCAATCCTAGACACTGAATCAGGATCCAGAATGTTCCTGAGTGATTCTGATAGGGCTCATACCCACTGGCTTCAATGATCTTTTAGATCCTTTCTGACCTGGAGACTGGGACTTTCCCAAGGTCACACACCTGAAGTTGCAACTAAGTGAGATGTTTCCGTTATGCCAGACCCAGCATGAGAATCAATTCTGTACGTGTTATCCTAGGTGTTGGGATGAGAAAGTAGCACGGAGGCAACAGTCAAATTGTCAAGTTTGAGGTCTGTCTCTTAACACTAATTATAGGACAATGAATGGATCCTTGCAGCTCTCTGAGACTCAGTTTCCACTGGTAAAAAATAAGCAACGTGGTGGGGATTACCTGACCATCCACCACTGCAGATTCAAGTGAGGCACGTGAATGAGCCCGCCACGAGTCCGTGCCTATAGAGATGTTGTCATTCTACTTTGAACACTGGCACCGTAGGGCTACGAACGTGCGTGGATAAAAGGGAAGTACAGGGAAGGCTTTTTGGAAAGAGTGAGAACGTACCGAAGTTTCATGCTTATTATGCATGTGGAAAAAAGAAAACTTGTAAAATTTTAACTTTTATGCACATTTTTAATTATTAAAAGACACTACATTAGAAATTCCATTTGTTCAGAACATTGCAGCGAGCCTCTGAAGCCTTGGACAGTTTTAAGCAATAGAAAGCTGTAAGAAATGTCTGACTGGGGTGTTGTTTTGGCTCTGTATTTTGTGACTGTTTTCATCACAGCGCAATGTCCGTAATGGATTTGGTGCATCACGTGCTGTGAATGCTTAAGCTGTAACTCTGTATGTCGGAGAAAACAAGTGCTCCTCTATCCTTCCCAGATGACTAAGCCACCTTTCCAGTGGTTTCCATCTCTAAGACGCAAGGGTGTCCCCTCTTTCTCCAGCCCACACACCCCCCCCGCCCATCACCCGCCTTCTCCAAATGCCCCAAACTCGGGGCTCCGCGCTCTGAATTCAGGGTCATCCTAACTCCCTCCTTTCTCACTTTGCATGTCCTACTGGTCCCTAACCCTGGCACTTCTCTTTACCCTCAGGACTCTCCTGAGGTTTTGCTGCACTCCTCCACCTACTTCACACCCATCCGAACTTCCCTATACACCACTGCCGTCACAGCATAGCTGTGATCACCCCAGTCACCCCCTGCGTGCTGTCAGCTCAGCCCGGTCACTGGACAGCTCAGTCTCCTGCTACTTCACAGGGGAAAGCGTCTGCATCTCACAAACTTGCTTCTGCTTCCACACCTCCCCACTTTGGCTCACATCTTCCCTCCGCTGGGAATATCCCTGCTTGTAGCCACCGGTTGAAATCCTAACCTTCTCCCTAGACGGCCGTGCTGCTTGCTGGTTTTGATTTTCCTCCACGAAGCACACAATTTCACCTCCCCCCCCATGATGGTAGGCAAGGCCCTGTGGCTTGTTTTGGTTAACGAAATGGTGTAGAAGTGATACATCTCTTGAAAGCTGGTGAGTGACCGGCCAGCCCTGTTTCTCCCTCACCCCAGTGCCTGGAGAAGTCTGTGTCCGGGTGGGGACCCATAAAGCCCTGTCTCAGCCACAACCAACCCTGCAGGGTCGCTGGGTCCCACAATGGGTGTGAAGCCCTGAAAAGTAGGGGCTGCTTACTCCCATGGGACGACTTGCCCCACTGCAGAAGGGCTCCCCGCGAACCAGACCTGGAGGGGCACTCCTGAGGGACCCCCATGGCACCTCGTCCCTCTGTTTGCTGTCATGCCCCAGCTGACGGGAGAGCATGGACTTAGGGTCACATAGAGCCGAGTTGGAAGGTCACACGGTCATTGGCCATTAGTGGTCAAGTATCTTTCTAAAACCCAGTTTTCTTTTCTACGGATTTGGCAGGCTGCTCAGGGTCCTGAAAGGTAAGCGGGCGGCAGTCCCGCAGTATGTCAGCCTTCAGTGAGATCTCTCTCTCCCTGGTATCACAATCACACACCTGAGAGTAATTTCAGAGAATAGGATTGACTTTTTCCTACTATTTGTAGGGCAGTTACAAATTTTTCCGTCCAGTATTTTCACCAAAGTAGAATTCTCTTTTTTAAATGTTTTTTAAAGACTTTTAAGGAATCTCTCCACCCAGCATGGGGCTTAAACTCACAACCCTGAGGTCAAGGGTAGTATGGCCCTGACCAATGGGGCCCCTAATCTCTTTTAAAGTAAAGCACAGATACATAAGTCTTTTTAGGTAGTTAACAAGGCAGACATAATTGTGTAATTAATTTAGTGAAATTATTATGTAATAATATTCTTGTCTTTCTAGAACAAATTTTAGGTGGAATTTTCACAAGGAAAGTCTTTTCAAAAATTGTTAGAAAAGGGGCGCCTGGTTGGCTCAGAGGGTTAAGCCTTTGCCTTCGGCTCCGGTCATGATCTCAGGATCCTGGGATCGAGCCCCATAATGCTCTCTGCTCAGCGGGGACCCTGCTCCCCCCCACCCCTGCCTGCCTCTCTGCCTGCTTGTGATCTCTCTCTGTGTCAAATAAATAAATGAAATCTTTTTAAAAAATTGTCAGAAAAATAAGAAAATATGTAAAAAATCTTTGTTATTCAAATATGTCTCCAATTACCCTTGAGCTGAGTATCTATTTTGAAATACATGACAATATTTGATTTCAGGGGTTTTTCTTTGTTTAATGGAGATATGCTTAAGTATTAAGGACAAGAAATGAATAAATATACCGTCGTTACAGAGTAACTTACATTGTAGACTGAATGAAAGCAGTTTGTTGTTTAGATATTAAATTCTTTAAAATAATTACATATTAATACGTACTGAGACCATGTTGCTCTCACTAGAGTAGCGTAAAGCCTCGTGCAGTTAGAAATACACCACGAGAAAAACAGTATTAGGTACTATGTAATTTCAATAATTCATGGTTGCAGTTTCCACAAGAAACTTGAGACATCATTAGCATCTTTTAAAACATTAATCTCAGCAGCGAGTTTGGGGAGAATTTTCTATGATTTTATACTTTCTTTTGCATTGGGATGCCAGAAATGGATGCTCTGGGTTCAATAATAAGATTTTTTTTCAAGGAGGAATTTTTAACTGTTGTTTTCCCCGCAGTTATTAAATAAAGAAGAAAAGATGACAATATGAATTTCAATTTATGAATTTAGTGAACTGGCAATAGAGTAAAAAATAAAATCTTTAAAAGGGCTGTAGCCAAGAGTATATATAACAGAGTATCCAACAGATGTATGCCCAATTATGGGTGAGATAATTATGTTCTAGCTAAAAAAGACTTCTTTAAATATAGAAGTTCAGGAAGAGATGTCCATTCAAAGTCTAACGACAAATGGTATTTTTCTTTTTAGTTTAATAATGTGGTTTATTTGTTGCAAGGCAATTACAAGGAGTGGCGAAGCAGGGTGAGTTTCATCTTTAAAAAGGCACCTTCTAAAATACTTCCAGTCTCGTAGGGTTTTCTACACCCTGAATCCACAACTGATCTTTATTTCTGAGGTCATGCAGTCTATGGATTAAAATGAATAAGGTTAATATTTAAAGCTGGGAATCAGCAAATCACAGCCTGTGGGCCAGACCCAGCCTGCCTTCTGGTTTTAAATGAAAAAATCAAAATGAGAGGTGACACCTGACAAAATGCTAATTTTAAGACCTAGATATAGACGGGGATAACGCTACAGAAGTGATGGAAGAGGAAGTGTCCGTGTCTCCTCTGTTAAGACTTGACCTCCCTGTACCTGCCTTGTTGGAAACGGAAAATTGTCAGGTTTCAAGCTTTTCTGGGAGGGCAACAATAATTACCCCAGGAGAAAGTGTTTTAAAACGTCCAAAATGAGAGTTTGGTATCAGGAGATATTTGCAGTCAGAACACCTCCCGGAAGACCCAGCAACAGGGCTTTCCGTGCAAACACCTGACGCGTTTGGGGGATTTTATAAACACGATGGAGTCTGGAATCCACCCCAGACGGGGTCCTTGAGGAGACAACCGCGGGGACAAGAGCTGAATTACTATTTTATAGTTGACAACCGCGTTTACTTAAATGGA
This sequence comes from Mustela erminea, assembly GCF_009829155.1. Classification (NCBI taxonomy): domain Eukaryota; kingdom Metazoa; phylum Chordata; class Mammalia; order Carnivora; family Mustelidae; genus Mustela; species Mustela erminea. Next base: position 1,779,431 of record NC_045617.1, read on the forward strand.
ACTAGACAGTAGCTGTGTGTCGGTTCCACGCATTTGGGGGAGAAGCACAATGAATTAATGAGTGTCCTCAGCACAGAGCACGGAGCAGGAATTTCGCCACGCAAAAGCGGAAGCCCGGATCACTCCTACCCCGGCATCTGTTCTCTGGAAAGAAACACAAGGGTGGTGGGAAGGCTGGTGGGACCCTCTATCGCCACGTCCTTGCCGAGAGACCTGGCTGACGGCTGCTTGGTGTTCCCTCCTCTGGGCTCGCATTGTGCCTGCTCCGTCAGGGATGTTTCTCTCCACGTAGGACCCTGCTGGTGCCCAGAACGCCTATGCTTGGGTCACATAAGTACCAGCTCACTATCGCAGCACAAACATTCCTGTTCATAAGGCAAAACCAGGGACGGTTCCTAACACCCCAGTGGCCCACTCACGTCTCTTCTCGTGAGTGTCCTTCATCCCTTGTCCAGGTTAAACACTGTCCTGATTCCGAATTGCACAGGTTCCTTTGTCGTGTTTCTGGAGTGTGTAAGAGCAGATCAGTGTGTGTGGGAGGGAGGGTCAGGAGTCATCAACCAGGTCGTGTGTGGCAGCTCTTTCGTCTCAGCTGCTGGCAGCGTCCCGGGCTATGACTGGGCGGTGATTTCTGCCCCCCACTGACAGCCGTGGGCCGGGTGCCGACTTCTGCTGCTGAGGACAGTGCGGCTCTGAACGGTTCCGTGGGGTCTTCATGTGCCCCGGCTTGGGTGTGTGCCTTGGAGTGGCCTTGCTGGGTCGTGGGGTCCACGAGCAGGCGCGATCCACACCACCTGCCCAGGGGAAGGGCTGCTCTCCGTTCCGTCCAGAGCCCTCGTGCTGTCCACATAGGGATGCTTTAGTATTTTGTTCTTGTGTTTGTGAGAGCGACCCTCTTGTCACCTGTTTACGGAGCACGGGAGATGCCGCTCTGTGACGTGCCTCTGGAAGCCTTGTGCTTATTGCTCTGCCCGGTCGTCTGTCATCTCTGGGCTGGTTTGTAGGAACTGGGGATGCGTCCTGGGGGCAAACTTTCTGCCTCGTACGTGACCGCTCTGCGACTCGCCTCCCCACTCTCAGTAGCGTCTTCTAGTCTTCACGGTTTTCATGTAGTTCCCCGTGCGCCCCTTTCTTTCCATGGCGAGTCTCTTTTGGGGACTCTGTATCCTAGAGCCACCGACGTTTGCTCTTGTGCGATCTGCCAGTGTTTGACCCTCCCCACTGGGTAGACGGTGGGCTTGGCCTTAGTGGCCGTGCACGGTTGCAGGGCGTGAGCTCTGTTTTCCAGTCTTCCTTGCTGACGATCCAGTTTTTCTGAGTGTCATCATGAGTTTCTCCCATGGCTGCGAAGTAAGCCTGCTGTGCTGTAAACCGTCTGTCCGTGTGCGTGTGAGTCTGTCTCTGAACTAATTGTTATTCTGTTTCTTTGGTCTCCTTGTCCATTGCTGCACAAAAAACTTCCCTGATTACCAAAATGTTGTAATAAATGTTGGTACCTGGTAGATTAAGCCCTTCCACTGTGTGCCTTTTATTTAAAGGTCATCTTGGCTTTTCTTGATCCTTTGTGTTTCCATGTAAATTTTATAATCAAATTGTCAGTTACCACAAAAAAATGCAGCTGGGATTTTTATTGGCATGGCATTGGATTTATAGATCAATTTGGGGGAGAACTGATATATTTATAAAAAAAGCACTTCTAATCCATGCGCATGGTTTATCCACCCCAACCATCTTTAATTTTTCTTAATAATGCATAGTTTTCTCTTTGTAACCCTATAAAAATCTTCTTTTTAGATTTAATCTTAAATATTTGAATTTTTATGCTATTGTAAATGGTATATTTTTTAACATTTCACTTTCCAACTGTTTATTGCTACTGCATAGATACGAAATTGATTTTAAAATAGTGACCTTGTTTTTACCAGGGTTGCTAAAGTCACTTATTCATGCTAGTAAGTTTTGTTTTCTATGTACACAATCACTCCAACTGCATGTAACAGCAACTTTGCTACCTCTCTTCCAAGCTTTACATCGTTATTGAATTGGCTGAGGTGAATAAAGGCAGTGATATCAAAAACTTGCTTACTTTCTTATCTCAGATCAAAAGGCTTCAACATTTCACTATTAAACTTTTTTAATACCCTCTGTCGTAATAGCGATGTTCCACTCTATTCATACTTTAAAACAAATACCCTTCACCATAACAAAGGAACAGTACTCTATTCCCAGTTGCTAGGAGCTTTTTTTTTTTTTAAATCATAAATGCGTTTAAGTTCTTTCAAATACTTTATTAATTCTATGATTGTATAATTTTCTTCTTTTTAAAAATGTTGTTACTTTGCTACTCCCAGGGATAACCCCCAAATTTGGAGATGTGTTATCTTTTTTATACATTGCTGTATTTGCTTTGTTAGTATTTTATGTGTAAATGTTGCATCCATATGCGTGAGGAAGATGGGTCTATCACTTTTGTCTCTTACACTGTTCTTGCTAGATTTTGATGTCAGCGCTACGCAAGTCTCATAAACATCACTGGGGAGCATTCCCCTTTTTCTTTTCTCTGACTTTCCCAAACCCAAAAAATCTGATAGAATTTACTAGCGCCTGAAGTTTCACTTCGGGAGTGTGAGTGGGGAGGGAGGGGGGTTAGGTATACGAGCCTTGCAGGTGTCCTGCCAGTCATCTTTCTGTTTCTGCTTTTGTGCCCATTCTGCACATTTCGTATAAGAAGAATTGTACAATACGTGGTCTTTTGTGACTGCCTCTTCACTATAGTATTTTCAAGGTTTCTCTATTCTGTGGAACAATTCTTTTTCCTAAATGGAAAAAATGAGCATACAAGTTCTAAATGATCAAAATGTAACTATTACTGTTGAATAATACAGACTTACTTATGGCTATCTTGTAGGCAAATCAAAATGAATTTTGTAGATTAAAACATTCTCAGTTCATTTGGATAAAAGGACAAATTTTCAAGGATAACATTGTACAATTAATATTTCTAAAATAAACTCTTAGCTAATGAAAAAGTTATTCCTACCTTATAAAACATACTTTTTAAAATCGGATAACTTATTTTTGTGGGATACAATTATTAAATTGAAAAGTTTTAGTCGAAAGTAGAATATAGCATATCTTGCTTTTCTGTTTTCATATCTTGCTTTTCTATACAAATTAAAGATGTAAAACTTCACAACGAATTTAAGAAGTTTTAATTTGGAAACATTTATGTTTGGGTTTTATTGAGATGCCAGGATTCTATTCAAGTCTGGAAGGAAATAGTTACAAAACATACACCTGGGAGAGGAGAAAAAAGGATTTAATTGATATGCGTGTTTCATTGCATGTTAATTATACCTCAATAAAGTTAGAGGGAAAGATTCTAGTGATCTGCAGCCCAAATCATGTCACATACACAGCAAACGCCTGTGCTTGGTCAGAGTGGTTTCCTGTTGTGGTTTTCACTTCTTGAAGTGGTCAGACTCAGGAAAAATCTGGCTACTTTTTTCTTTCTGATCCTTTTTAAGACATTTACTTTCAACAATTTTGCTTCTTTTTTAAAAAAAAAAAAAAGCATGTACAGCATAAACACTTTAGATCTAAACTGAGTAATCAACACTGGGAATAAAAACATGCATTTCAAGTGTGTAAAATCTTTCTTCATGTCTAAAAATAAACTATAATTCTTTTACGTTTAACTACAACTTTATAAAAAGTACCATTTCCTGGTTACAAATAAAAGTCCCTGCAGATAATACACATATAACAATGACTTATAAAATTTGTTCAGAAACCAGATTAATTTTTTTATGTTAGATTACCAAATTATCAAAATTTACGAATATAATATTACTGGCTTTATAAGAAAGAAAATTAAGTGCCACCTGCGGTAGCGCTTGAAGTTGCAAATTAAGTGCCACCTGCTGTAGCACTGAAAGTCACAGGGCCTGAAGGTGACGGATCGAGGGGGCCGAGGTGGCTCCCACCTGGCCTTGCATTCCGGAGCTGGGATGGAACACCCCAGGGATGGCCCTCAGACTTGCTACAATTCAGGTTCTACTGCCAGTTTACTTCTATGTTTCATGTCCTACGTTTGAGAAATGGGATGACAATGCCGGACAAGGGTAGAAGGACTGATGATAATATGTCTCTCACTGAAATGGTAAACACCCCAGGTACGGGCACGGTTAAGTCCAGGAATTCGTGGCAGTCGTGCCGTTTAGCTATTGATGAACGGCGCTCCTGTGTGGGAGAAGGCTCTCCGGCTGTATGGTGCAGAGCGTAGTGTGGAATCAGACCCACCTTGATGTGAGTCCCGACTCTTCAACTTGATGCTTGACGGCCTTGAGCAAGCGGGTCTGGTTGCCACTTCAAGTGTCGCGTTTATAAAACTGTGGTAAGTGGAATATCCTCCAGTGTTGGGAGACTGTCCTCCCTGGGTCTCTGGCTTTCTGCATGTTTAGTGGCAGTGGCCCTGACAGCTTCTGTGACAACCACGGTTCCGAGGACGGTGATAGAGCGGACAGCCTTAGGAGACACAGAGGGTCCTGCTCCATCTTATCTGTAAGCAGCAGATTTTCCCACTGGCCTGTGCGATAAAGATAATGTCTCCTGGGGGCAAAGAGTAGGTTATAAAAGACAGAGAGCTCCTGGGCTTGGAGCCGCCGCAGCTCAGCTGCAGAGACCCCCTGCACGTGCCGCGTCTCCCAAGATCCCGCACCACCGAGGGGCCCCTGGAAGGCAGGGGGTGGACGTGAAACCGACATTGCCTGATGTGCTGGGAACGGCAAAGCCCTTCGTCTCTGAGCCAGGAGGCTTGTGCCGTCCGCCAGCATCTTGGGGTGCTGTGCCAAGCTAACCGGTTACTTGCAAGAAGGGGGGCCCTCCCGTGCTTCTGGTCACCCGCCTGCTGGCAGCGTGATCATGGGGACTAGAGGAGGGGCTAGACCGCCTCGGCCAATGCTAGTCCCTCGAAAGTATGTGTCCTTCCTGACATCAGCTTCTGAAAATCGTCAATATTTGTCAACCAATCATTGCTCCCCCCCCTTTTTTTTAGGTCAGTGGGTCCTTGTGATTATATGTAAACAGCACATCCTGAAGATCCGTGCAGGATAGTCGGACGAGGGAAGTGCCGTGTGGGGCTCCCTTCTCTCTTCAAGCCGGCTGTGAACCACGTGCACGCGACAGAGCCAAGCTGCTTGGCGGAGGCGGCCCGGTGCCGGGCACCCGCGCGTATTGAACATCCGCTCCGCACTTTGTACGGTTTCGCGAGTGTTTTTAAGGAGAAAGATGTTACTGACTGTTGTTTGTCCTTCTGTCCTGCTGTGTTCGCTTTCTTTCTCTTTCAGATCTATTCATTGGAGAGAGAGTGTTTGCCTGAGCGGGGAGGGCAGGCGGAGAGGGACCAGCACCTCCGACTGCGCGGAGCCCTGAGCCGGAGGCGGGCTCCCTCTCACGACCCGAAGTCAGGACCTGAGCGGGAAAACCAAGAGGCAGATGCTTAACCAACAGCTCCGCTCAGGCGCCCCTTATGAGGTTTCTTCCTGGAGTTTGCAGGAGATCAGACTCACCTAGGACCAGATCATGAAAACCCCCAAATTCTGCTTAATCTTGGGTTGCACTAAAAATGGTTTCACGGCGTTTCTGGAGGTCTTCTTTCAAGCCCTGCTGCCGGCAGATGCGGCCTTGGATGGGATCTTCAGTTTGCTGGTGGAGGTTGGAGCTTCCTGCCCAGAGTGTGACACGGGTCCCTGTCTAAGCCCGCAGTCCTGGCACCGGGTCATGTTCCTGAATGTTGTGGTTTGCTGCTGGGGAGTGAACATAGGACCGGAGGCCGGGGGTCGTCCTGCAGGGGCCGGGTCTGAGGACGGCACGTTTCGGGACAGATGTATTTGGGACCGCGAGAGTGGCTCCGTGGGGGTGGCCGTCAGCCGCAGCCATGGCCTTTGGTCTCACTGCTCAGCGCGCCTGCGGCCGGCCACAGCGTGTCCCAGACCTCTTCCTCCCTTTGCTGAGGGTGAGCAGGCTGGTCACGGCGGCCCTCGAGGGGCTGGATGGACACTGGGGCGGCCGAGATTTGGTGAGGGAAGGAGTTGGGAGTGAGGACACGCGGGTGTGTGTGTCTACTTGGTCCGGGCCCGTCACTGCCCCCGGCCCCTGTCTGCAGCAATGGCTTCCGGCCAGTGCTTGGTTCCTAGATGTCTAGAGGCTTCCCCAGCCCTACTAACATGCACAAGAGCTTTGTTGAGACATAACTCACCTACAGCGTGAAGTGTCCCTCCCGTGGCTCTGGCGCATCCCCAGATGCAGGCAGCCAGCTGCACAGGCCATCGGAGCACTGTCTCCAGCCCCAGAAGGCACCTGCACCCCTTAGCAGCCCTTACACAGGGTCCAGTCCCTGGAGCCCTGGAAGCCACAGATCTGCTTTCCGTCTTCACAGAGAAATCTCTATAAACAAATCCTGCAACATGCCAGCCAGCTCCTGGCCACACCCGTGCAAGCGGTCCGTCCACAAGCTCCCTGGCTCCGCTCCTGCGCGTGCCCCCTCTTCCCGCCGGAACCCAGTGATTCGGAGCAGGAAGGGGAGCTCCTGCTCGGGCTCTGGGCAGCAGCAGAGGGAGGCCTGACCGACGTTGGCAACCCCCGCACCGCCAGCGATCCCAGGCAGGCAGAGAGTAACGCCACAGTGCAGGGACGTGGGTGACCCCGTGGCTCAGTCCCCAGGCCGAGGAGAAACCCCAGCAGCCGTAATTCTCTCCTTGGGCTTCTTGAGCAATGTGAGACCCCCAAAGCCACTCAGAGCCTCTGTGCCCCCTTCCCCACCCGCCTCCGCGCCTCCCCCAGCGCCTTTCCCTCCATCTCCAGGCCTTTCCAGTGCCCTTCCAGCCCTGGAGCCTTGGGCACGCAGCACAGCGGGGGCCTCTCTGGTCTCACAGTCGCCGGAATCCGTGACGACCTGACCCTGTCCCCCCTACCCCTGCAGGCCACGGCCGCCCTGCGTCACTGCGTTTCCGCGGCTGCGGAGTGGAAGGGAGAGGGCAGGGTCCTGGGCCGCATGGGAGGGGCGGGTGGCGAAGAGAAGCCGGTGGAGGTGGGTGACGGAGCGGCAGAGGGAGGGCTCGGTGCAGACAGCACAGCTCCCGGCGTGGAGAAAGGAGGTGGGGCCGGTGGGGTTGCTGGAGGCCCTGCTGCGCGCTGCAGGCGTCCGTCAGCAAGCCACGGCCTCCTGGGGGCCAGGGAGCCACATGTCAGCTGTCTGGAGAGTGAATGAAAGGGAGGAGGAAGAAGCGGGAAGTGTCACGTCTCTCTGTCCCGAGGTTTGCTTGTGACGGCGGCAGAGCTGGGGGACGCAGGGTGGAGGGACCCGGCCTGGGAGGGGTGAACCATGCTGGTGTTGGGGACAGAGCCAGGTCAGGGGAGAGAAGGCCAGGCGCTGCTCTGCTTCCCCTCTTTGCCAAGGCCACCGGGAGCCCCAGTGTGGAGCCAGGGAGGCCTAGGGGCAGAGCCAGCCTGGGTGTGGAGTGGGGGTGGTGGGGGGGGCTGCAGCACGGGGCCACGGATCTGATGTTCCCAGCGCCCTTCCCGAGGCTCTTTCCCCGTCCTGAGGGTGTTTTCACTTTCTCTCCTTACTCACCATCGTGTTTCGTAACCCGCAGGATAAGACTGGTGATCTGCTAGAGGAAAGACAGCGAGAAGTATGAGGAGGAAGAAGCAAAGACTCTAGAAGACCAAAACCACAAACACTTCAGTAATGGGAGCCTGGAGCGCCTCTCAGTTCAGTGGCTCTAGGTGACACGGTGGTCCCCAAACTTCCTTTCTTAACAAAGACACTGAATCACACACACAGAGAAAGCTTAATTTGTCATCTGTTTAAGAATGCAAAAAAAAAAAAAAAAAAAAGGAACAAAATTTCACATATTACCATCTCAAAAACATTGGCCTTTAAGTAAGGAGTAGTATTTAGGAAAGCGAATTGTAGGAAACAGATTACCGTCCAGTAATGCCAACCAGTAAGCTGTCAGGACGGCGTTAAAGGCATGACGTCTTTGCAGAGGTGTGGCCTCGGTGCTTGGGGGAGTGGGGGTAGGAGCCCAGGTGCTGGGGGGCTGCAGGACCCGCACCCAGAAGCCGCCCTCCGCCTGCCCTCCCCACCCCCCCGGACCGGGGTTCCCTGGGCTACCCAGCCCCTTATCTAAAAACTGTTTTGTTTTGGAATGGACTAGAAGCCCGTTGTTTTCAGTTGTGGTGCCGGTTTCGTACCGTGATGACTGATGGAAGACCTTCCGGCTTGGCTCGGTGGGTTCCCATAAACAATGTAGGCGAGTGTGTAAATGGAACCTGTAGTCGACCTCGGTGGTTCTGCCCCCAGGAACTAGGGGTGTGGGTGTGGGAGCAGACACCAGGAGTTCCCAGCACAAGCAGAAGCCCTGCCCTCCCCAAGGGCCCGTCTGCCTGTCCCCTCGCTGTCCCCTTGGCTCTGATTTTCCTTGCTCCCGTTCCTGGTAGGCTTGTCTTCTGGTCCGGAATTTCCAGTTTCCAGGTGCGGATCCACAGCCCTTCTACTCAGTCCCCGTGGCCCCGTGCCTGGTGCTCAGTGGCCTGCAACTGCCGCACTCATACCCAGAGCCGCGGGCTGGCCGAGCCGCGCCGGGCTGGCCAGGCCTGTCGTTGGCTTTTGCATCTGTCACCTGAGCTCACTGCCCCTCCTTCCTGTTTCAGTGCTCCCTGGAGGGCCGAGGACCCTCCCATGAGCTGAGGGGACACCTGGCCACGCCAGCAAGGCTCCGAGGGCCCACGCGGGGACCCTTCTCCCCTCGTCGGAGCTCGCCGGGCTAGCGGGCTGTCAGAAGGACACTGGTCAGCTTCTCCGGGCTGCTGGATGCTGCCGGGAAGTCCGGCACACACAGGGACGCTGCGTCCTCACGCGCCCCTCTCAGCTGTAGGACCCCCTCCTGGCCATCGAACAAGGAAGCTGCGCAAGTGCTCAGGTCACCGTTAGGGCATGGAGTGAAGCTTCAGGTGGTGAGCTTCAAAGACGAAGGAGCCTCGTCACCAAGTTGGGCCAGACCCTCCCCCGGCAAGCGCACGTGCGGACTGGTTCGGTCGCAGGGAGGGTGAAGGTGACTACTGTGCCTGGCAGCAGACTCACGTTCCTGTTGGAGCCCAGACACGAGGCGGGAGCTCTGCTTCACCTGGATGCTAAGAAGCCCTTCACCTGGGGCGCCCGGGGGGCTCAGTGGGTTGAGTGTCTGCCTTTGGCTCGGGTCATGACCCTGGAGGCCCAGGATTGATCCCTGAGTTGGGCTCCCTGCTCGGTGGGAAGCCTGCTGCCCCCGCTGCTTGTGTTCCCTCTCTCACTGTCTCTCAGTCGAATAAATAAATAAAATCTTTTTAAAAAATCCCTTAACCTATGGACATTTTGGTGATTCTCAGAACGTTTCCCTTTTTACCAGTTCATATGATCGTTTTGCTTATTCGTGGACCGTACATTGTTCTAGAACTTTCTACAGAAAGGGAGAAAGACCCAGCATTCAGCTCTTGGCACTTTACAAAGCACCTTTCTCTTCCTCCCGCCTGACATCACGACCTTCGATGCCAGGCCTGAGGGCGTGTCACTATGTCACTGTGTCCCCTTTATAAATGGGCTGGCACAGCTGGCTGGGGCCCGCGAGGCTCTCAGCCAGCTCGGGGACCTGGCCCCAGGTGCCCTGTCCCCAAACCGAGGCCACGTGTGAGCCTGAGAATGCCGTGATGGTGAGGGGCAAACATGTTATGTTATGCTTGTCGTTGAGGAACGTTCCAGAATCTCCTCAAGTTCAGTGTTGCAGAGCAGCGCAGCTTAGATGGCAGAGACCATGTCCGTCACCCCCCGCCCCCGTTCCGCTGCCGGAGGAGCCGTGTTGGTCGGGATGATTCTTCTGAGAAAGCAACAGAGGCTCATCCTGCTTCTCGGACGACAGAAGAGACCGGAGCTACCGCGAGGGGCCCAGTCGCTCCTTCACGCACAGGCCCGCCCTGAGCGTCCCATGGGATCACGTCCCCAACATGTGGCTGTTGCTAGAGACCCAAGAGCTGCCACTAGTCTGTCAGCACGGCTGTGCTCCTCAGGAGTCCCCGGAATCTTCCAGAACGGGTGGTTAACCGTTAGGCTTGCCCTTTGTGAACGCCTTCCTCGGGCAGCTCCGCAGCTGGGCTGCCGCCGAACACGCCGTCCGTTCCCCTCGGTAACTGGACCCGCGGAGCTGGAGTGTGCCTGCTCCCCGCGGACCATTCCCTCTGGGTTCTCAACCCCGGGGCCACCCGCTGACGGCCGCCCTCGCCGCGGTCCGCTAGCCGGCTCCCCGATGGAGGCCCGCGGGCTGGCTCCCGCGGCCGTGTCCTCGGCCTTGGAGTGGGGGCAGAGAGAAGGATGCCGAGGGGACGAGAAGTCAGGGAGGGAAGGGCCCGAGAACAGGTGTGGTCCCAGCAGGTGCTCCCGCTGCTGCCCAGCCCGAGGCTGCTCCCAGCCATGCGTCCCTCCTGCCCGCTGCGGGGGCTCATCCCTGCGCCAGCCGGGAATTGCTCAAGGGCTGCATGCACGTGCGGGACGACGCTCCTGGGCACGGCCCTCAGGGCCCGCGAGTGCCCACATCCTTCCACGGTGCGGCTGACGGGAGCCTGCTGACCTCCCTGTGCCAGTCGCCCACACGGGGCTGTGCTGGGCCCAGACCCGGACCAGCTCCGGCTCACCGGGCAGGAGCAGGCCCACGGAGCCACTGCAGAACTGCAGGGGTGCCCCTGCATCCGGCTTCTGGAGCTGAGCTGGCCTGGCTTGGCTGCTGCCCTCGCCCTGCTCCGATGGGCACCGGGCGTGCCCAGCTGCAGCCCTCCTGCCTCCAGGCTCAGCTCCCGTGGGGGAACTGCCCTGCACACAGCCCCCGCTGGCATCCCGCCACAGGGTCCCCTGCATCTCTGCACTTCTCTGGGTCTGGGCTGCTCAGACGGTGGGGGAGCTCACTGCACAAGCGCAGAGACAACCCCAAATGACGGGGTGTGGGGAGGGAGCCGCTGGGGCTCTGCCCAAGTTCCCCCACTGTGGACGCACCCCACGCGCCCTGGGCCGGCAGCCGTGAACTTGGGTAGCCTTGGTCGCCTTCCTTGTTCCCCCTTCCCTCCCTGTTCCCCCGCCTGCTCCTCGGGTCCCCGCTCCAATTTACCCCCCGCTTTCAGAGGGCCCCGGGCAAGGCCTCACCTAGCCCTGCTCATCAGACCAGCAGGCCTGTGCTTCCTTATCACCACATTGATGCTCCCAATGGTGCCGCTTACCGGAGGCCTGAACTCCCTTCTTGAGAGCATCATGGGCCTGTCTGAGGTCCAGCGGAGTAATCGGGACAAAGGCGACCCACGTCTGCAGTCGATGCTCCCGCAGGGAGTCAGCCCTGTCCCCACGGGAGCTGAGCCTGGAGGCAGGCAGGGTTGCAGCTGGGCACGCCGGGTGCCCATCGGAGCAGGAGGCCAGCAGTGGTCTTCCCAGGGCGAGGGCAGCAGCCAAGCCAGGTTGGCCCAGCTCCTGAGGCCCGATGCAGGGGGAGCATTCAGAACCCAGCCCGGGTGCCAGAGCCCCATCCAGCACTCCTGGCCGGTGGCTCCGTGGGCCTGCACCTGCCCTGCGAGCCGGAGCTGGGGGATGCCTGCTCCAGAGGGCCGTCAAGGATCCTGGACCAGAGTATACCTCCCGGAGTCCTCGGAGGTAGATGGCTTCAAGTCTGGGAGGGGAAGGAGTGATTTGGGAGCGGGTCCCCACCTGAGTTCTGCTGGGCGTTCCCGAGGAAGCCCCCAGACTCATGATGGTGACACCAGCACCAAATCCAGCTTTTGGACTTTGACCCAAACCTCAATAGCTGGGCCCTTTTGAAATTACAGTCGTTGCAAGTGAGGTAGACTTTGGATTTTAAGTTCTTATCAGGAACTACTTTAGGTCCTTATCATAAAAGCAGGGGCAGTAAAAAACACGAACGTCAGGGTGGGGAGTCGTGGGTTCCCTCCAGGCGGCTTCCCGCACCTGCTGCCCCGTCTGCCTCGTTTGTGGCTCTCGAGTCTTCGCGGGGCAGCCCTCTGTCCCTGCAGGTGTGTGTTCCCAGGGGTCGGTTAGCGACACCCGTGCTCAGAGGCCCCGTGACAGAGGATGGATGGAAGGGAACAACCCCGACAGGCCGCGGGCCCCGGCGCCGTTCCGGAAAGAGCAGCAGGACTGTGTAGACCGCCCACACCACTGGCTGCCGCTTAGAAGCGCAGCCCCAGACCACTCAGACACCGCCTGCAGGCCACACCTGGGCACAGATTCTGCGAACACGGCATTCAGCTTCGGCGTGAGAGGGGAGATCCGAGACACGGATCCATCGGTCGCCTTTCTCACGGCCTGCTTTGGACTGTCACAGCTGAGCAGAAACACGGCAACGGGGACTTCCCGTAAAACCACCTGGGCGCTTGGCACTGCTGCGTGTCATGCCGTCCCCCATGTGAGCGCGGCCACACGCCGTCGGCCCGCTCGGCGCCTCCCAAGGCCTCACAGGGTCTGGTCACTAAGATGCCTTTTTCTCGAAAACACAGCCCGTGTTGCTGGGCTTCCCGTGAAAGGAGCTTGAATGTGGAAAACGCAGTCCATGACTGGGAAGGACATTGTCCTGGCCCCCAGCGCCCGTGACCCGTGCAGGGGTCCGGGTTTATGCAGCGGTGGCTTTCTGACAAGGGCAGGGAACCCGCAGCCGGCACCGTCCCTGCCCTGCATGCCCCGCGGAAGCACCTGGGGGCCGAGCCCTGCCATGCGCTCAGACACCTGCATACCTCCCGGCCTTGTAACCCAGCCCTGCTCCCCGTGAACGCCCTGGTCAACCTTCACTGTCTATGGACTGTAACGTACAGACAGAAAAGTGCACTGACCGCACCGGCTCGGTGAATTTCCACAAACTGAGCACACCTGTGTCCTCAGAGCCCAGATTAAAACTGGAACACAGGGGACCCCAGAAGACTCTTGCCCCCACAGTGCTGCTTTCGGAAAACTCTTTGTCTTTGCTATTTTGGGACTTGATGCAAACGGCTTTTGTGTGTCATTTTCATCGCGTTTTTTCCCCACTAAGTTTACTGTAAAATGCACCAGAGATAACACGACGTTTGTTTGGAGGTGGAGATGAAGACACCGCGCGGTGTCAGGTCAGTGCGTGTCGTTGCTGGAAATGCCGAGGAATCATGTGGTAATGACTCAACTTTAAACCCTGAGACCCCAAGGTGGACAGGAAGGACCTGGCTGAAGTGATGATCTTATGGGTCTCTGGGGAAACCAAGAGACAGCTGAAGGGGGTGAGGGGCCTCGGGGGAGGGGGGTGGGAAAGGGGTGAGGGCGGGAGGCCAGAGGGGGTGAGGGCAGGATAGTGGGGGAGGGGGCTGCGGGGAGGGGGTGAGGGCAGGGGTGCTGGGGACGGGGGGGCACCACAGTAGAGGGTGGGGGTGCTGGGGGCCGGTGGGGGCAGCGAGGGGGAGGGCCGGATGGCAGGTCAGACCATCCCGGGTGAGGAGCTGTGTGCTGCAAAGGGAGGCTGGCCGCACCCTGCTCTCTTCACACTGCCCGCGGGTCCCCAGCTGCCAGGTGGCCTCTGAGGGCCCTGCCCCACAGCCTGCAGACAGTGAGCCAGGCTCCATCTGGCCCGCGGCCGGACGTGCTGAAGTTGGCCAATTGGGAGCGGCTCTTGGGAGCTCTCAGGACCGTGAGGACAGCCAGCACCCTGGGTCCGCAGTGGCCCGGCCGGAATCTGTGCCGTTCCCTGCCTGTCGTGGGGCCTTCACAGTGGGGACGCTCCAGGACTCAGGAGAAGTGGGACAGTGAGGTCCCCTGGGTCACCGGCCTCACACCTCCTGCACAGAGCAGGCCATGCCTCGCGTCCACCCTCACGAGCCGTCGTCAGCAAAGGGACAACAGACGGGGCTGTGTGCGTCCGCAGGGCTGCACCTCGGCCGTCGCGCAGGGAGGTGGCGCGAGCTTGGGTCCTCGGGGTGCGGGCTTCCCCCCGTGGCTGTGTGACGTGGCAGCCAGGGGACCTCGCCCTCAAGCCGACTTCTAGGCCGGGTGGTTGGAGGACCAGCTGATGGCGGGGAGGCTGCAGCCCCAGCTTCTCCGTTTCCCTGAATCGCCTCCTTCAGGCACATTCGTGATTTTGGAGGTTTGGAAATAAAACGACAAAGTTAAATTTCCACGTAAAGAGCCAAAAATCATCACTAGACTCACGTTAAAGGCCCCCCAGGCGACTCCCTGATCAAAGGTTGAGTCGAGCCCCTCTTTGGCCACAAAGCAGCTGCTACTCTGGGGGAAACATGGAGGTGCTGGGTGAACGGAGCCCCGTCCCGCCTTCCGGAATGTTCCGGCCTCAGGGAGCCCTAACAGCAGGAAAGTTACATGCTGGCTGGGAGGTGCTGGTGTCCTAGGATAGGTCACTTATGCCCCAAATCACAGCTTCTGGCTCGTTTCTTGCTTTGTTTGGAAGCATTTCCTTTAGCATCAGGAAGACTATGGTCCTCCAGGCGCCCCACCGAGAACAGGGCAGAGCCCCCTGCGTTCAGATTAGACGCGCTGCTTGCGGGAGGTGGCGGACCTGGCCAGTCCGCGCGGGGTCCTGTCCCTGAGATGAGAGAGGGTGAAGGGAAAGCCCGCAGCCGCCCGCGGGGGCACAGAGGGCAGGACTCACGGGGACAGGTGGTCGCGGGCCACGAGGTGGGGTGCACGCGGCTGGCTCCTGGGGCCCACGGACGCCCGCAGAGCCTCCACGCACAGAGGCAGCCTCGCGGGGGACGGCATCGAGGGGCTCTGACTTGAAACCACCAACTGCCCAGGACATGTGCCTTTGACATGGGACATAGGCTCCGGGGGGCTGAGCACATCGGCGCCTCTGAACTTGGGGGTCTGTATGAGTCACAGTCGGTTGAGTGCGAGCTGCCATCAGGACGGAGCGCCGCAGCACCTCTGAGTACCAGCCACGCGCCGGGCCGCACGGGGGCTATGGCTGTGCCTGGGGGACCTCGAGCTTGACCAGGAGCCCAATTAGGAGGCGTGACAGCTGGCGCGGGAACCCAGGGGGATGGGAGGTGGGCGCGGTCAGAGGCAGAGGGCCCGGAGCCACCGCGACCCCGGGAGGCCGTCCATCTTCACGTTTCCGGGGACGGGCTGGGTTTTAGCAGAACGATGAGGACACAAGTCATTTAAAGGTAATTGCAGCTTGACTGGTTACAAGCCTGGCAGCTGTTTATAAACGCGCCGTTCCTGTCATTAGCCAAGCCCGTCCGATTGCTGTCCCTGCTCGGGGACGCGAGCTCTGTCCACGCTTTGTAACGTGGTCTGTGACACAACTAGCTGAGCTCGGCCTCTTGAGATAGAAACAGGGAGAGGAGAAATTAGGAATTAGTTAATGGCCTTCTGCTTAAGGTTTTTTCCAACAAAAACATAGTTCTTAAGTTAAAAAATAAGTCCTTGTTTATTTCTCAAAGATATATTTAATTGGTAAGAAAAACATTAGAAATTGAATTTAACTTCCAATTTTCACTTGGAAAATTTTTATCCATTTAAAAAGTGACGGGAGTCATCGACAGATACGCAGACATCTTGTGGTCTTGGTGTGCTGCCGAAAGGCTCTGTGCCGCTCATTAGGTAAATTATCTAAGGAAAACCTGATCTCCTCAAGAAAGGAGATCTAAAAGAACCCCTCAATTAGCAGCACATCTCATCCCAGAATAAAGATTTTGTTTTTACATTTAAAAGTAGCTCCCTTTTCAAATTTTAAAAGTAATAAATATACATTATGGAGATTTTTGAAAAAATAATGTCTTCAGCCAAAATAAAATTGCAGGCCAATTGTACCTCCTCTCCTCCAGTTTGGGGGGAAACCAGTGTACTCTGGGGATTTCGTTTTGATCTTTTTTCTGTACGACAGAATTGGGATAATACAGCATATTGGTGACTCTGAGTAGAGGACGTACCTTAAAACCCATAAGTAGAACTTGTCATAAACACAGAGACGTAGGCCGTGGGCACACACGGGGGAGAAGCCTTGCTGCTTTTCCTTAGCATTGTCGTGAACCTTCTCTGAGGTCAGTAAGTATTCTTCGAGTCATGTTTGTCTAAATGGCTGCGTAGTTTCCCATCAAAGGAAAACCCCCCACAATTAATTTCTCCCTTCTCTTGTTCTTGAACCTTAGGGACCTACTATTTCATGGTTATTAATAACACTACAACAAATATCCTTATATCTGCAACTTTGCTCATTCCTGATTTTTCCGTGGGCTCAGAGAACCAGAGTAAATGGGACATAGCATTTAAGATATTAAGCCTCCTGGTAAGTATGGGCAAAACTCTTTCTAGAAAAGTCGCCTATATTTATCTTCTTCCACAGGTGTTGGAGAGTGTCCAGCTAAATCGATCCTGTCCAAAGAAGATGTTTATCAAAACATTATAAAAAAGAAATAAGTGCAACTTTTCCATTGATAAAATTCACTTTTCATTTTCTGAGATAGACCTTGAATTCTAGAGAAGTGGAGTATTATTTGGCATTCGTTAGACACGTTGAAAGAATTGCTGAGGAATGCCCTGCCCTATCTTTCTCACAGGGTTTATCTGCTGCTGGTTTTTAAAATAATCAAAATCGTTAGATAATTAATGCTTTGCTTTTTACGTATAACATGAGTGTTTTCTTTTAATTTTTCATTTGCTTTCAACTTCATCGATTGAAATTTTGACATCTAGATCTTTTAACGTTTTAGGTACAAAATCTGAAACTATTTTACTGGCTTTATTTCTTTGCTTTTGCCTGTTAAAAAGATAGGCTTTTTCCCTCAAAAGATCACGTCAGTACCCACTGACATTTTCTATTTTTATCTGACTTCTCTGTTATATATAAATATATTATTTGATATTTTATTATAATATTTATACATTATGGTTATTATATATAACATTATCATGTGGTAAATAATGATTATGTAACACACTTATATGTGACTTTCCATAGTTATTGATAAAATGAGGTTCTTTCTCAGACGGTCTTAGATTAACCAATTTGAGTAGTGAAATGGAGTCAAATGGGGTTTTGGAAGAATATAGTTCAGGACTCACGTTAGTTATTAATATCAATGTACCTAGTGCAGGCATATTGAAAGTTAAGCACCAGCAAATGTTTTGCAAACATAATTCTTCTTTTTAAAGTTTCCATTTAGCCACCGGACTGGATCTCGTCAAGGCGGGGGGGATGCGATGGATCTCTGCGTTCATAAATTGACATTCCACTGAAACTCTGGAATCCCCGAGGTCTCAAAGGTCATGTGCTGGGCGGTAGCGGCAGCTCACAGTGGCCCCGGCCAGGGCTGAGGGCCACTCTGAGCTCCGGGGCGCGGGGCTATGCAGCAAGTTATCCGAAAAATTCATACCAGATCACCCTTTGTTTTTAAAGAAGACGAGGGTTTTTTCCTTTCCTCTTTCTTACGAAAGCCCAAAGTTCTGACTTTTGGGTCTGAGGATAAGCAGCAGGCTTTGCTGGAGACACTGCGTGGGGTTGACTTTATTAACCATGGGCCGCAGTTGCCTGCTGGGGAGTTGGGAAGTTAGCAGGTGTCTGATCAAATGAGTACATGACCTGTTCTGAAATTAAATCAGAATTAATATTTTCAAACACTCAGAAATGACATATTAAAAACATGAATTACAATAATTCCAAAAGCTCTCAAAGCAGGGCCTGGTTTTGAGGTCAAAGTCTGAGCCGAGGCTCTGTCCTGTCCCGGGGGCAGGAAACTCGGAGGAAGGTAAACCAGGCTTGCCCCAGAACTCGGGCTGGTTTCACAAGAGGCTGCCTGACAGTGGAAACAAAAAGATTGTGTTGGGGAGAAAAGTGCAGTCATTTAAAAATGATGATGATGTCATACAGAAATATTAAGAGTGATTTGGGAGAATTCCTAGCTCAGGATGGATTTGAGAATATTCTGCATTTTCGTGATCTTTGAGTAGTTAAAAAGACTGATTTTCATGATCAGATTTTATGTGAACCTCCAGATTAATCGGATTTAACTCTTATTTTCCACTGGCTAATTTTTTAAAAAAATATTTCATTTACCTATTTGAGGAAGAGAGAGAGAGTGAGCATGTAGGAGCAGGGGGAGGGGCAGAGGCAGCGCGGGGAGGCAGCTCCCCGCTGAGCAGAGAGCCCGATGCGGGACCCAGAGATCATGACCCGAGCCGAAGGCAGAGGCTTAACCCACTGAGCCCCCCAGGCACGGTAACTTTAATTTTCAAAATAAGAAAGCTTCCGTTTCTGACCCAGCACCACTATTTAAAAATGCTGACTATCTGAATTGTTCTCTTCATTTTGCTTTCAAAGGAAATGTACATTAGAGATTTAAATGAATTCTTTCTCTTAGAAGGGCAAAAATCCCCTGGCACATAAAAAGTAAGCACGGGCAAACTCGCTGTTTGGTACGGTAGCTTTTACTTGATTTGCATCAGAACATCCTGGGGCAACTTTCTCAATTTACAACATGTGTCCAGAGATGAGCTTTTTGTAAGACTGACTCTTCGCACCCTTGGGACAAAGCCGGCCCTCAGCCTTGGGGAGAAGCAGCGCGGCGGACTGATTCACGCTCGCTTCCCTTCCGTCGTAGAGCACCTGTGTTTCTCTCCCTGCTGAGAGCGGCGTCTTGAAGCTAGAACCGCCCGTGTCTTCAAGTTCGCGGCAGCCTGAAGACCCTCCCCTCGTCCCCGCTTCCCTCCTAAGTCCTTCCTTCCAGCCGGGGCTTGCTGAGCACCTACGAGGCACTGCGGGTACCTGAGGCCCCAAGACTCGGTTTCCGCCTTCAGAGAACCTGCCATTCGCTGGCGGAGAACCAGGTGAGCCGAGCAGGGAACGTCAGTCCCGTGACCGTCCAGGCAGCGCCAGGACCCGTCCCACAGCCGAGAAAACCGTCTCCACGCACGCGTTCCCGAGTGCACGCCGGCCTGCGTTTGCCGGGATTTCAGAGGGTGTCACGGGTGCCATTTTGCAAAGGCGGCCACACCTGCCCATTTCGCTCCGGACACATAGTTTTCCTGGAACTTAGCCTGAATGGCATTCCTCCCCGGGGCTGAGGTCAGTGAGTCCTCCCGTGGAACACCTGTGGGACCTTGTTGCTGCTGACCGGTGAGCGAGGCTCTGTGGCTTCGGAAGGAGCTCCGGCCTGGCTCTCTCTGTCAGGCTCCCCGCCTGGGAACCCGGCTGCCCTGTCGTGAGGAAGCCCAGGCCACGCGAGGAGGCCACCTGTGGGCGTTCAGGCTGAGGGACCCGCTGGGCTCCCAGCTTGGGGGTGGGAGAGCCTTCACGACGGCCACCCCAGACATCACAGAGTGGGGACAGACAGCCTGCCATGCCCCCTCTGTATCCCCGGCCCCCAGCGGCGAGAGAGACGGTGGTCATCACCGTGCCTCTGAAGACCGTGCGCAGTGGGCCGGTCTGCTCTCCAGCTATGCAGCGCCGACGCGAAGGAGCTCCGGGGGCTTCGAAACAGTCTGTCTTCCCGAGGCCGCCCTTTGGCCATGGGGGGACGTACACGTGTGGCACAAGGGACAGTGGAGGACTGGCTCAGAGACGGATAATTCCGGAAACACCGACGTGCGCTGCGAAGAGGCGGGTTCCAGCGCGCTCGTCGTCGGGGAGGATGCCGTCGCGAGCGTCCCTCTGGAGAGCTGGGAACCGCCTTCAAGGACCAGGGGACCGGAGTCGCGCCTTGATCACAGCCCGTCCGAGCTCTCAGGGAATCACAGCCCTTCTTGGCCCCAGCGAGGACCGGGGAAGGGAGCGGACGCTCCCCGATGGCGGCGCGTCCCCCGCGTTCACTCGGCCATTCCCACAGCGATGCCGTTGGAGCCTGGCTCGTCTTCAGCAGGTCACGCGCTCGTAACCGAGCTAGCGTTGCAATCCGGGTCTGACGGACATGAACGGTCGTTTGGTTGTTTTCCAACGTGAAGGGATACGCCGGCCGCTCGCGCGGGGCTGGGTGCTGGGAGCTGGATGACCACAGAGCCCCAGGCCAGCGGTTCTCAGCGTGGGGCTCCCTGGGGATCCTGCTCAAGGGTCCTCGCAATCCAAACGGTTGTCATACTCATACTGTTGTCGCTGTGCAGCGGAGTACAAATAACATCTGTAACGAACCGCGGCGTCTTTGTGTCCGGACAGGCAAGCACAGCGGCTCCAACGCACACGTGGTCGCTGGGTCCTTTACACTAAGGGACGGTGGCAAACGAAGAGCCAGTTTCAGCTACGAACAGTGAATCACTCCAGTGAGTGTCAACCGTCGAGTCCGTAGATGGCGTCAAGCTCCGTTGCACGCAGAGGCGGTGACAGGCTGTCCCCCCAGAGCTCCTGCTGGGAGCCACCCCCCACTTCCCCACTGAGAAGAATAAGTGACCCAATAATTTGGGTCCTTGGAAGACATTTTCCAGAAAATGACTGAAGTGAGCCTGTCTCGTCGAGGGGAATAACTGACAATAATACTTGGCAAGGACCAAATTTGAAGTTTTGTGTGAAAATTAGAATCTTGGAAAAGGTGTATTCACCACCACAAGCTTGACCGCTTCCCAATATTTAAAGACCTTTTTCTGAAGAGATTGATGGTAATAGTAACAACCGTGACTTTTTAATATTGTATGAAATATGTGAACACCTGCAAGACCTGGGAAACCCAGTGAATCAGAACTTTCCGAAGGACCCCTGCTTGCGACTCCCAAACCTCGAATGAGTGAAGGGCCCAATGGGGGCAGTTCAGTGGAAGACAGGCTAGTGGATTTTAACGCTCGGGAGTGTGAAAAGATCATGGATTCACTTTCAGATTTCATGTCGCAATTAATCTCTAAGAAGTAAACACGTCTCTGGTTTTGGTGTGTTATCAGAGGAAGAGCTCTTCCATGATCTGAAAATACAATTATCTTAAAATACTGTTCCCTTTCCGGACTCAACCAAGGCAACACATCGCAATGGACTGAAAGCCAAAGCAGACACGGGTCCAGGTTTCTTCTGTGAAGCTGGACATTAAAGATATCTGCAAACGTATACTTTTTTGGTACTTTTTTTAACCTTGTTTTTCATTTGGGAAATACATTTTCTCATAAAAGTATGTCATTTATACTAACATGAAATGGATGCGTTCTTATTTTTTTTTTTAAAGATTATTTATTTATTTATTTGACAGAGAGAGATCACAAGTAGACAGAGAGGCAGGCAGAGAGAGAGGGGGAAGCAGGCTCCCCGCTGAGCAGAGAGCCCGATGCGGGGCTCGATCCCAGGACCCTGAGATCATGACCTGGGCCGAAAGCAGAGGCTTAACCCACTGAGCCACCCAGGCACTCCAAAATGGATGCGTTCTTATTTTTGAAGGAATTAGTGCAGAATTTAAATACTTCTCAGGTTTAATTTCAAATGCAGTATTGCAGACATGACCCACGTAAGCCAAGGCTGGCTGGGCTCCTCGATAATTGTAAATGGATCCCAGGCCCCAGACGTTTGAAACCTGCTGCTCCAGGTAAAGGGAAGGCCCGAGGTCCTGGGGGGAGGGTGTGCCAGCGCGGCAGGAGACAAACGCAGCACGACTGCATGGGGAGAACAAGTGAGGGGCTTTCGTAGAGCTGCATCTGCAGATGGGAAGGTGGGGCGTTGGGTGTGCTGAGGAAGGGCACCGGAGGGAAGGGGCTGTGGAGAAGCCGTTTCGGAGGCTGATACAAAGCTTGAGCTGTAGATGCCATGAAAAAGGGAAGGAAGAAGGTGAAACTTTGTGATGGCTGAATTTCTGGGTCAACTGTGATGACCAGCTGTCTGTGCAAACACCCAGCAGATGCGGCTGCGGAGTCACTGTGTGGATTCACATTTTAAATCAGTCCGCTCTGAGGATCGCGCATTAATGTGGTGGGTCTCGTCCAATCAGCTGAAGGCTTCAAGGGCAAAGACTGAGGTTTCCTAAGAAGGAGTTCGGCCTCTAGATGGCCTTCAGACGCAAGCTGGTGTCACTTGTCCCCGAGTGTCCAGCCGGCCCACCGGCTCCGCGGACTTCAGACTTGTCCGCTCCCCAGACCTCTGGAGCCGGTTCCTTACAGTCCTCCTCTGTTCAGATGCCTGTGTTGGTTCCGCTCCCCGGGGGTCTTGCTGACAGCAAGTCTGAGACCAGTCATGGAATCAGGGATGGGCAGGAGCTGTCCCAGAGGACGGGGCACAAAGGCCCTGCAGGTGAGGGTGCCTTGCTCCTGGAGGAATTTCTGTCAGCCTCCGCCATGCAGGCGCCCGGGGCTGGAGGTTGGCGAGGGCCCCCCAGGCAGCTGGTGTTCACATGAAGGGTCGAGAAGCAGCTCTGCGGTGTAGACATTCAGGGTCTAGGACACCTAGTCAGGGTGTTGAACCCCAGCCGAGTGGTCCGCCTGTGTCTGCTCCGTCTCCTACCCTGTGCGACAGGGGGAGGACACGCCTCGCGGAAGATGACGTCCCATCAGAACTGTGGGTGGCAGGCGGCTTTGGGTGTGTGCGCTGCAGCTCTGCGGACACTCAGAGGCCCCGAAACCAGCGGGAGCGACTGCCCGACGGCGCCGGCCCCCTACCTCCCGCTCCTCCTGGGACCACGCGGGACGGGAAGATGTGTGCGCCTGCACCAGTGCCTGTCCTTGACCCGGGGAAGTGCCCAGGCCAAGCCCGAGTGGTTGGGGGGGTTGTGGCACAGGACAGACTTGAACAGTTGTTCAGGCCCTGTGTTTGCTCTGAGGCTTGACCTCAGCCGGTTCGTCCGCTGAGTGGGTCTGAGTGACCGGTTACTCACGACCGGGGGCCTGGGCCGAGGCTCACATGCGGCGGTTTGAGTGCTTCGTGCTTGCCTTTCCCTGAAGGCTTGACTTCCACCACAGCCACAGCCGCAGACGGAGGGCGGGGTTTCTCCAGAGGGACGGTCACCAGAGGGGGAGTCTGTTTCGTCCCAGAGCCCCTGAGGACCACCGTGGGCCGGGTGGCCCGGGCGCCTGCTAACAGGACACACGAGATCCACACCGCGGCCCGTGGAGGTCACGAATGGGGCGGGGGCGGGGCACAGCCATCCCGGGTTCCAGGTGGCCTTGGAGGCCCGCAGATCTTCCCCAGGGGAGCTGGGTGGCCCCGGGGGCCTGGGAGGTGGGGCCCCATGCCCGGGCCCTGCGGAGGGAGGAGGGCAGTGCGGACGGGGAGGAAAGCGCAGGAGGAGGCTGGCCGTCCCGGCTAGAATCCTGACCAGCGCCGTTAACGGAGGCCCGTTGACACACAGTCTCCTGTTAGTTGAGGTGGACGGCAGAGTGAGGGGATGCCCTGCGCGGCGCCCGCCGCAAGGAGTGTGGTCGCCCCTGTCACCAGGCGCTGACCAGGCTGATGTTCTCAAACGTCCTTCAGTCACCTCCGTGTCTAGGGCGCCCGGGGGTTTGCAGCCCCCGTGATGCTCCCCACAACCTTCCCCACTCGGCGCGCACCGCGACGGGGAGGAGCCGCGTTTGGATGTTGGATGCTCCTGTCCGGAGGACGGCGCCGGGAGTGGTGGGGGGGCCGGGGCCAAGTCTGCAGACACAGTTGGGGGCAGGATCCAGCACGGGGGGCGGGGCAGGCAGGACCGGAGCCAGGCCGGTGTCCCCGCGCCGCCCTGGGAGGCAGGGAAGGCCCCGCCGTGCGCCCCACGCTCCAGGCGCCTCCGAGGCTCCCGGTCCGTGGCCGCTGCGGCCTTGAACACTTGCCTTTTCCCTCCAGAGCCGAGGTGGCTTCTCCCCTCACTTCCTCCCTTCAGTCCTGCGTCTCCCTGCACTCAGCCATCCGTGCTCGTGTCTCTGCTCGTGTGACTTACTGCGAGCTTGTAGTCTCCAGTCAGGCACCCGCTTCCCTGTCCGGAGCTCCTCCCGCATGTCAGGGGCCTGGACAGCCGGCCAGGAAGGAGAGGACGCGCGTGGCGACTCTCGGGGTGAACGATCTGAGGCCCCCACTGGGTCCGGCCCCAGGAGCCCTGCTCTGGCCCTGCTCAGCCGGCGGGTCCTGCCATTCTGAGGTGCGTCCTGATCTGCAGAATGGGCTTGCGGTGTGGGGATGTGACGGGGGGAGGGGAAGCATGTGTCACGCACGGAGAATGACAGATTTGTCCCAGAGAGGTGGCATGACAGAGGCTGAGGAAGTGGCTGGAGCCAGGGCTGGGGGAGGGGCCGGAAGGTTCCAGGAGTCAAGCGTCCTCTGAGTGCTGGGACCAGATGGGAGGAAAGTCTCCAGAACCAGACAAACCAGTTAGTGTCCTGGTGTGGGACAGATTAGGAGCCTCTGTCATTCCTGAGTCCTGGAGGTCTGAGCAGGAGCATTTGGGGAGGAGCGTGGGGAGGGGGAGACGTGGTGCGCGTGGGCGTGGTAGGGAGGTAGTGCTGCC
Source organism: Mustela erminea (assembly GCF_009829155.1). NCBI lineage: Eukaryota > Metazoa > Chordata > Mammalia > Carnivora > Mustelidae > Mustela > Mustela erminea. The sequence goes on from NC_045617.1 coordinate 1,803,866, forward strand.
AACGGGGCCTGGACGGGTGGGGGCAGGGAGTGCAAGGGTGGAGCTGGGGGAGAAGGCTACAGGAGGAGCCCGGCTGTGACTGGGGACCTATTTAGGGCAATCGGCCAACTGTAGCCAGGGTGCTCGGGGAGCTGACAGACAGTGTGTAGTACGCGGTTTCCAATGCTTAGTTTGGCCTCGGGGCCAGAGGAAGACGGTCACAGCCGGCTGGTGCTGGTGTGCTAAGGGACCTGTCGGCTATCTGCGGTGGAGACACTGCATGGCAGCCCTCTGAACATAGCCCACACCTGCCTGGTGCTGGGGGGGTCCGAGATGAAAGACCCTGTGTAAAGGACACAGTCCTGAGTGTAGTATGTGCCCCACCCCCCCAGAAGCCGCGGACCACGAGGCCTGGGAATTTGGTTGATGCTGTTTTAAACAGAATCAGACAGTCCTGTTACTCCCACGGGGCCACGGGGTTGCATGTCAGTGTCTCACCATCGCACCTGGTGTTACCTCCTCACCGCGTGAGCTTCGTTGTGCCTCAGATGATGATGATGATGACGACGGTGATGACGATGAAGGCTAGGTCAGACAAACGATCTGGTTCTTTTTTGCTTGTTCTTGGGCTGCAAATCATTTTCTTGATCGGCCCTAAAAGGAGGAGGTTGCAGGGAAAGAGCTCAAAGCAAGAGGATTCCAGGGCCCCGATGGGGAGAGGTGAGCCAGACACAGAGAAGGCCACCTGTGCAGACTCGGGTTTATCTGACCGGGATGGTTCAGCTAACGCTTCTGACTGGAAGCAGGTTTCTCCCAGCTCAGAACGTCAGTGGACAGATACGCGCGGAGGGCAGGAGGTTCGTCCACCTCTCATGACAGCTTTCACGTGCATGTATTTGGGATAGATACTTTTGAAATCTTGAGCTGAAGCTAAAGTTTGCCTATTTTTGTTTCCCCAGTCATGCCTTCCATTACCCTGGGCTCCCAGCACTGACGCCCTGTGACCTTCCCTCCCTCCTCCATGGACTCATGGGTGGGCACTGAGAGACTGGGCCCCTACAGGAGGGAGGACAGTGCTCCAGACCGCTGTCCACATGGTCTGCAGAAACAGGTCTCCCGCTGATAAAACTCTCACTTCCAGCATTGCCGCCATGAACCTCGCTGGTTATAGCAACTCTCCCACTTCTCTAAAGAATCCCTCCCAGCTTGGAAACCCTAATTCTTGGTATTTCTCAAAAAAGACTCTCCCACTCCACCATAAACAAAACTATCTCATTCTCTATTCATGGGCCAAGCTGGGAGCAGAGTACTTGGGGAGAGACATAGTATGGCTTAGATACCATGTGTCTAAATATTTAGACAGTTGAGAGAGGCTGCAAGAAATTCCAAATCTGTGTAAGAATTGCAGTGTTCATCAACCCTATGGCAGCATTAGTCAGCAAATTATAAACGTAACTGGTCACAGCGTTACTGTTTATTCTTCTGTGTGGATGTTGGGAAATTCTCCACGTGAAAGCAACAGAAGAAAGAGAAACAGAATACTGATTAAAAAATACCTAAATAGGATGATCAGACCTGCAGTTAGTAAAAAACTGATAGAATCCAGGCCTTGAAAGGACAAGTCCAAAGGATGATGGGGGCACGTTTGCAGCTGACCCTAAAGTGCACACACACAGGAAGTGCCAGGGCGGGAGCACGGCTTGTGTTGGCATGGATGACAAAAGAGTCAGGGGAAAACCCAGATAATATCCAGAGGTCTGGTTCAAGCACAGTATGATGAGGATAGCTAATGCTGAACTGCTGCTTAAGATGAACCAGGCCCTCTGTGCGCATTTTCTCTTTGTCCTCACAACATTCAGAGAAGGAAACCAGGTAAAGTGATGAGGCTTTTTGACAGTCCAGTATGAGAACATGTTGGCCTAAGATGCCAGGGTGACAAACATAGCCCCGAGCTCCATGGGGGAGGCCTGCAGATCCTGACATAGAACGGTGTAAGCAGTCTGGTCCAGGCTGGGAGAAGCACCACAGAGGGAGGTATATCAAAGCACACTGACCACGACTGCCCACTGGCTCTGGAACACTCATGGCGGGCCTGCTTGTGCTGGCATGGGGAGGGGCAGTGAGGGCAACAGATGGGGATAGCCAACTCTTCACTCCTTTAGTTAGACGTAAAAGCCATTTGCGTGTTGAAAGGATAACCCTTGATGCTGATAATTTAACTCCGTTGAGTTCAGCTGTGCACGCAGCAAGTGAGGCAGAGATGCAGTAGCACACCCAGATGCCGCCAGGCAACAACATCTTGTCAGGAAGAACCATGTGTGAAGATACTGCAGTGTCTCCAGAGAGGCTGAGAAGTAGCAAAATGGAAGCCAGAAGAGGGGCACTGTTTCATAATCATAGGAATTCTAACATAGCTCATGCTGATTGTTGTAGATCATCATGACGACCACAGATACCCCAGCTTCGTATCTTACTGTTTCCTGAGTTTTATTTTCGTGGTGTGCTTTGTTTTGTATGTAAGTAGTAACTGCAGGATTTATAATAAAATATTACAAGCAAACACCACTCTGGATAAGTGGGTTAATGGTCCCTTTAAATCTCACAGGCACCCATCTTCTAAATCTTGGGAGAACTAGGAAGAAGTAAGAACATCTGTGGCTGGGAGCGTCTTCTGATACTGTGTAAATACCAGAACAGCTTGGAACAGGGTTTGATATTATGCAAAAGTGAGTCAGAAAAGCAGCATTCCTGAATTAAAAACAATTTTACTATTTCAACAAAATATGAGAGGCTTATTGACATTGGTATAAAGGCAGATGCAAATGGTGTCATCGTTTATAATGTTAAAAATTAAAAATGTTAATCATCTACATATTTTAGCACAAAGATAATCATGTACTTTTAGAGGCCCGTGGTTTCCATAATGAATCCTTACAATAATTAAAGAGGAAAATTTAAAAAAAATATCCTAATTCAGTTTCACATAGTAAACATTGGAAGTAATAAAAACTTGGGAAAATTGTTTATGAAAAGATATCGATAAAGTAAATGAAAAGTGTTTAGAAAGTACTATCTTCATCTTTAATACTACCTCTGCGACTAAAAGTAATCAAGCGTTTCAGACATGAAACACTTAATAGCACTTGAAAAAAAAAGGGTAACACTGATGTAGATGCTTCATTGTGAACTAGATGTTGATGCTACAGAGCGAAAATATGTGTCTGCTGAAGCGTGAAAACAACTTCCGGGAAAACTGACAAACCCGGGCAGCAAAATTTCAACTGTTACCGGCCACACTTCATTACTTTCACGTAAGAATATTGTAATCATGTATTTGAAGGGCAAAACACAGGGATTTGGAAGATAGCTGGAGGATTTCATGATTTCCTGGGGGTGGAAAGGGAGCATGTAGTACATTTTGATCATTATTATTTGTCCTTTAACAATTTCCCTGGGAAATATTCCCAAGTAAAACACGTCAGGTATGCATAAACAATGTCCTCATAATTATAATTACACTGGAATTGTAACTTCATTGTAATTAATTACATAGAGAGGGTATATTATTGCTACCCCATTTTCATTAAAGTTTCCGGATGTTTTCATTTAGGTTGTCTAAAATGACCACATTTGATTATATCTGGATGATTGAATAAAATATGTAAGTTGATCACCTTTTATCTTTGCCCCCAAAGCTTTGTATTTGTTTCAAATATCAAGAAAACAGCGGAGAGAAATAAACACTAGGTGTGACGTAAATTGGGAGAGTTTGTGGGCCTCGTGGGTAGCCGGTGCAGCTGGGTGTCCGCATCTGTGCGGTCTCTCTAATAACAAGGTGGTTAGATATTTGAAGACGGGCTTTCGTAACACGACGCTCCAACAGAGGAGCCAATACTTTCCTTAGCATCGTAGGAAAGACTCGGTTCAGTCATTACAGCGAGGGTGAAGAAAGCTTTCACGTACTTATTCTTGTAGGCCGGAGACGCTCTGGACCGCCGTCCCCGGTCTGGGGCTCCCCACACCCACTCCTGCCCTTGACACACACGGCACTTTCTCTCGTGCTCTGTTTAATGTTTACTTTCTTCCCTCTACACCGTCAGGCCCCCGGGACAGAGCGCTCTCTTATTCTGGTGCTGAGAGTCGTGGCTGGTGTGTCCTGCACAGCTGGAACGGTGCCTCCCTCCTGGAGGGTGTTCCTTGTGAGCCAGTGAATGTATAAAGTCAGCAAATGAGGCCAGGAGGGAAAGTGCAGGCTGATATTCGAGGGAAGAAATCAGATACGACATTGGAAATGAAACATGAATACCTATTCCAAGAGGAAAAGCAGCCAGCTTGTCTAATAAATTATGTAAAAATGCACTTGGGGTCTAATTGGAAGAACTAAGAAAATAAAATGAAGTGTTATGGTTTTCACATTTTTGATGTTCTGGAATTAGGTGAAAGGCCATGTGAGGTTCTGGAGGTGGAGAAAAGGCTGCCCGCTAACTGAACACGACACCGCAACAGCCGGCGTTCACGACCCAGTTTGACAGCGGAGACACCGGAAGCACGAAGCGCCAGACAGTGTTGCTGGTTGCTTAGACTCCAGCAAGCACTGACCAGGGTTTCTGTGCCATGCACAGGGTCATCGATGTCCGGAGAACTCCTCCTTGGAGACTGAAGTCACCAGATGACTGCGCATTTGGTACGGGTGTCGCCGCAGACGCCATGTAGACCCCGTCATGGACCGGTGTTCTTCCCGGAGCACCCGCACCTGCCGGAAATCGTCCCACACCTTCCGTTTGCCCTGCCTGGAGAACAGCCATGGCCAGCTGCTGCGGCCGCAGGAGGGACAGGCGCCCCGCAGCCCTCGCCGGCAGGGGTGAGGATGGGGGGGGGACGGACGCGTGGCCCCAGGCCTCCCTGGTTGTCCCCCCACGAGGCTCCACGCCAGCCGGGACTGGTGCTGGTGTCCTGCTCTGTCACCCCACGTCCTGACGCGCGGCGGCGATCCCCGTGTTTGGGGAAAGGCGCCGGCAGGCGGGTGTTCCCGTTCACGGGACCGGAGGGCCCAGCTCCCGAGACCCCCTTCGGAGAATTCCGCTTCCTGCTGGGAGCCCTGCCCCAGGCGGTGGGACCGCAGAGGCTTTGCCGGTTACCTGTTAGTTTTCCGCGGAGGGTGGAGGGGGCGGGGAAGGGAGGGGAGACCCTGGCCCCGCAGCTCCTTCCTTCGAAGCAGGCCGCCTGGCGGGGTTGGCGACACCTGCTGCTGCCTTCCCGGCTGCGGGCTCCCGAGTCCCAACCCCGCGGCCTCCTCGCCTCTGCTCTCACCAAGCCTGGCCTTCGGTTCTCCTTCTTGTCCCGAAGGCACTTCCTGGTGAGGCTTGGGGACGGTGTCTGTGGGGTCTTTGGTGACACTAGTGGGAGAAAAACATTGGCTGCTTCAGGGTAAGACCAGAAATGGAGGAAAAGAAGTCACAAGTGTATTTAGGACTAGCGTGCGGGGACCCACGCCAGACTTCTCTGTCACGTTACGACCCAGTTGTTAGAAAAGAGCCTGATTCTGTGGGGTGTCCGGGGGGCTCCGCCGGTGGAGTGCGTGACTCAGGTCAGGATCTCAGGGTCATGGGATCGAGCCCCCCGTAGTGCTCCCTGCTCAGCGGGGAGTCTGCTGGAGACGCTTTCTCCCTGCCCCTCCCCCAATAAATAAATAAATACATAAATATTTATGTATATATTTATTTATTTTATATTATCGATTATATTTATTTATAAATGTAAATAAATACATCTTTTAAAAGATGTGCCCAATTCTGTATTCGTCTAGGCTGCCTTTGGTCACTTATTATGTTGATTCAGTGAAAACTTGGTCCCTGTACAAAACTAGATAAAACCTTGACATACTATTTTTCATATCACGGGGGTGGGATGGAGAGAGGTGCTGTCTCCCGAGAAGCGAGACGGTTCCACAGAAGGCGGAGCGGCCGAGTCTCTCCACGACCGCCTCGCCTCCACCCACGTGCTCCGCAGAGCCCAGAGGAGGGGAAGGAACCGGAGAAATCAGCAGGGCCAGTTTGGCCGCTTTCGTCCACGAGGTGGGCTGTAGCAGGCGTCACGGGAGCGGGCCACCAGGTAGGACTCCAGGTACAGGAGTCCCGTGCCGGCTGTGCGCCTGTGGCAGGGACCCACAGCCCCAGGATGAGGCCATCCAGCACTCGCCCAGCCCCGCGAGGTCTGCTGTGTTTGAGAGGCCTGCCGTCAGTCTCTGGAGCTTGGCCCGGCGCCGGACGTGACCTTGGGGGCCGACCCTCCACCTGATCGGACCAAGGATCCGTGCCCCGGGGAGGCCGTCTGCCTTGGGGGCCGTGCCAGGGACTGAGCTGGCTGGTGACCAACTGACCCCATCAGACCTGGTCTGGGGGCACGGCGCGCTAGCCCCCAGGGGGAACGGCCCTCCTCCTGAAGGCTGGTCTCCAGGCCCATGGCTCACCTCAGCCCTGGCCTGGAGACCCGACGGGTGGGAGAGGCTTCCTGGGCCTCCAGTTCCACTGACCATCCCCATAACCCCCGGGTCCCACCAATCTGGGCCTGTCACCTCTCTGTCGCCTTCTAGACCCTCCAAAAGGTAAGTGGGGAAACTGTTGATCCGCTAGTCACAAAATCCAAATAGTAATAGTCAGCAAAATGGCTCTGGGTAGCATGTGCGGCTTCCCGTGGAAACACGGCCCCAGCATGGTGGGCAGGCAGCGCTCTTTCCAGTCGTGGGCGCAGGCCGGAGGTCCCGGGGGCTCGCGAGGCTGGTCGCAGTGGGTCTGCGCATCTTCGAAGAACATGAGCCTGGCTCTCAGGCCAGGGACAGAATGACCTCCATCCTGGCCTTGTGGGAAAGCAAGCCGGGGCGGGGGTGGGGAGGTGTTCAGGTCTGAGCATGGGGATCGTGGCCAGTGGAGGTCAGATGGCCACAGAAAAGTGACAGGGGCGTTGAGCGATGGGCCCATCTTGGTTTGTGGGCTCTCAGGGGCATGCTGTCCTGCAGAAATGGGCCCACGTCCCCAGGAACGAGTCAGCTACGTCAGGGAAAAGTTGAGTCCCGCCAGTCCGTTCCAGGATGGGCTCTGGGAGCTCGCCCCGGGGCCGGGCACACATCTCCGGAGGAATGAGCGATGCTGGTCTGGGTCAGATTTGGGCAGGAGGTTCAGGGTGCTTCCTGGAGTCGCTTGTCCCCTTTCCGACCGACTCTGCCTTTGCGTGCCGGGACACAGGAGCACGCCGCTGCTGCGGGAGGCTGAAGGGGACGGAAGCCCTCGCTGTCAGTCTTAGGATTCTTGCTGCTCTTGATGCTGACCTTCTGCTTTGTGAGAAATGAGCCTGTCTAGCTGGCCTGCCTGAGGGGTGGAGCCCGGGCTGAGTTCTGGAAGGCTCCAAGCTCTGACCCGAGCAGCACGTTACACTTGGAAGCCTGTTTGTCCCCAGGCCCTGTCCGCTGGGGACCCCGCTGCCCCTGTGAGAAGGCCAGGAGAAGCTCCCGACCCCATCTGGCTCAGTTTCCTTGCACCAACTGCTCTTCCTAATTGAGGCCATGGAGTATTTTTAGGTCTTGCTTGCGGTCCTGGGATCTTCTGCCGTGGTGTGGAGCGTGGAAGGGAGCCCTGGGCACGAGCTTTTCTCTGAGAGACTGAGTTTATGATTAATGCAGATATCTGAGCCAGTGGGTTCTTTGAAGATGACTGCATTGGAGGTAACAAATATGGGATTCGAAATCCATCGGGATGCAGAGAAACCAAGCAGGAGTCATGCCCGGTGGAACGCATGTCGCACTGGAAACCTGGGTCAGGAGTGCACTCCCCTGGCTTTGCCCAGAGCGGCCGCGGCACACGGAGCTGTGAAAGGGCGGCCTCAGCCGCAGGTGTTGGGACGGGGTCCGACTCGTAGCAGACGCTCTGTGATGGCGCCGCGTGTCCACTGGGCACCAGCCGTGGGGCCTTCGGTTTGGTCCTCCTCTGGTCCAGGACTGGCAAATCCAGGGGCCAGGGGAGAGTGACGAGGCTGGCAGGACCCACACCGGCCACCTGGTGGCCCATCTGGACTGTACGCACACCCACGGCCCCAGTCCGGCCGTGTGGCCGCCGCCGCCCCAAGGGCTCAAGAAGCCTGGTCCCGAGGGAGGCCCTCGGACGAGGCGAGCCGCACTCTCTGCCGCCACACACTCCGTACACACCAGCTGCCGCTCTTCAGCCAGACGGCGGCTGAGCCGGCCTCCGCCGGGAAGGAGGAGGGAGACGGTCGGGCGTCGAACGTCCCGCGGGCGCCGTCAGTGGTGTCGTTGTTCCAACACCGAGTGGAAATCAGGATCACTCTTTCTTGTCTTCATCCTGTCGTTGGTCTGCAGCCCTGTCCCGAGGGGGCAGCCTCCCAGGAGCGTAACGTGGACGGAGCGCAACGACAAGGGAGCTGGGGCGTGGCTCTACGGAGCCCGCTGGAAGGCCGTGTCTGTTTGACAACCCAGCGGCCATGTGCGTCAGCTGTTGATCGAGGCTGTTTTCCTCTCTTCGCTGCAGATGGAAACACAAAGACTCCATTGTGTCCTGGGCTCACGCTGTCCCCGGCTGTCCCCGGGCGGTTGCCTGCCTGCTGGCGTTTGAATGCACGCGGTGTGACACACGCGAGAACGAGCTCTCGGGCCATCCCGTCTTCACACCGGAGCCAGGAGCGTGTCCCTGGTCACAGGGTCAGCTGCCCGGGCCGTGGGTGACTGGACCGGCCTGGTTATCATTTGACTAATCCATACAACCCACTCCCTATGTCCCTCCCTTTTGGATGGTTCATCACAGAAAATCCCATGAGTTTCCTTCCATAGGTGAAGCTGACGCCTTGGCAAAAGGCAGCATTGTTGGAACTCGGGGATCGTTCGGGGAAGAGCAGAAAGGTTCTCCTGGGGGGCGTGAGGGTGGTGGGAGGTGTGGGGACGGACGGCAGGGTGAGGACGACGAGGGCCCAGAGGAGGGGTCGGCAGGGAGCTCGACCCCGCGCACAGGCAGGAGAGGGCTGTCAGCCAGACGCGAGCGCGTCCGACCCGTGCGAGCAGCCCGGTGCGCGTGATCACGCCCGCGGCAACGCGCGTCTTCACGTCTTCCTTCCCTGCCCCCTCGTCCGGACAGCGGCCCGAGGCTTGTCAGGGCCAGAGCTGCAGTCGTGCGGAAGGACAGAGCCACGGAGGAGAGACAGAGGGACGGGCAGCCTGCGGGTGGGTGGCCACGACCTCGCACCCTGGGAGGATGGAGGCGGCGCGGCGTGCTGGCTGAGAGCTCGGCTGGGGGGCGTCGCTCCCGGGTCCGCCAACCCAGGGCCCCAAACCCTCACCACGGGGCCTTGGGGACTCTGGGACGGCCCTGTCTTCTCGGCGGTGAGATGCTGATGGAAACAAGGCGGTTGGGAGCGTAAATGAGTTCATCATGAAAAGTGCTCGGAACAGTGTCTGCTGCGTGATTATGGTCCTCGTGTCCCCATTTTGAACCAAGGGACAGAGTGTCCCTGCTTCTCGCCGCCGAGGCTCACTGGGCAGGAGACAGATGACGCGAGCTCCGTTCGGGACACAAATCACACGGACTCCGGACAGAGGGAAGCGGAACTGAGGACGGGGCCCCGGCTCCCCACAGTGTCAGAATCCTTCCTCGCCTCCGACCTCGGCCCTTCAAGGCCGACAGGAAGCCGGGGGGCCGTGCAGAGCCCGAGTGAGTCTCTGAGCGAGGCTCCGGCTGCCCTTCCCCCCGCAGTGCCCTCACGCCCCCTGCCCCGAGGCTCGAGGTCAGCACCGTCCACGTCTGCTCACTTGGCTCCCGCTCAGCTCCCAGATCTGGGAGAACTTTCCTCAGCCAGACGGAAGGACGGACGTGGGACAGAGAAGGCTCCAGAAGGGAGACTTGACCTCCCGCTGAGGCCCCAGTGAGTAGGGTGAGGGTCTGCGAGGGGCTGTCCTGCTGGTCGTTCATCAGGGCTGTGGGACGCAGGAGGGGACAGGGAGAGCTTGCGGGCACCGCCGGGTCTCTCTGCGGGGGGAGGGGGCGGCAGGCCGTCTCAGCGGGGACGCTCTTCTTACCTGGAGGTCTCCGTCTCTCCATGGCGCCCGATGTGATTTCTGTCCCCAAAGCCGACGAGCAGCGGTGAAGGTAGACGGGCCCACGGGGACGACCGGGAAATACTCCCACAGGCTCGGACCTAGGAAAGATGAACCGCAGGTTAAAATGGAAAAACTATAAAATCGTCCTTAGCGAGCAGAGCAGAGCCCGCACGGGACGAGAGGGACGGCGGCTGCGGCACGACCCAGGCCCCACGTCGGCCCCTTTGCTGCCGAAGCCTGGAACGGCGGCTGCGGCACGGCCCAGGCCCCACGTCGGCCCCTTTGCTGCCGAAGCCTGGAACGGCGTCTGCGGCACGGCCCAGGCCCCACGTCGGCCCCTTTGCTGCCGAAGCCTGGAACGGCGTCTGCGTGCCCGCCGCCCTCAGAGCCCAGCTCCCGGCCGCCCACGGTCCGACGGCCGCTGTCTTGCCGCAGGGCCGGCCGGCAGGGGAGGGCTCGTGGCCTCTCCCGAGAGCTCTCCGCGCACACGCCACCTGCTCGGCAAACATCTCCGTGCTGGACAATCAGGGAGCTGGCCCTGCGGGAACCCTACTTTCCTTCGCCGCCGCTGCAAGCTTGACGAGCTGCCTCTGGCTGGCCCCCCCTGAGCCCTGGCCCTCAGACCCCCACTGCTCGGCCAGGCCCGCACTCCTGCCGCTGTCTCTCTTCAAACCTCGGCCCGGGCCCGGCTCCCTGCCCTTCCCCCAGAGCCCGCTCCTGCTTCCCTCCCACCCCCCTGGGCTGCTCCCTTCGGCCTCCCCTCCTGACTCCTTCCCGGGCCTCTCAGTGTCTCAGGCCTGAGCCCGTCCTTGCTTCTCCTCCCTGCACTAGCCCCCCCAGCACCCTCAGCTTTGTGCCCGGCTCCGTGCGGCCCCCTCTGCCGAAGCCCAGCTCTCAGCTGCCTCCCGGCCTCTCCACTTAGACCGGGGCTGAGAACCCTGCCCCGAACCTGCCTCTGCGGGCGGTGAGGGGCGCTCAGCGGCACTCGGCTCCCCACCCCACGCAGCATCGGATGGCTCGGCTCACCGGACCGTCCCTCCGGAGGCTGGTCACTGCCGGCTCTCTGCAGGGACGATCTCTACGATCTGCATTCAGTCTTGACGACATCCTATGCACACTCCCCCCATTTTACAGATGAAGTAAGAGGCCTGGGAGGCCTATCTGGGCCGAGGTCAGGGGCCAGCTTGAGCGACACTGTGTCCTGCCTCCTGATGGCTCGCAGGCAGCGGGGAAAGAGGGGCTGTTTCACGGTGGCGTGTCCCAAGCCCAGTGTCTGGGCGAGTGGAGGCCGTGGGGAGCCCCATCGTGGACAGAATCGCCCCCTGCTTCCGTGGCCTGGTTCCAGATCAGGACAGCAGCTCAGAGGGATACTGCTTGTCTGCTTGTTCAAGCCAAGCATTACTTTGTCCCAGGCTGGACGGAACGCTCTGGAGTGGCAGCCTGTGTAAGTTACGCTTGTTTTTTGTTTGTTTGTTTGGTTGGTTGGTTTGTTTTGCTTTTTTTGTTTTTGTTTTTTTTTAAGATTTTATTTATTTATTTGAGAGAGAGAGTGAGAGAGAGCATGAGACAGGAGAAGGTCAGAGGGAGAAGCAGACTCCCCAGGGAGCTCGGAGCCTGATGCGGGACTCGATCCGGGAAGTCCGGGATCATGACCTGAGCCGAAGGCCGTCACTCAACCAACTGAACCACCCAGGTGCCCAAGTTACGCTTTTTTTTAACTGAATCAAACAAGCTCGGACTTCCAGCCCGGCCACGGACTCCTGCGTGAGGGACAGACCCGGCACCTCCTTCCCCCGCTGCCGGTCGTCCTGGGGGGCTTGGGGGCCTGTGCCTGTGTCTGCAGGGCAGGCGGGTCCTGAGCACGGAGGGCTGAGGCTTCTAGGTCCATGCATGGGGCCAGCGGGGCTCCCTGCATGGGCACGAGAGCCCCTGAGGCCCGTGAGGACCCCGGCCGCAGAGGAGCGATCCTAGGGCCCCACTCTGCCAGGCTGGGCTCCCACCCCCTCCTCACACTGTCCTCGGGGTTTTGCTTTTTGGCTTCTGGGAGTAGCACTGGGCACAAACCACCCTTGGGACTAACCCTGGGACCTGGGCCGCCTCCCCTGACAGTCTTTGCCAGCAGCCGACGGCAGCGCCAGTGAGGCCCTCCTGCTTCCCTGGGCTCAGCAGCCGGCACGCCGTGGACAGCCGTGCACGGGGCTCCTCACTCACTGGTCTAACTGGTGTCAGAGAGGCCGTGAGCTAGTGCTGCAGAATGGGACTGGCGACGCCCGGCCTCCCACCCGGTGGCAGGCTGTGGACACGGGCGCTGTCAGGCGCCGTGGGCCTCCCGTGGCAGGACACCTGTGGCTGGGAAGCCAAGCCGTTGGCCAAAGTGAAGGCCGCACGGATCTCGCCACAGATCTCGCCACAGATCTCGCGGCTCCGTCCACCTGATGCACACTCGTACCGCGATGCGACTCCCGCACGTGCCTCCCGGCCCCGCGGTCTGCGAGCGCGGAAGGTGGCGAGGGCCCCGGTGTAGCCCGCGGGAGGAGGAAGAGCTCCAGGAGCCGGGACAGGAAGGTCTTCCGAACACGACACCATGCCAGCTGGGTGGGAAGAGGGGCCAGAAAACACGCCTGCTCCCATGCACGGGTGTGCAGATGGCGCACCCGCTGCACACGTGTCGCATGGCGAGGGGATGGGGCGGAAGAGGCTGGGGCCAGCGTGCGCCCTCACACCCCACTGGATGTTGGAGTCCGTCCGCGGCCGGCGGCCGGACAGCAAGTGGGAGACTCAGCGCAGCTCCAGGTCCGGCCCCTCCTGTCACCCGTCGGCGCCCACGGTGCCCTTTGAGGAGGCTCACACGCCCCCTCGCCCCGACGCCGCCACCCGGGTTTGAGGGCTGCGCCCGGCATCTCTGGAGCGCGCCGTCCACACGGTTATTAGAGCGATTACTTCCCTCAGCCGTGTGTGAGTTAGTAATTAGCCTGCCTGTCTCCCCTAAATGATAGCCCTCCGGACAGGAGGAGCCTGTGGCCCTCGTCGCGGCGCCTCGCACAGACTCGGGGATCGGACAGACGCCAGCAGCGGGAGGGTACTTCGGGGACCCCAGGAAGGCTCGTGCCTCCGTGGTGTGGTTCGGAGATGGGGTCGGTGGCGGGGTCTCCCTTGGGTGAACTGGGGTGTGGGGAACTGCGGGACCCAATGCCAGTGTCTGGGAGACCGTGGAAGGCCACAGAAAAGCCCAGGCCGTGCCCAGCCACGTGCCGCCGCAGTGTGGGGAGGTGTGGACAGGCTGGGCCCCGGGCATCGGCTGAGTCTGAACTTGGGATGTCCATATGCAGGCAAAGACCCGTCCTATGTTCCACTTGGTCAGTCCTCATAGTGTGTCTACACGACGCCAAACAGTGGCACGACTTCACCAATTAAAAAAAAAGTCATGTTCCACCAATGAAAATGGGCAATGATAATAATAATTAATGCAGTATTGGACTCGATCGAAACTTGGTTAACTTGATGGATGTCTCTTGCACCCGGGACACTGAGGCCTTCTTAGGAGAGATGCGGGGGTGCAGAGGCGGCAAGTTCTCTGGTGGAGGCAGTCCAGGCCTGCTGGGAATGGAAGGGTTAACCCCAAGGGTGGTTTGTGCCCAGTGCTACTTCTAGAAGATGCCGTGACCTTCCAGCAGTTTACTCAGTGATCCGACGCTGCTTTTCATCCTGAGATCCCAAGCTTGAGGTCACCTTCCTGTCTCCTGGGCCCCATAAGGGGTGAGGTGTGGCCCCATAAAACCAGGCAGTTGTAGGTGAGATTGAAGGCAGCTTTGGTGGCAACACCTTTGCCCCAGTGAGTCATGAAATCCTGATCTTCCAAAGCAGGAAGGGGTTTTTGGGGTCACAGCCTGGCACCCTTCGTGCTTGGGGACCATGGTCAGGGCCCACAGAGCCGAGCCGTCACGCAGGCTTGAGCCGAGCAGCCTTTTCCTTCTGGCCCTCAGGTGTCGTGTAAGCTCCGTTTCTTCCCGTCTGCCACACAGCTGAACTTGCCACCATTCCAGTTAAGAGAACAACCCAGTTTCAGACCTCACAAGCCTACGGTCTGCACGGAGGATTTCAGCGTGGTTGTATAGTCCCTAACCCAGGCACTGATGGAGGAGAGAATGGTAACAGGAGTATTACCTGTGACGCCGAAGTATTACAGTGATTTTACGCTGGATGAGGCTTTCTGGGCGTCACACACGCTAAGCGTGTGACAGTGTGTATGGTCACCACGTCCTTCCAGAAGGCCCAATTTCATGGGCCGCTCGCAGGGGAGCGCAGGACACACAGAAAGGCGCCCCTTGGCCCCCGGCCACCCAGCGCGTCCGTGGCACAGACTGCAGGGCTCCCCCCGCCGTGGGTGGACCCCAGAGAAATGTTTCATTCATGTGAAGCATTTTATTAACATTTTTCAAAGGGCGAAAAAACACTTCTGATCACATCCTTGCATTTTGCTTTAAACTTAACAGTTGTAAAATCATAATAATACTGAATAAAAACCCTAAAGTTGTTTTCAAAAGTTCAACGTGTTGGCCCGTGAGTGGGAGATTTCGTCAGTTCGTGTCCGGCGCCGGGAGGGAAGCTCTCCCTGACAGCTCAAGCCACCTGCTGCATGTCCTGGTCCCCAGGGGCCCCAGACCCGAAGGCCCAGCTCCGTGGGTTCCCACACCCTCCGTCCTGGGCGTGACCCGCCGGCCCACACTCAGCCATGTTCTTCCCGAATGAGCGGCTGCTCTCCGGAGCGCGGGCGCGGCCACCCTTGGGAACGCGTGATCCCAGGTCCCCACCCGCCGGCTGGGGCTCGGCGACGTCCCGGTCCCCCAGGCCTGGGCGCTCTGTCGTTGAAAGGTCCTGCTCTGAGATACGGTCTCAGTTTCCGAGGTCTCTTCCCAAGCCTCCGAGTTCTATGATTCATGCTCTTTGAAATCCTGGGGCCAGTGCAGCGAGGCTGGGCGGTTAACGTGCGACCTAATTGGGGCAGGTTCTCCTCCGAGCGCGGCCGACGCCCAGGCAGCAGCACCGGCCTGGGCCACTCCGTTTTCTCCTTTTGTTGGTTAATTCTTGAGATGGGTTTGGATCTTATTCATTCTTTTCCTCAGTCTAAACCCAGGTGCTTTACCCCACAGTCCTGGGCCGGGCCAAGGGTGGGCGGTGCCCTGGGGGGCCCAGGGCTGGACATTCAGCACCGAACTCCCTGGGATAGGACACAGGGTGGTGGGGGGGTGGGTCAGCATATGCTCCAGTGGGGCCAGCGACCCGGCCACTAGGACACGGGCAGGATGGCCTCACGCTGACCAGCGAGGTCGAGGACCCCAGCTGCGTTTGTTGGCATGTGTCTCAGCCCCGAGGGGACAGCTCTGTGTCTGCATCTGGGACCTCCTGTGCTGGGGAAACAGCTGGTGCCTTCAGTGCTGTTGGTTGACTGGGCTCATTGTGTTTACCTACAACTGTCTTAACGTCACCTGGGAAGTTTGGAGAGTTTTGTACGGACGGTCTGGAATGTGAAAATCTCTGTTTACTTTACGCCAGAGGAAAACTCACCAGGTTGAGGAGGGGGGGCGAGGTCATGCCTTCAGCCCACACATCCATGAGCCTGGGCATGGCGTGGCGGGGTCTGCTGTTCCACAGGGTCTAACTGTAACCCCTTCTCACATGGGTAACGCTTTCACACGCGGCTGGAGAGGGTTGGGACCCTTTCCCTGTTTACAGATGAGGCATAGGTTCCGGGAGCAGGGCCAGGCCCCAGGTCACTGGGCTGGCTGATGACAGAGAGATGCCAGGACCCTGCTAGGGGCTCACACCTTCCAGTGCCTGTGCCGTCCCCAGGGGCCCACACGCCTCGATGGGGTCCGTGAGCACGAGGAAGGACTGGGCCTGGGCATCTGTGGCTCCTCTCCCTGGTGAGAACAGGTCTAGCTTTTACCCAAACTGCAGAGGAGAACCCTGGGAAGCCAAGAACGTGCAGAAACCATGGAAATACATGATTCTGAGCAACTTTCAGATTCGGAACTGACTCTCCAAGCTTCCTTCCCAGGGCGAGGAGCTGTCCTTCCCAGTGGTGGTCCCCAGGTGGTCCCCTGGAGGGTCCACGAGGGACCCTGGATCTCGCCCCTCGAGCTGATTTCCACCACCCAGGCTCGAGCCGGCTGTGAGGCTCTTCATGGAGGTGCCCTGGAAGTTGAGAGGGCCGAGTGGCCGGCAGTGGTGGTCAGGACGGGATGCTTGAGGAGGTGGGGACAAGGGTGTGGCAGGGGACGCTGGGCACCGAGGATGCAGGTGACACGTCATGGGTTGTGCCCTGCGGGGAGGACCTCGCTCACGCAGCAGGAGTCTGCTCTTATTGGAGCGAGTCTTAGTGCCCTCACTCACCATGCAGGATTTACAGATCCTCCTGAGGTTGGGGCTGAGGTCCCCAAATGCAGCCGCAGTGCTGGAGCGGCCTCCGAGCTCTGGCCGGCCCTGGACTGACACGTCACTGCCTCCCCACCACGCCCCGGGGCCGGTCACACTGGTTAGGCTGCCTTTCCACCTCCGGATTCCAGTGAGCTCAACGCTCATGCAAGGAGGTGTGCCCTTTCGTCCAAGAGCTTCTGGAAGGACCGGTTGGGGAGCACCTGGGCCCCACTCCCCCGTGCAGGGTGGAAGGACTGGTTCCACCCCAAGCGTCCTGCCAGCCGGGAACCGAGAGCAAGAGCCCACAGGGGCCTGGTCCTTCCTAGGAGGCTGCTCCCATGCGGGTTTGCAGTTCCAGCCCATGTGAGGCTGGAACAGCAGCTGGCCATCTCGGATCCCAGCGGGCAGCTGCATATGACCGGACTCGCTGTCCTGGCCCTGGGGAGCCCCTGTGCTGGCCTCCCGCAGCCCAGTCTCCAAAGCAGCCCTGAGGCAGGGAGCAGCACCATTCCCGGTGAAGCGATGTCGTGGGTCCCCAGGCAGTGGGAGGTGTGTGTCAGGGACCACGTGTCGTCGCTAATAAAAATGGTATTTCATCTAAACGTACTGAAAGGTACAAATTATCTACAAGGGAGGGGCTCTGTGGGGGGCCGGGAACGGGGGCTGCTGGGACTTGTAAGGTAGATGAGATCTAAGCTCTAAGTAGAAACTTTTAATGAAGTTGGTATCTCAAGGTGATAAAAATTAAGCCACCTGGCCATGGGAACCACTGATTCCCTTTTGTTTCTTTGAAGACAATTAAAATGTGTGGTTTTTTTTCCTTTAAATCTTAGAAGATGGGACCGATTTTTAAAAATAACCCTCTGCTCCCCAGATGCCGTTTGCTGGGCTCAGTCTCGCTCCTGACGGGGGTTGGAAGGGCCCATGGAAGTGGTTTTAGGATGAGGAGCAGAAATCTTGTGCGTATTTAACATGGTTTCTGTTGCATAAAATGTAAGAAAACATTCCATAACTGTGGGATAGCAAAGCGCTTTGAGGATAGGGAAAGCCACAGATCCTTTCCCCGAAACACACACACACACACACACACACACATAGAGTTTTGCATAAGATTTCGGGAGCTGTATAGTCGCCTTTGAAAGCCGTCCAAGACCCCCGGTCCCGGTCCCTTAACATGGGGCTGCGTCCTATTTGGCTTGCAGGGTCTGCCCTTCCTGGGGCTGGAGCCCGGCCTCCTCCAGCGCTTCCTCCTCTGCTGCCCCAGAAGGGGCTGGTCTCTCACGGTGAGGAAGGACTGTCCTGGGGGTGATCGGTCACAGCTGACTGCAGCGGCCACTCCCTGGGGGCCCAGCAGGGCTGCGTCTGTCCCACCAGCTGAAGCTCTGGCAGTGCCTTGCTCTGTGTCCGCGTTTTCTGGGTGGTTGATATTCTGAAACAGGGACAGAGTGAGGGCCTTTGCCGCAGGACACAGAAATCGACTGCAGTTGGGCACGGTCATGGGCGATGTGGTGGCTCAGGGCACTGTTCTGCCTCTGGAACATGGAGTGTCCTCTCGCCGGGGCCATCTGCCAGGTGTAAGGGCTCTGCATGGCGGGGGGAGGGGGGACTCTGTCAGAAAAGCCTGGGCACCCTTCTCACTGCAACCCCAGCCTCAAGCCCAGACTGGGGGCTCCACGGGGACCCCGGGGCCAATGTGACTGGAGGCACACAGCCTCCCCCAGCCCGACACTCTACCCTCGAGCACAGGACCTTCTGGCTGGCACTCTGTGTCCCCAGAGCCCAGCGCCCTGCTGCCTACACAGTCGATAGTCAGTGAGCCAAATCCAATCACACGACATTAAGTCCGGACGTGGTTCTGAGACCTTGTGAAATGTGTGCTGTGGGTCCGGCTCCGTTGGCGGGGCTCCGGACGCCGAGGACTAGAGCCAGGCAGAGAAGATCGGCGCTGCTGGCGTCAGGGTCTCCACGAGCCGGCGTGGGTGCGGGGCTGTTGGGCACCTGCACAGAGGGGAGCCTTCCTGGGGACAGGTCACGTGCCTGCTCTCCACACCCCCGGGGCCGTTCCTCCCGACGAGTGCACGCACACACACACGCACGCACGCACTGAGTCAGACGTAGGCAGGAAGCGCAGGACGTCGCGGCCCCTCCCTGCCCCCCTTCTTCCAGAGCTGGGACACGAGTCCCCACAACAACAGACAACACGGCGAGAGAGGTTTGAAAGTCAAAATTTGCTGTCTCTGCAGTATACTAATGTCTACAAAAAAGTATTTTCACATTGTTCTGGTACCTTTAAACTATCCAATAGGCAAACAGTCATCAAATGACCCTGCTGTAGATACATTATTCATTTTGTTTAAAAATTCACCGCACGCCGTCAATAATGCAAGGGCCGACACCGCTGTTTCACTTCCGCTGGGCTCCAAACCCGGCTTCGACTCACCTTCCTCCGCGCCAGGCTGGGCAATCCGTGCGCTCCCGGAACCCCCCCAGACGGGAGGGCAGGTCCACACAGCACGTCCGCGCGACCTCACGCCCGCCCGGGAGCGGCCGTGGCGGCCGAGGTCCCACGTGTCCCGCAGGCCCCATCCGCGGTGAGCGCCGCACATCAGAGAGCCTGCAGAGCTGTCTCGAAAGGGATTAAGATCTTTTCCCGGATGAGCAGATTTTCCCGTGCTCCGGGGATTTCTGCCAGAGGAGAAAGTGTCCAGCCCAACTGGGCCGCAAGCGGACGGAAGAGTAATGTCCTCGTGGAGCGGTTTCTTTTTTTCCCACGTAAGCGGCTTTGAAGGTTCACCTTTCAATTGCTGTTCTTCGCCAAGAAGACGCGAGCACAAGTCCCGTAAAACTCAGTGATGTGAATGTTCTGAACAACCACAAGTCCTTCGCGGTGTCTGGTTGGAACAGCCGTGTCATCTTTCCTTCCCCGGCCGCCGGGGCCCGTGGGGGCGGGAGGCCTGGCACGCAGAGCATGGTCCGCCGAGCCACGGCCCCTCCAGGTCTCGTGCAGCGGAGGGCACAGCCGGGGGACACGCTGGAGCCCCACAAGGACATAATGGGACTGGGGTCTGGCAGCAGAAAGGCCGGGGCGTGCAGAGCCCGTCTACCATGGGCGTCCTGGCCTGTGGTGTGCAAGGAGTCCTGGTTTCGCTCCCGTGGTGGTAGCCGCACAGTCAGACGCTGCTACGGTGGGGTTCCTCGAGGAAGAGACGGGACACACGTTTTCTCTGACAGTCCGAGTGACGCTGCTTCCCCAGAGTCAAGGGCATGTTGTCTCCCCCAGATGGTCACTGCGCTGTGGGCCTGCGGCCGTCTGGTTCAGAATCAGAGTCGCCAGACGGCATCTCTGGCCGGCGTCACGGAGATCGCCAGGGCACGCGTCCAGGACTGTGCTGCTTGCAGGAGCCCCTCACCCTGGGGGGTGGGTACAAATGTGGGGCCCGGGAAGTGGGTCGGGGGCCGGGCCCCCAGCCCGCAGAGCAGGAGGGAAGCGCGCGCGCCCAGTCGCCACCTTCCTCCTCCCCGTCTCCGTCTCCTCCTCCTTCTAAGAGAAGCCAGATATTGCAGTTTTACAATGAAATATCTTAATTTTAAAGTACTGTCGAGCCAGGAGGCCTGTGGGAAGGAATCCCTAGCTCGTCCCCAGAGCCCAGCACGCATCTCCCGGATGCCGGCCCAGGGCCACCGGCGGAGGAATGACGTGTTCTGGGTCGCGCAGGCTGTTAGTGGCGGGTTCGGGGTCCGGCTCCAATGTCCTGGTGACGGGCCGGGGCCTCTTGCTCCCTGGCAGGGGCCGGCTGCTCACCCTCGCACTCACTGCCTGAAGGCTTAAATGTAAGGGGTATTTAAGGAGGGATTTTTGTATATGTGAAAAAATATATATTCACACACACACACACACACACACACACACACACACACACGATCACCTTCCCGCGGGCTGTGGGAGGCACAGGACTGCCTAGAGGTTCTGGTCCCCTCCCCCTCCCTGGAGTTGTCAGCAGACATTCGTGGGATTCCTTCCAAATGTTATAGGGACCCGGTGACGGAAGCCTTCTCTCCCGGAGACCTCACAGAGATACGGTGAGCTCAGCAGACCGCCTGATAAGGAGCGTCCGCCGCGGAATCCTGCGGAATGCCCGGAATTTGCTGTCTGTGGGGCCCGTCCTCTCGCAGGGCTCAGACCTGCCTGGGGGCGAGGCAGCCTCTGGGGGAGGGGCGAGGCAGCCTGTGGGGGAGGGGGTGCCCTAGCCTGGGGGCTGTCCTTCTGCGTGGCTCCCTGTGGCTAGGGCATCTGTGACCCTCAGCTTTTCTCATTTCTGAGATAGGAAGGCTGTGTGTGCTCTCTCCAGTTTCTGGGGTCCGACCCGCAGCCTGCCTGGTGACCTTGTGTGGATTCTGTGACTGTTGATTTTATCTGTGAGCCTCGGCTGTCGTGATTCACTGGGCTGACGTGGCCATGCCTCCCGTGGGCTCCCCACACCCCCAAGGATATCTTTGTTGAACACAGTGCTTGCCTCAAATAAGAGCTGCTTGCGTGCTAAGTCTGCCGTCTGACACGGAGTCAGGATGCGGAGAAGCTGGCATTTTCCGGCCCCCACAAGATTCTGAACCTGCATGGAAGCTTTGGTGTCCTAACATGGCAACCACGTCCTAGCGTGGAGCGCTCAGAGCCTGACGGAGATGTGGCGTGAATCATGTTTCCTCTAAGAACAAACAACATGGTTCCGAACCTTTATTTTCCCGTCTGACGGCGGGAGCACCTCGATAGCCCGGTCTGATGGAAGCCGTCGAGCCTGTCCCACAGCAAGGCACATCCCCCCCCACACACTAATTCTGCATTCAAATCTGGAGGTTTCCTGGACTTGGGGAAACCCGTCCTTTGGTATTGGTGGTTTGGAACGTCTTTCTAAGGAGGAGGCGTCGGGCACAGTGGGCGGCTGCCTGGGGTGCCGGGCTGGGGGGAGGGTACCGTGAAGCTGTGCTCGTCCGCAAACCTCTTTCTCCTGGAGACGTGAGCGTGGTTATCGCCAGTTTGAGGGCGGGAAGAAGATCTTCTGCCGCTGTCCTTGGACTCGCCAGCGTTCTGAAATCCTGATCGGGGGGTCCCAGGGAACAGCAGAAGTACAGAAGCAACCGATGGCACTGACCGTGACAACCACCATTATTGGTGTCCTCAGTCCTCCGAGCCGTCTGACGCCGAAGCTGCGGAGCCCGCACCCCCCAGTCACGAGCGTGTGTACAGTTACTATAGGGTCATTCTGCTGTAGGAGAACCGCACTGCCTCTCTGCTCCGGGTTTCCAGGATGTTCCTCAGCTGTGTGTGGGGCTGGAGTCGTTGTCCTGGTTCTCAGCTTCTGGTCAGTGCGCTTCTCTCCACACTTGCGGCTCCCCAGTCTGTGCCCGTCAGTGCGGCCAGAGACAGGTCAGTAGGAAACACAGATGGTGCGATTCAGCGCAGGGAGTCAGCCCGTGTGTTTGCGTGTGGAGGCGAGTCTGAATCTGGGGCAGGTCACTGGTGGTGAGGGGGCAGGACCGTCGGGACAGCTCGAGGCCTGGTCTACGGGGAGTTTCTTCCTGGTCCGGGAGGCCTTGGCTCTTCCCTTCAGGGTTTTCACTGGGTAAGATCAGGCCCACCCAGATGAGGACCATCGTCCTGACTCAGGTCACATTCCTTCCACAGTCACACAGGCTCGGGGACCGGGATCCCATTCACGTTCACAGCAGCACCCAGATGGACGCTCGAGTCGCTGACGACCAGAGCGCAGCCCGCCTGACGACCGAAGGGACCAGCCCAGCCTGCCCCTCCTCCAGGAGCGGATGGTAGGTCCCGGCGTGATGTTTACTCTTCTGCTGACGCCCCGTGTTTACACTGTGACAGGAGTGAGCTACGACCAGCTCGTCTGTGTCCCACGATGACAGAGGAGGCGAGGAAGAAAACAGAAATACCGGGTCACACACGCACACACACACACACACACACACACGCGCGCGCGCATTCATAACAACGAGAACAATACTCACGGCGACGACAGTCCTCTTCTGCGGCCGGTCTCCAAGCCGGGGCTGGCCTTGGCAGCTGCCATCTCCCGCTAGCCATGGCCGTTCCCTTCACTCCCAGCGAGCCCTCAGCTGAGGTTCATTCCTGAAGGGGCTGGGCCATTCCTGGTCCTCCTTGAACTGAGTTGCTGTGGTTTTCTGCCCATCTGAAGGGATCATTTCAGGGCTTGGTAGTCCCAAGAGACACCCTTAGGGATCTCCCGTATCCAGACACATCCCTCCTCCCCGCCATTGTGGAGTAGCGGCTCAACGTCCCCTTGGCGGTCGGGGTCACTCACCCCCTCCAGCACAGGAAGCCCATCTGTGCTGGTGGAGTCAAGGCGGGAGGGGCTCACAGCAGCCGGCTGGAGGCCTGAACTTGAGCTCGGTGAAAGCCGCATCTCCTGGGGGAAGCGTTTCTCCCTCTGGTGCAAAGACCTCTCGACTAGTAAACCTTCACATGGTGGGGATGGGAAGCAAACATTTTGCAGTGGGTCGCTAGGGTGTGAAATAGGGCAATTGCCTCTTTTTCTGGCTGTGGATGAAGATAAACACGTTTGAACTTTTCTTTTGAAGGCAAGAAGCAGATGGGATTTACTAAAAAAGGAAATACGTAGGCATTCCAAAGCCAAATCAAGTCCCCAGAGTCCTTTGGATGCCCGCTTTCCTCCTCCTGCACTGAGCAGCGAGAGCGGCTCCCCTCCTGTTTCCAGCCTCACACACGGTGCTCAGACCCACGCAGTGGCAGTGGCGTGCCTGGGTCCTAACGGGGTGATTTACATTTCACTCACTTAATCGTTCATTCACTTACTCACTTACTCATTCACCCGTGCATTCATTCGTTTACTCATTCACTCACTCAATAAATATTTACAATCAAACAATGTGCCCAGCTTGGTTCGCTGCAGGACACGCCCCTCTGAGGATGATGCAGATCTGTTTGCCCTCAGGGCGTTTACAAGCAAGTGCATCTCAAGAAAGTATGCTCCTGACCCTTAGGCTGTACAGGGAAAGGACTAGAAACTTCGATGTCCACCTTCACTTAGCGACGCCTCGATTCCCTTCTGTGTGGCAGACAATGCGGTCACCAGCGGAGGGTACGCCAGGGCCTGATTTCTCTGGAGATGCGTGTCAGCCTTTCTCCTTAAGGAACGTGACAAGAGCTTTAGATTTGAGAAGTTTCCCAAAACTTCTCTTGGATCCTTGAGAACCAGAATGACACATTTTTACTGGGAATAAAGAAAATACGTTAACAAAGAAGAGAGAGAAACCATATGATCTCACAGATGTGGAAAAGCACTTGACAAACTTCATGATAAAAATGTTTGGCCGTCTTGGAATAGGAGGGAATGTCCTCAAGTTGATAAAGAGAATGGATGAAAGATCTATAACAAACATCCTATGTATTGTACAATAATAATTATTCTCTTGAGATTGAGAGCAAGGATGTCCTTACCACTTCCTTTCAACATTTTGTTAAAGGCTTTAGATAGATCAATAAGGCAACAAACAGCAAAATGACATAAAGAGAGAAGGGAAAGAAAACTTGTTCCCAAATGACACAGACGGCACATAGAGAAAAACCTACAAAGTATACAAAAAACATTTCAAGAATAGATGCAGTTAGAAAGTCACAGGATATCAGGTGAATAGTGAGAATCAATTGAATTTCCTTAAATTTGCAGTGAACGATTGGAAAAACAAGACAAAAAATCCTACTAATGAAGATAGCATCAAAACCAGTAAATGTCTAGGGATAAATCTAGTGGGATATAGGTAAGACCTTCCCACTGAAGAATAGGACACATTGCTGATAGACATGAAAGACGTCTAAAGGAGAGATGTACCACGTTCATGGATCGGGATACTCAATATTGTTAGGATGTTAATTTCCCCAGATTGATACAGATTCAATGCAATCTTTATCAATACGCCAGCAGGGTTTTTTAAAATGTAGAACTTAGCAACATGATTCTAAATGTTATTTGAAGACTCTAGGACCTAGAATAGTCCCAACATTTTTGACAAAGAATGCAGCTGGAGATTTACACTGCCTGAATCGCGGTCACTGTAAAGTAATGGTTATCAGGACAGTTTGGTATTGGCAGAAATGTGGACAGGTAGATCATGTGGCAAAATAAAGTCCAGAAATAAATCCATACACTATAAGGTGGATTGATTTTCAACTAGGGCCAAGTTAATCAAACAGAGACGGCAAAATCCCTTTAAACAAATGTTGTTGGAACAACTACCTATCTGTATGGAAATAAAAAAGAACCTTGAACTCTTTCTTTCTGTCTACAAATAAATTAGTTTAAATGGAGCACAGACCTAAATATAAGTTTCGGAACCATAAGGCTTCTTCTAGAGGGAAATCCAGGAGAAAATCCACATGATTCTGAGGAAAGCTAAGATTTGTTGCACAAGATGCTAAAAGCACTAACTGGAAAGAAAAACATGGCAAACTGAACTTCATGAAAATTAAAATTTTCTGTTCATCAAAATATACCTTTAAGAACAAGAATGGGCAAGTCATAAACTAGGAGAAATACTTGGAACACATATAGCCGACAAAGAGCTTGTGTCCAGAATATATAAAGTTCTCCCCATGAATCAATAATAATAGATGAATAAACCAATGTAAGAGGAGCACAGGTTTGAACAATGCACTTCAGCAGTGAGCGGGGAAAGTGCCCAACATTCTGAATCCTCACTGAGAGTCAAATCTAACGCGATGTAACGCGTTTCCCGCCAGCGGTCAGAGTGGTGAAGCGTGGCCGTGAGTTGGGAGAGCCACGTTGAAAACCCTGTGCAGTTTCCACATGAGTTGAACCCATTACTCCTGGGATCTGGGTATTTACCCTGGTGAATGAGAATATGGGTCTATCGGAAGACTTTGCTGGGAGGGCACAACCTCTCAAACTGGAACCGAGGGTCCCGTAACTGTTCGCACACCGACGCTACCCGCGGTGACGACACCGGTCACAGCACCAGCGCTTCTCGAACACGGCGGCAGGGAAGCCACGTGCAGGACTGCGTCCTGCTGATTGCACGTCCACCAAGTCTGGGACGGGCAGCAGGGGTCTACAGGGACAGGGACAGGGTCGGGGCTTCGGCGAGACAGGCACAGACGGGAGCTTTCTAGGAGGGCGGGGAGTGTGCTCCCGGTGCTGTATGGGGTGGCACTGCGGGGGGCACCCAGGCGTGAACACACACCGGACACGTGAGTTCAGTGCTTCACTTATGTGAAAAGAGAGAACATGCATTCGTGCATGAGCTCCGGCCGCTCCTGGTGCTGATCCCTCCCCGGCGAGGGGCTCACCCGTCCTGCCCAGGAGAGACCCTGGGCTCAGCCTCGGGAACCTGCGGGTTCTGCTCTCCGTGACTTTGGGCAAGGACTTTGGAATCAGACTTCCCTCCAGTGTTAATTGGAGTGAGACCCCCCCCCTCTCATTCCACGGGCACGTTTAGAAGCTGTCCTGGGGCACACACAGGGGCCCGCGGACCCCAAGGCATGGAGATGCGGTCCACATTCCGAAGCACGTGCTGATGGAAGGCCAGACGGACAGTGAAGTCTCCCTCTTGTCTCAGACAGCTTCCAGGCTTCGAAGGGCACAAATCCTCGTCGAAGGAAATGCCGGACAAAAGGCAGCCCCGGAGGGTCCCCGAGCTCTGAGACGGACCCAGCTGCTGCTGCGGGAGCTTCAAGCCCCTTCACGAGGCATGTATTTTCCCCTAAAACTTCCGATCATGTTGTCCACACCGCGTCGGCGCTCTTCCGCTCAGCGTACAGCAAAACTACCCCGGGCGATGGACTACGATTTTGCAACAAAGAATTTAACTGTGACTTGGTTCGTAGAAAGGCAGGGGGAGGGAGCCCGGGTGCCCCCACAGCGATGGTTTCCAGCCCTCGCCCGCGGGACACTGTGCCTTGCTGAGGGCCGTGGGATGCGGAAGCGAGCAGGGTGGGGGCTCAAAGCGGGGAGCCTGCTGAGACACGACGACGCTGGGTGGGCTCCAGGCCTGCCAGAGCCCTGCCAGGGGCCAAGGAAGCAGAAGCCAGCTCCCCTTCTGTCCCGCTCGGAGGCTGTGCGTGTTGGCGCCTTCCTCAGGGCTCGGTCAGTGTGTGAGGACAGCCGCGGGGCAGGTGGCCGGCCACAGGCCGCAGAGAGGACAGGAGGTCCCCACAGAGGCTCTCCAGCTGTGGGGGGAGACGGCCCCCACCGACCGTTTCCGCCCTGCCAGTCTCGCTGCTCAGGGTCCCGTCCTGTAGGAGGCCTGGCGGGAGGCCCAGCCGGCCTCTCCCTGTTTCCATTGTGAGTGGAGCCCGGTGCCCCACCCAGGACGGGAAGTGCCCCTTTGAGCACACAATTCTTGGGACAGCAGGGGCACAGGAGGCCGCGGTAGCCGTGGGCGGGATCGTGGGGGCCCGGCTGGGTGGCAGACAGTGGGCGAGACCGTGGGGACAGGGCCGGGCGGCAGGGTCCCATCGGGCTGGGGCTGCAGGCCGGGGTCAGTAGCGGGGCTGCTCGGAAGACGGCAGGCCCCCCCGGGCAGGGCAGCTCCCCACACCCTGTGCCTCCCTCTCTCCAGACAGTCCCTGACCATTCCAGGGATTGCGCACATGCAGGACGAGGACGGCCGCCTGGTTGTTTGTCTCTTTGTGGCCGTCACTCGGTGCACTGGCAGCTCTCCACGCGCGCTTGGCGTCAGACTCAGGGCTGGTCCTCGGGAACCCCCGGGAAGGCCTGAGCGGAGGCAGGGCACAGGCTTCCCTCGCAGCCGGCCTCTGGGAACCCCTGGGGTGTACCAGGGTCTGGGGCACGTCCCTGCGGCAAGGCTCTGAGCCCCGCCCTGGGGTCCCTGTCGCGTGTCGTGATCCTGAGATCATGGGAGCGCTCCAGGCTGCGTTTCCCGTCTGTAACATGGGACACATGATGTCGGCCAGCCTCGCCTGCACATGCCCCCCGTGGGGAAGGCTGGAGGGGCCTGGAGGACAGCGGGTGTCACTGACCAGGGACCGGGCCCTCCTGTGCCCAAGGACGCATGCTCCCCCACGACCTGAAACTCGCTCTTAGCTCCAGCTTAATACAGTCCCGCAGGGAGAAATTTCTCTTTCCCATCGGTGTGTGCCAGGTGGTGAGCACAGTGACCAGTACACAACAGGCACTTACTTGAGGCTCAGGAGTAAATGACCACAGGACCGACTTCGGGATTGCTGGCGTCCACACTGAGCCGCTGCCACTGGGAGGGGTCTGGTCCTGCCTCTCACTGGGGATTCAGGCCAGTGCTGCTTTGGGGGGGATGCCCAGCCTCCCTCAGAAGGCAGGTGGGCAGGATCCCTGCACGGACGCCCGTCCAGGGACGTGTGCCGGGTTCAGTGCAGCTCAAGCCCGGGAGGGCGGCCTTTATCCTGTGCCAGCTGCATGCAGAGCACCGGCCCCCCACCCCCCGACGGCTGCCAGGGCTCTGGGGCACGCCCTGGGCACCCACTTGTTTATGTTCCCGGGATCCGAGTGCAGCTGGGCTGGAGGAGGGCAGGGCAGCCTCTGCAGACACAGGTGGCTGGGAAGCAGTCTTTGAAAAGGCTGTCATTAAACCCACACGGCCGGGCACCGAGAGGCCGGGTCTGCGGTGGCCGACAGTCCTGCCGGCCTGGACCTCTCCCTCCAGGCTTGTTCCTGCAGTGTCCAAACCGGACCCGGTGCACAGCCGCACTCAGAGAGGCAGAGCACTGTCTCCCCGGAATGAATTTCTGGCCAGCAACCCCACACTGTCTGAACACTGGGAGAGGAGTGGGAGTCCACAGAGGGAACCAGCAAGAGAGGGAAGAACCTTCCTTAATCAACGTCAGCTTCGAGAAGGCTACACTGGGGTCGAAGGCCGAGGGGCTGTGGTGAGCGCACGCCGCCCTCCGGCCCAGCCAGCTCGTCTACTGAGCCGCCGCCCCTGCGGACCGGCTGCGGGCACACGGGTTCCACGCTGGGGGCCACTTTCGGGAGGCCGGACTCACAGGGGACAGGCGGCCCAGACAGCGCAAGGTTGACAAGGGACTGTCTCCAGGCAGGCGGCTCTGGGAGGAAGGGAGGGGGGAGGGGCTCGTGTTGGGACGTGGAATGACGGAACTGATGCTCCTCGGGTCGGAGAGAGGGAAGAGGGCGTCCCAGGCTTCTGGTTCCAGCTGTGGGCACGGGGGGGTGGGCACCGGTGGGTCAGGGAGGGTGTTGTGTGACCCTGTGCTGGGGATCGGAGATGACCCAGGGCTGGTGAGGATGGTCAGCTAGGAGCGTGTCTGTGGGGCGATGGCGTGAAGACACCGGGCTAGCGACCCACCCGAGACCCCACAGCCCTCAGAGAGCTGGTGCCTCAAAGCAGAGCCCTGAGGCTGGCAGTGAGGGGCACGGTGCCCACGGGGCAGGGACGGCAGGGCTGGGGCTCTCCAGGGGCTGAGGAGGAGCAGACAGAGGGATGCCTGCGGTTGGCGAGGGTCCGTACCCACAAGGGTGGGAATGGCCACGGGCTGTCCACACGGCAGCCCACCCTCAGCCACCGGACGAGCTGGTCAAGCCAGCAGCCCAGCTCCTGCTGCTGGAGGGGAGGGCCAGGCGGCCCCTGTCTCCCCGCTCCCCCCGTGCCCCGCGGAGCCCTGGCTGCAGTCTTTCGGAAGGTCTGCTGGAGACAACGGCGACAGGCAGCTCGGCTCAGGTGTGGCTGGCCGGGAATGCAGCCTGGGGAGCGGGTGGCCAGTGTCCCTGGAAGCGAGCAGGCCTTTGGGGCTGTGGCGCTCAGGCTGGAGCCTGGATCCTGGAGCCGGGGCTCACGTTCCGTCTGGGCTCCCTGTCTGCCCGCTGCACCAGCCAGGACCGTTGGAATATCGGTCACACGAGTCAACCCCCCAACCCCCAGTTCTGGCTCATGTGGTTGCTGGTTTGGGGCAGGGAGACAGGGTGTCTCCCCTCCACGCTGCCCCTGTGTTGACTTTGCTTCCAGGCAGGCTTGTCTGGGGGCGACGGTCCCCCAGGGCGCCAGAGAGAGGACAGGACTCTCCCCACAGGGTCTTCTGGGTCCTGCCTGGGGAGGGGGGGTACCCGGCTGCAGGAGACGTAGGTCAGCACGGGAGGGGAGGGGTTTCCCCGAACGAGGGCCCCTGGACAAACAGCGGCAGGTACACACGTGCGCACATTCGCAACGCCCCCGAGTCTCCGTTTCCCCATCCGCACAGTGCAGGCGCGCTAGCGTGCCCCGCCGAGCGAGTTCTGGTCCTGGCTGAGCCGATGCAGCGGGGGTGCGGCGTGGAATGACACGGTCCATCCCTGCCTCGTGTGCGCAGGGAGGCTCTGCTCAGCGCCCGGTGCGGGTCGCGGCTGCGGGTCCAGCTCCAGAGGAAGAGCGGGGGACGCAAGGACGGGCCGTGGAGTCCACCCACAGGTGGCCCGAGAGCGGACCCGGAGGCTCGGGGCTCTGAGCCTCCTGAGGGCTGGGTAAGGACGAGGAGCAGGCTGGGCGAATACGTGGGGGCCTGTGGGAGGCCACGGGGCCGAGGACGGGTCTCCCGCCCCACCTGCCGTCCTGGTGATCGTCAGCTCCCTCGGTGGAAACCTTGTGTGTCCACGACCGTGGCCGCGTCCACGGGGACTCGGAGCCGCTGCTCTGCACTGCGTACGTGAGCTGTACGACGACATCTCTGAAGGTTTCCCGCGTCATTGCTTCCTTGCAAGGGGACAGTGAGGAAGCGGTAGGAAGGGGTCTCCTTGCTGCGTCCCTGCTGGCCTCTCTGGGCCTCCCCACATCCCACCGCCAGCTCCGGGTCCCAGCCCGCAGGAAGTGCTGACGGCCGCCCCCGCAGCACCGCCGACTGGCGGATTTGTCACCAGGCCCCTTTTAAACACGCGTCCCTGAAAGATCTAAACGCCACGACTTGCAAAAACCAGAAGCTAGTTTTTACTCCCGTCCGCCCTACCTGGGACCTGCCCGAGGCCACACTTCACGTCCCCTCCAATCACGTCTGGGTGTTTGACACAATCCGGAGAAGAACGCCGTGTCTCGTCCTTGCTGGGCATGTGTCTCCTGTTAAATGGCCTTTCCTGAGCCAGGGGCGACCCTTCTTTGACCTCACTGTAAATTCTGGCCAAAGCGCTGTGAAATCTGGCCTCCCCCATTTCTGCTGGAAGAGAGACCCTCATCTTAGAGGAGCGAGGAAACCGGCCCAGCCCCTCGGGCGTCTCACGCATGTACCTGCAGACGAGAAGAGACTCGGCAAGCAGGCCCTGGTTCGCTCAGCCAGTCAACCTTCGCATTTGCTACCGAGAAAGGCTGATTTTCAGTGGACGAGCATTTTTTGGCTCAAGCAGCGGCGCTGTAAACAGAGGGGCCCTGGCACCCCTGCCCCGCCTCGGCATCTCTGCTACACGGGGCCCTGGGAGAAGGCGGCAGGGTTCCACGGTTGCGGCCGTGGAGCCGCACAGATGCACAGAGGGCTTGGGGCCTGCATGTGTGCGAGACCACCCCACCGGGGAACAGCCGAACCCTCCGTGAACCACGGTTTTCTCAAACGATGGGTTCTCGGAGCAGAGCTCAGCGAGTGGCCCCGCACAGGACAACGGTAGGGAGGACAGGGCAGCCCGGCCGCGAGCTGACCTGAAGCCCCCAGACCCTCGTCCTTGTTTTCCTGCGCTGGTGGTCAGTCTTACTAGTGTGGCTTCAGGCAATGCGCGCAGCCGCTCTGCGTGTCTTGTCCTTTGTAGACGGGAACTGTCTAAGGTCATTTATCCTAAAACGCTCCACGGGGACTGCTCCGTGCCAAACCGAGGGAGGTCACGATGGTGGGAGTCTGTTGTGTTATTGCTGCATGAACGTTTAAGGTCGGTAAAACCAGACACTGTAAGCACGTGCACCGACAGGGCAAGAATCACCAAGAGAAAAACCAACCGGGGAAAGTTACCCTGCGTGACATCCAGACGCAGCAGGAGGCTACACGAGTCAGGGTCACAGCACGTTTTAGCAGCGAAGAATAGAGACTTCAGATCCGTTGGTGAGGGAAATTGTCGATGATTCAATAAATGGTATTGGGACACTCGTTTATTTATTTTGGGGACAAAGATCCCAATTCTCAGTATTTGTGAATTTTCAGGTAAGAAACTGAAGGTTGTAAAAACCATTCCAAAAATAATGAATGAAAATAATTCATAATGAAAACAATGAAAAAAATAAAGTGGCTCTAGTTGTCAGGGGTGGAAAGGCCTCCCTGCCTCTCTCTCGGTGTACAATTGTCTGTGCTTTAGCGGTGGGGAAACCATGGCTGGACGAGGTTACATGACTTTCGTTTTACTCCGTTTATTTTATTCCAGTACAGGTAACATAGGGTTATTTTAGTAGAAAGTCCCTCTTAAGCAAAACCTGTAAAGACAAGGAAATGAGAGATGATAAATGACCACAGCGAGTTTGTGGGGCGCCTGGGAGGCTCGGGCGTGAAGCCTCTGCCTTCGGCGCACCGTGATCCCAGGGTCCTGGGAGCGAGTCTCCGCTGAGCAGGGAGCCTGCTTCTCTCTCTCCCTGTGTCTCCTGGCTTGTGCGCTCTCTCTCCCCATCAAACAAATAAATAATCTTTTAAAAAATTCATGGCTTCAGTCATTTCCACTAGCCTTGCCGCCGAGTGTCAAACACAGGAGCGGCGAGCTCAGCTCTGGGGGTGGCTCCTGCCGCAGGGGCAGCACAAGGTCCCAGGTGCACCTGCTGTCCGGGCCGGGCGGGTGGAGGGCGCTCGCTCCTCAGCAGCCCGCGAGAAAGCCCCATCGTGGGGAGGAAGGTGGAGGGAATGCCTGCCCTGGCGGCACCTTCTGGCCTTTCTCAGCTCCGCCAAGCCCTGCCCAGCAGAGCCCGGTGAAGACGGACGCTCGCTTGCTTCTAGGCCGATGTCTTGAGGAGCTGTGCTGTGGGCAGCGCAGCAGGAACACCCTCCGCCGCGGCCGAGCGGGGCCAGGGCTCGCGGCCTGCCTGGGCCCTGCCCGCTGGTCCGCAGAGTACGGCTCCCTCCGGGACCTGCGACACTTCCCATCTCTTCCCCTTGACCCGGCTCTGACGCTTTCCCCGTGGGCTTCTGACCCACGATGCTCCCTCGGCGCCTGTCCCACCTCCTGACCTGGCAGCGCGGTCGTCCGTGGGCCTCTGCGGGGCTGGGCCTCCTCCGTGTCCTCCCGGTCACAACCACAGGCTCAGCGAACGCCCGTCTCCTCCTACAGACCCAAGACGAAGAAAAGAAAAAGGAAAAAA
Organism: Mustela erminea; assembly: GCF_009829155.1. NCBI lineage: Eukaryota > Metazoa > Chordata > Mammalia > Carnivora > Mustelidae > Mustela > Mustela erminea. The sequence continues at coordinate 1,836,663 of NC_045617.1, forward strand.
ATGCACTTGTCGTGAGAACTCAGGCTTTACTGTCTCCCCACGTCTCCCTTATGAACTAGAGCGGTACTGCCCGCGCTCACCGGGCTGCGCGTGGTCCCTGGCGGCCACCTGTCGGCCACTGGAGTTCGGCTCCGGATCCCGCACAGCATCTGTCTTCCCCAGCCTGACCTTCTCCCCCGCGCCGAGCCCTGCAGGCCCGTGAGGCTGTTCCAGACAGAAAGATTTCCTCATCTTTTGTAGCCGAGTAACACTCCGCTGTGCGTACCCCACCTCCGTCCGTCATGCAGCCACGGACACGGGTGGTTCCCACGTCTCGGCGACAGTGAGTAATGCCGCAGGGAACATGGGGGCAGGTCGTCTTTTGAACTAGTGTTTCCTTCGGACAAATACCCAGAATCTCCGTCACTGGGTCTAGGGTTCGCTCTACTTTTAACTTTCTCAGGAACATCCTTACTGCTCTCCACAGCGGCTGCGCCGTCTGCGTTCCCGCCGCGGTGCACGAGGCTCCCCGTTCTCCGTCCTCGCCGACACCAGCTGTTTCCTGCGTTGTCGATTCCAGCTGCCCCGACCGTGGGAGGGTTTTCACTGCGGTTTTGACGTGTGTTTCCCTGGTGCAGAGGGACATCGGGCATCTTTCATGTACCCGTCAGCCATCTGGATGTCTTCTTTGGAGAGATGGATTTAGGTCCTTTGGCCATTGTGATTGGATGAGGTATTATTGCTATTGTTATTATTATTATTATTTTCGCTATTGGGTTGTAGGCACTCTTCCTATCTCGGACACTAACCCCTTCCCAGACGCGTGCGAACGCTTTCCCCGTTCCGTAGACTCTGGAGGACGCCGTCTGGAGTTGGTTTCCCTGCTATTAGGTACCCAGGCTTTCCCGTTTGCTGCCGATTTCCTCATGGTTGCAAGATGGCGGCTGCAGCGGGGGCCATCACGTCTCCATTCCGTGCAGCTGGATCAGGCCTCGGCAGCCGCTTTCCCGGAAGCCCCACCCGACAGCCGCTCAGATCCTTCCTGCAGGGGCAGGAAGTTACGGTTTCACACGAGGCAGCTCTGCTTCCCGTGACTCCAAGGAAGACAAAAAGGCCACTCAACCGTGGTAGTGGTGTGAGGGAGCTGCTGACTCGTGGACGAAGGTTTGAAGCCTCTCCCCTCCTTGTTCCCGGCCCGGTCACCGCTTTCTCTGCACTTTGCCCCACTTCCCCGCCCTCCTGGACTCCTCATGGCCGCCCCCACAGGGGAAGCTGGCGGCCGAGGCTGTGCTCAGTCATCGTGGCTGTGGCCTGTTGATCTGTGCTGTGCGGCGCCCGCCAGGCTGCCCGGGCTCGTGGGCTCTGCAGAACCAGGGCTCTGCAGGCCCCCGGGGCCGCGCTCACTGTACCCCCGCCCACATCTCCTGTTCTGCCCTGAGCCCTCCCACGCAAGCCCCGTGAGAAGGCCAATCTGCGCCTGTCGCTCGGTGAAGCCAGAGGGGAGGACGGGGCCCAGGAAGCCCCAGGACAGGCTGCTGGGGGCGGGCCAGGACGACTTTACCAGAGTCCTTTTTTGGTTTTGCTTTGTTTTGTTCTAAACGCTATAATTTAGCTGAGCTACCGCTCTACAGATGCCTACCCCACTGGGCTAATGACCATCTTCTCCTTAACAGGAGGGTATTTTTGACGACGAGGCATCTTCTGAGATGGCTTTAACCGGACAGAGATGGCAGGGCTGTGTGTTCGCACACACGTGGAGCGCGACTCTGGCCCTCGCCGGCCGGCAGGGTGGTGCGCAGGATGGTGGCTCCGGGAGCTACAGGGGGGCAGGCGGCCCGGCCCAGCATCAGTGCACCCTGGCCTTCTCTTTCCAGAATAACCGGCGCATTTGTGAGGTTGCTGCTGAGAATGACAAAGGTCGCCTCGTGCTGACCCCTGGTCGTGTTTGGTCAACACTTCCGAGACTCCTCGAGGCAGCTCTTCTGGTCGGAGAGTAGCCAGAGGTCTTTTTACAGAAATCAGATCAGTGATTTTCAAAGTCTGTCCCTTAGTGGATTTCATATTACTTGTACTTAGCCAGAGAAAAGTAAGGAAAAGAAAGAAAGGGGAAAAAAAAGGAAAGACAGGTTGATGCAAGTTTTTATTAAGTAAGTGATATTTGTTCTGAGAAACCTAAAGGATCAAAAGAAGGCAGCTAAGAAATGGGGGTGAAGGTCAAGTTTCTTTTTTGAAAACTCGCACATTGTAACTTGAAGAAGGTCTGCTGGTGTCCCTTGGGCACGGGCACCTCTCCCGGCCACCCCAGCTTCCGCGGGCGATGCACGTTTGCAGGCTCGTGTGCTCTGCACCTGCCGTGGCCCCAGCACGTGGTTCGAGGAGGGTCCGCAACTTTTCATTCCTGCCTTTTCTCTCTTAAGGTTTTTTTTTCTTTATAAGGATTTTATTTATTCATTTGACGGAGATCACAAGCATGCAGAGAGGCAGGCAGAGAGGGGAAAGCAGGCTCCCTGCCAAGCACAGAGCCCGATGTGGGGCTCGATCCCAAGACCCCGAGGTCATGACCTGAGCCAAAGGCAGAGGCCTAACCCACAGAGCCCCCTAGGCGCCCCTCACTCCTAAGCTTTAAAACACTTCTGACTCAGTTGCCGGATGGTGGAGATTTCGACGTCCAGTGTTTCTCCGGGAAGGCGCGGTGTCCAGCCTGCTGAGTCCTTCTGCTGTTGAGGGGCCTCGTGATTCTCAGGTAGCTTGACCCAAAGGGACTATTCCAGAACCTTCTGGCGCCCAGTGCTTCTAGGAGAGCCTGAGGCCGGCCCGTGCCCCCGGGTGGTCGGTGCAGACATCCAGCCTCCTGTCAGGCACCGTTAGCCCCAGGAATCCGTCCGTCGCTGGGATGGGGCTCAGTGACCGACGCTCGTGACCGAGCGTTCCTGGAGCAGGAGAGACTGTCCCTTTAATCTGCAGACATGGTTTCTCCTCTGCTTCAGGAGCATCATCCAGTTCTGTACGTAGTTCTTGTCTATTAGTTCTTGTTTCTGAGGCTCGAATCTCGCTTCCGCCTGGCTTCTCTCCGCAGCAAGTGGTACCACGTGAAATTGCCGTCTTGGACCATTTTTAACCTGAGCCACACTAGGTTTTTGTGTGTTCAAGCGAACATTCTCTCTCTCGGGGTCGCTCTCGTGCTGGTTCCCACTTTGTGAGTGTCGCAGCGTGGCCGGGAGCCTGCTGTCCGCGGGGCCGGTGCCCCGAGCCTGCGGGCGGCACCGCCTCCCTCCTGACCAGTCACCGGCCGGCCGTCTCCGCGTCTCCGCGACGTCGCACGTCCCGCTGTCCCCTTCCGTCCTCGACTTCTCTTCGCCGTGATTTCTTACTCTGTGTTTAGCTGAGTCTCCAATGACGGATTATTAAAACTTTTCTTCCTATTTCCGGGCATATGTTTAAGGGTAGGTTCGACCTCGGCCTTTCTCCCATGACTCCCTCCCCTTGCTTCTCTGTCTCCTTTGAAGCTGGAGCGCGCGGGCTCCCCATGCCCTCTCCTCCCTGACGTGCCCCCCCACTCTCTCCCTCCCCCTCCCCGCCCCTCCCCCCTCCCTTCTTCCCTGCCCCCCCCCCCAGGGCAGCCCTCAGTCCCCTCTGGGCTTCAACCAGCAGGAAGCTTCGCCTAGAGGCTTGGGCTCCGTTCCTCCCGGCTCAGGGGCGTCTTGAAGGCACACCTGGGGGCGAAGTGGGTGAAGGGGGCTTGTGGAGCTGAAACTTTGCCCTTGTGGGTGCAGTTGTGTCAAGAGCTGGGGGTCAGGGCAGATTCTAGCAAGTTCCCAGCCCAGTGTCTTCACCCAGGGAGTCCCTCAGGCTTTCCCCAGGCACCACCTCCCCTCGTCCCCAGGTCCATTCTGTTGGTCCCCGTGTTCCGAGCCGTCTCTCTGCCCGCGTCCCCATCAGCTCCGTCTGGGGCAGCTCTCTGCTCAGTGGGAGGGGGTGGGACACGACTTCGGAGCGTGGGGCACTTTTCATATATTTTCCCTAAACTGACCATTAGGTGTTTCTTTTCAAATTGAGGTTTATTAGTGAAAAATCTCAGAAATTTGTCCACTGACTTTCTTCTCTGAGATTTTGTTTCTCAGGGGTCAGAGCTGTTTGTCAACTTCTAGACTTTCTTTCCCGCCACGGTGCTTCGTTTTTAAAAGATAATGGCCTGAGGGGCATCTGGGAGCCGTTGGTGGAGCATCTGACTCTTAGTTTGGGCTCAGGTCATGATCTCAGGGCCATAGGATCAAGCCCCGCATCTGGTTCTGCACTCAGTGCAGGGTCCGCTTGGGATCCTCTCTCCTTCTCCTTCTGCCCCTCCTGGTTGAGCCCCCGGCCCCAAATAAATCTTTAAAAAAGCGGGGGGTGGGGTGGTCGCCTAGGTGGCTCAGGTCATGGTCTCAGGGTCCTGGGATGGATTCCTGCGTCGGGCTCTCTGCTCAGCGGGGAGCCTGCTTCCTCCTCTGCCTGCCTCTCTGCTTACTTGTGATCTCTGTCTGTCAAATAAATACATAAAATCTTTAAAAAAGAAAAAGAACAAGACAGTGGCCGGTACTTGAGACTTACCCTCTTCCGATGTTACTGTTGTGAGTCTGCACTGGTTTTCCCTTATTGCTGAGGTTTTGTAGCAGACAGTTCTGGGGCCTGGGGTTATTGGGCTGTTAATGTCTTTAAATAATTTAACATCTAAGGTAATTTCTGTAATGGTCAACGTCTAGGCCTCCGCTTTGGGACACCTGGCACACAGGATGGCCCCTCCCTGGGTCCCTCCCCACGTGGTCACCCACCTGGACACTGTCCCTCCTTCTGGGGGCTTCAAACCCCCAGACTCTGATGTCCCCGCAGTCTATCCTGGGGGCTCCCACTCCTCCGTGTCTTTCCTGGGACGGCTCGCAGGTGTCTGTAAAGATTTCTGGCTCATTCCAGCCCATGTCTTCTACCCCCAGTGACGGATGGCAGCCCTCCCCAGCCCCTCCCCCCAGCTTTACCGACGGTCCTATCTGCACCCAAGACCTTGTGCTGTGTCACGATCCGTGCCTGTCTCTCTCGCGGGTGTAGACCCCGTGGGGAGCGGTTGTTCTAGTGTGTTCGGTGTTGTGCCTGGCACCCGGAAGACAGTACGCAGGCTCCGAATGAGCACAGGGGGTGAGTCATGATGGACGTCATCTCCGGAATTAGAGAGGAAGCCTGCATCCTGACCCAAAGTCTCCTGTTTATGGGACAGCTCTGTGACCTGGGCCTCTGGCCTCTCTCGACCGTGGTGGCTGCTGCCATTCCACAGGGACGATACTTTGCGGCTGAGGTCACATGTGCTCCCAGAGCCCCTGTGTGCAGTAAGGAAGGGGCCGCCCGGGCTGGGAAGCTAAGCAGGAGGAGGGGGTCCGTGCCTGGCGAGGTCCAGGAGAAGCGTTTGCACCCTCGACCCCAGGGAGGAGGACCACCCGCCCACACCTGTCGGCTGGGCCTCCCAACAGCAGGGAGCCCAAGGCGCCAAGTCCCTGGTGGCCCCAAGCCGGTGGCCTGCCCTGTCCACGAAGGCCCGTTGGCCCCGTACCGCGGGGTACCGCACGTACCCTCACGTGCGAAGAGTGACTGCGACCGACTCCGCTATCGGCCGTCTCGTGACATGAGCTGCGCTTCCTCCTTGTCTCCTCTGAGCCCGTGTGCGTCTATGGCACTGGGCAGCCGGGGGTGCCGCTCCTCACAGACGCCCCTGGAAAGACCGAATTCCGCAGGGTATGGACGGAGTCAACACGGCATGCTCGCTGGGAATGTCAAGGGTCAGGACGTCGTGTGCAGCGCGCCGTTTGCTCATTGAAACTGACTTTTCTCTTTAATTTCCGTCATGTCAGGTGAACCCTCTCCATCACCGACGGTCACAGAAGGTCAGACAACACCCACATCCCCTGAAACCTGTCATCCTACTTCAGTCTACAACCGACTCTGGAATCGGGTCTTGCTTGCCTGGTTTTCTGCGAGTTCCTAATGGCGACTCCTTTGTGAACCTGACGTGCGCCCTCGATAGCTTTCCCTCGGGATGCGGAGCAGGAGACTCCTTGTCCTCCACGCCGGCTGGCTGTGCGCCTCGGCTGTGGTGCAAAGTGCTGACAGTGTGTGAGGAAAGCTCCAGCTCAGCGGCATGTGGTGCAAAGGCCCTGGGGCAGCGGCCCTGCAGGGGGCAGGTGGAGGGCGCTAGGGTGTTGGCTCTGGAGTACAGTCCCTCTCGGTGGTTCGGCTTGTCGGTTTGTGAAGAGCTTCCGTTGGGGGGAATCTGCAGTGAATGTTTCTGTCATTCTAGCCGGACAGAGACGGGGACCGGAGCCACAGGGAGGCAGATGCCCCTGAGCCTCCGTCCCTCAGGCGGGAAGCCGGCAGGGTCACCTCAGCCCTCACCTGGCGCTGCCGGAACAGCCGGTGGGCGGGTTTGCTGCGGGTCACCTGTTCCCTGGGAAGGGCCTTCCAATTCACCTGTTCCTTGTGGAACAGACTTCCAACCCTGGGAATGGATTCCTGACCCACTGTTTCCCTGGGAGTGGCCTCCCCAAGTGCTGGGGAAGAGGCCGCCCAGCTCAGTTCCGATGGCTCCCAGCCGTTACAGCATAACCCATGGACTGGTTCAAGGCTTCTCTCCCCTTTAATCCAAAGGACACACCCTTTTTGAAAATAAAACTTGTGATGGGGCCCCTGGGCGGCTCAGTCAGTTAAGCGTCCTACTCTTGATTTCGGCTCAGGTCATGGTCTCAGGGTCGTGGGATCGCGTCGGGCCCTCTACTCGGTGTGGAGTCTGCTTGACATTCTCTCTGCCTCCCCTCTGCCCCTCCCCCAGCTGGCGTGCGCGCTCACTAAATACATAAAATCTTTTTCTAAAAAAAAAGAAAAGAAATCTTGTTATATGTGAAAAAGCAGTTATACACTGGTTCTGAGCCTATTGGGATATTTCCAGACTTGGTTCCCAGAGTGTGCCTTCAGGACAGGTGGACCCAGGGATGGTCCTGCCACACGAACCCAGAGGGTCCTTGTGTTTCTGGGTCCTGACACTGTGCCGGCCTCTGCCTCCCCCAACACGGTGGTGTGATTCCCTAAGAAACACATAGGCAGCCTCCGGGGGCCTGAGGTCCTACGCGCCACTTGGAACACGGGGCAGAATGGGACACGGGCCTGTCTCCTGGTGCCTCCCTCCCAGAACCCGTGAGCCCAGACGTCCCCTCCCCGCCACGCTCCACTCTGCTCGGATGGATGGGTTCCCAATCACCTCCTGCGCCCTCGGCCCCCACCTCATACCTCATCCTTGTGGATGGAGGCTGGACCTCGGGGCACATGTCTTTGAAAGCAGCTTCGTGTGAACAAACTCTTGCAGCAGGCGAAGGGCTCTGGGTGAGGCCCGTGTCCCAGTCCGTAACGCGCCAGTATTGTCGCCCTGTCTGCGCGCTGGCTTGGGTCCCTCCCGTCTGTTCTGCTTTTGTGGGACTGGGGTTTTCCTAGATGCCCGTTTCCGGTTCTCGATGAGCTCCTAGCTTGTAAATCCGGGGCCGCGGGGACCCGAGTGCCCGACCACACCCTACTGCGCCAAGTGTGGAGCGATTCTCTCTGAACGCGACGGGAGAGTTCTGGGGGTTCCCACGGCATTCGCACAGCTTTCTCGGGTCTGAGTCCGGAAACTCAGAGTGGCCAATGCAAATCGCCCCAACCTCTCCGGGATTTCTCCCACCAATGGGAAAGTCCTGGCTTTGGGGTCAGGATGACCTGCTTTGAGTGTCAGCTCCCATATTTTTGGCCAAATGTCTCCTCTTCTGAGACCTGCTTTCCTCCCCAAGTCTTCCCACGAAAGTCAGGACTGACCCAAGCAGTTGGGGCATCGGGCGAAGGCCCTGCGCTGCCCTGCCTGGCCTTGGGGGGCAGCGGGAAAAGTAGACGCTGTTCGCGGCCCTTGTGCAGATGCCACGGGCTCTCTCGCTTGGCCTGTTCCTGGGGTGGGGCCACAAAAAGACTGTCCAGGAGAAGGTGCGGACAGGAAGGAAAGAAATATCACGGTGAAGCCTGGCGGGTGTTCTCCGGGCTGTTGGCCGGGAAGGTGCTGCCGGGACTAATGCTGGTGCTCTGGGTGTCGGCCGGCTGCGTGCTGTGCTCCCCGGGGCTGCAGGCCAGCAGCTGGGGGTTGGGGTGGGGTGGGGCACGGCCTCTGGGTCGGCTCTGGGGTATCACTACAGCCATTCAGGTGCTGTCTCTGGAACGTGGGCGGCTTTCCAGGGGATTCCCAGAGCCTGCATTCCCCAAATGCATTGCTGGTGACTGTCCAGATGTTTTAAGCTTTTGGTCATTTTTGAGTTGGGGCGTTCTGGTGCTGAGCCCTGCCATGACCCTGTCGGTGTGCTGAGGGTGTCCGGGGGCCGGGGGCCAGCCCAATGCCAACTCTCTGTAGACCCATCGAGAGGGATCTCCTTACCTGGGACTGGGATCTGAGAGGCCTCTGACTTGCTGTGGCCATGGGCAGTGGGCTGCCCGGGCCTGACCAACTGTGTACTCCCCCTCCCCGTGGAGCCCTGCACCGGCACGGGGGGCTCAGCAGCTGGAGCCCGAGCCCCAGGGAGCCAAGCCATGCCCGGCACTAGTTCCAGCTGAGGGGTCGCTGCTCAGCAAGGCCCCCGGGCTGACCCCGAAGCTCGGATGCTCCCCCAGACCCCACCTAGAACTGCCCAGAGGGCTCCCAGGTTTGTGAGCGGAGCCAGGGCTCGTCTTGGGCTCATCTTGGGCTCGTCTTGGGCCTGGTCACTGAGGTTTTCTGGTTGTCTCCTGCGGTGGTCGCTGTGGCGAGGGACGGACCGCTCGCTGGTAGAGCATTTGGAAAGGATGAAATGTGCAAAGTGGGGAAGTCGCCCTAAAGCCCGCTGCGCGGAGAAAACGGCCGTGAACAGCTCCGTGCGCGGCAGGTTTTGTACGCGTGTTTACAGCCAGACAGAAAGCAAACGTCTCCTAACGGGCGGCTGCTGTGGGCGAGGCCGCGACCCCTTGTGCTCTGGCTGCATGGGAGCCCCGGGGCCCCTCCGGGCCCGACTTTGGGCACCGGGTGGACGTTTGTTCTGACCGCGTCCGTCTGCCGCTCTGCGTTCTCCTGCTGTACAAGCGGGGCACTTCCTTCCTTCCCGTTTCTCTGATTTCTCTACTTGGCTTTTATCGCATTTTATAACCTGCCTTTTCTGTGAAGTTCATGAGCTACACGGAAGACAACACAGTTTGGGCCGGCCGGTGCGACGCGACGCCCAGGCCCGACTCCCAGCCGAGTCCCTTTCTGCTTCCGGGTCAGCGTTCACTGTGCGTCCCCCGGCCTGGGGCGGGGTGGGCCTGGCCTGCAGGGGTGCCGCAGTCGTCCTACAGACTCCGCGATGAGGGGGCTCAGAGAGGGCCCTGAGGAGGGACATCGGATCCACAAAGCGACCAGGAAGTTTCTTGCTCTCGGAGGAGCTTCTGGAAGTTTCCCGAGGTCTGTCTTCAAACGCAGGAAGAGAACGGGGTTATCTCAGCGGGTGGGTCAGCGGCCCCAGCGGGAACTCCGACTCGGCGGGGGGTCGGGGGCCGTTCGTGGGTCCCACCCTCTGGCCAGACTGGCCGGGAGGCCCTGCTCTGTGCCGGAGTCTCCTGGGCCACCAAGTCCCCTTCAACTCTGGCTGCCGCAGGTGCTCTCAGCAGCTCTAGGCCTCGTCCTGTGCCCAGCAGTGTCTGGGGAAAGACTAGCGGACCATCCCCAGCTGCTTCCAGACACCGGGGGAGAAGCCCTGCACATCCTGCACATAGTACCTTGTGTGTCTATGGCCACAACAGGCCCAGAGCCCCTGGAACTTGTGGCCAGGGAGGGGCTGGGGGGCCCCTGTGTGGGGCTGAGCTTCCCGAGTGTGTGGGTGTGCGGGAGCCTGGGGCACCTGAGGGGGCAGGCAGCACCGACCGATGGGCTATGCACAGCGCCGGGCTGTGGGCCTCCGTCCCCTCCACCACACCCCGCTGGCCGGGCCCAGGGGGCTGCCGCACTCTCGGCCCCCACACTGCGCTCACAGGCCGTCGTGTCGACACACACGCTTGCACATACTCAACACACACTGACACACATGCACGCTCATGCGCTCAGAGTCACGCAGGCTGCGGCACGCATGTTCACACGCACTCGCACGCCCACGCTCACATGCGTGACCCACACCCCGGAGGCCCAGCTGAATTCCTTTTTTTAAAAAAGAACTCTAAGTACCGAGTGTAATTTTTAAAGGAACTCCAAGCACAAGGCTGAGATTGAGATCCACAAGCCTGTCTATACAGGAGTGAAAATTCGTCCCTTTGAGGTTTGAGGATCCCGGTTTTCGTCCTTGAAAAGCGACTCCGGACGGCCGCGCTCTCTTCGGGCACGTGGTGCCGCAGAGACCAAGACCATCTCGGCTTGCCTTTCTTGGCGCGTCATTTTTTTCTCTTCCTAAGAGCTTACGGCGCGTTGGCTGTCGCCCCCCCGCAGCCCGGGGATTCGGGACGGGGAGGCTGTCTGTACCCGTCCCCACCTCCACGGAGACAGATCGCGGCAGGATCCGTAAGAGGCCTGAGAACTTAAACTCCAATGTGCTAACCGTTCCCAAGTAAGACATTTTAAAGGAGAGACACTGAGGTAAGCAGATGGCCGTGGGGTTTTCTGTCCACCCGGTGACGCAGAGCGGGAGAGGTGCCGGGGCTGGGTTCCCGCCAGGGAAGGTCAGGGTGGGTGGGGCGGCCGGGCTGAAGCGCGTCGGGCTCGAGTTTATGGTTCCAGGACGACGGGTGAATGGATTCCGACCATGAAAGGAAATAGGTGGTACTTTCAGCTACAAGAAACAGAAACTCTGACTCAAAGGCTTTAAAAGAAAAAAGGAAATGTATTCGCTCACACACCAGGAAACGGGAAGTGTGGGGCGGGCGTGGACGTGGATGCCATGAATCAGTGGTTTAACGAGGCTCCGCTCTTCCTCCGGGGCTGGGCTGCCTTGTCCGAGGCCGAGGGCAGCTGGTCCCGGTGGTCAGCCGGACTGTCCCCAGAGGAGGCGCCTGCCACGCCCAGGGGCTCGGAGGACGTCCTGAGTCCCAAGCCCAGCCCAAGGCCCCGTGGCCCCGCCCACCAAGGCCCCCACTGGGTGTGTTGCACACCAGGGCGGGGACCCCAGCCCCGGCTGCCCAGCGTACTGCGCCCCCCCCCCCCCCCGGGGAAGGGAGCCCAGCAAAGCGAGGTTAGCAGGGCAGGGAGGGACAGAAGGGGAACAGAATCACAGTGCGACAGGCAGGGGAGAGACAGGCCTATGGAGAGTGAGCAGAGGGTTGGCACAGCCCCTGTGTTCTCCGTGCTGGAACCCAGAGAGCAGGGGGTAGGCGCTCCGGAAAGTAGGCTCTGGGAATCCAGACGGTCCGGGTTGGGGGTCTCCTGCCGTCTCCTGCTGCCCCCGCCCGCCTCAGGGCCACTTGTCAAAGCCTGCGTCCCGCAAAGCAGGGTCTAAGTAGGTCTGCCCAGCATGCAGGAGGCTTCCTGAGTGCAGCCCTCTGCACACCGGGTGGGGGTGGGGACGGGCAAAGGGAAGGGCGGACACGGGCAGCACAGGCTCCTGTGCACGAGCGGACATGTCCCTGGCAGGGAAGGGGGCCAGGTGGTGTGGTGGTCGGTAACCAGGGGGTTCTCTCGCACCTGCTGGGGGCCTTCATAGGGGACGCCGAGCATCCTGTGTAAGGGCTGCTTCTGGCGGTGGGGCCGGGAAGGGGACATCTCCCTCCACACCGCCAGACCCTGCTGCGTGGCACTTCCCCAGGATGGCCCCGGCAGGTCCCGGAGGCCAGCGCCTTCCTCACCGTCCCCAGCTTCCTGCTCTGCCTCCCCCGGCTCTCTTGGCCTCGTTCCCTTTCTCCCGGCTGCGGCTCCGGCCAATCATGTCCTCCTTGGCCTCCTCCCGGCACGTCCGGCGCGTCTTCCCCCAGACGCCCGCAGGGATGTGGCCGGGCAGTTAGAGACGGACCCGCAGCTGTGTGAGCTAGTCCCTTGCAGACGGCTCCCCACTCAACCCTGGCCTGCACGCAGCCGGGCTCCAGAAACAGCCTCCGTTCCCACCTCAGCCCAGCGCAGACCGGCCCTGGGGCCTCGGGAAGCTTCAGAGTCTCTGCTCTGTGACCCGGAAAAGGGGAGAAACTAGTCCTCATCTAAAGGCAGCCCAGCGGGCGCCCATCTTGATCTTGACTGTGATGTGCCTGAGCCCCTCCAGGCTCCACGCGCAGGGCAAGTCGCCCTTTTCCAGACGGAGAGCCGACCTCGGGAACCCTGCAGGGAGGGCCGTGGGGATCAGAGGACCCTTGGTGTCCACTGCCGGGCCTGCTGGAAAGGAATGGCTAGTAATCCTAAACCCTAAAAAAAGAAAGAGAGAAAAGAAGACAGAATCTCTAGGGTAGGAATAAGGCCACTCACCCTTGGAACGGCGGCCTAGAGCGGGGGCTGGTCCGTCAGCTGGAGGACACTGTAAGAAAGACAGACGGTAGTGTGACGCTGCGAGACGGCCGCCCAACGGCGTGAGCCCTGGACCGGTGCTGGGCGACCACATGGGTGTCCTTGTTGTCTACTCGACGCACACACATCCCCAGGGGCCGCGGTGGACGTCCCGGAGGAGAAGTGAACAGTCTCGTTAGTCTTCTGGATCGCAGTAAAAGCAGCTTGTCCATAAATGCTGTGAAAAGGGCCGTCAGTGCTGGATTTCTGAGTGTTCTATGAGCGAAACACCCCGCAGCGTTTCTTCAAGACTGATTCTTTCCTGACACAAAGAGAAATCTTTGCCAAGTGGGGGTTTCGCAGCCCACACTCTTGCTTCCCCCGAGAAGACCAAAGAAATAGAATAAGAAGGAAGCGAAACCGGTGCCGTTTTGCTGGGTAACAGCGGAGTGGAGCGGAAGGTTCCGGGGCAGAGACTCGCGGGCCGTCGCCTGAGCTGTCCGGGAAGCCCCTGCTTGGAGAAACCTGCGAGGAAACTGCACCGTAAAGAAACGTCCTTCCTTTCTGCTTCTTTCTCTCCGTAAAATGCTTACAGGCTAGTAAAGAAGAAAGAAAGAAGAGAAGCAACGGAAGGAAAATACAAATTTCCATGAGATCCACGGCCCCGCCCTCGTCCGGTCCACGAGCCACGGTCGGCGCCGCGCGAACGCCGTCTTGTTTTGCTTCTCCTTCTCCGTGCCTCACTGGACACAAAGCCCACGAATGAATTCTCTCGGAAGTTGAATCATGTTAAGGACGCCTGGGGGGCTCTGCTGGTGGAGCGTCGGCCTTCGGCTGGGGTCACCATCCCGGGGTCCTGGGATCAGCCCCACGTGGGTTCCCTGCTCAGCGGGGAGCCTGCTTCTCCCTCTGCCCCTCCCCCTGCTCGCGCACTCTCTCGCTGTCTCACAAATAGATAAAATCTTCAAAAGCCAAATCGGATTCTGTTATGCATGTGACTGTGTGGACCTTCTCTGCTGATCCTCGTGTCCAGGACACGGTGCTCCGCGAGCCCCGCCCCCATGGGAAGATGCAGGGTGGGCAGTGTTTGGGGGCCTCCCGCTCCCATGGGCCCGCTCCGAGGGCAGGGGAGAAGCACCCCGTGAAAGCAGCGTCCTTCTGCAGGGAACCCGGAGCACCGGCTCGTCTGCGCGAGGAGACCCTGCACATGCAGCCCTTAGACGTCCCTCCTCTCCGGGGTTCTGGGGGGCTTCTCAAGGCGCAGTGTCGGGACCACCCAAATCAGACTCTCGGGGGCACCGATTTCCAGGCTGCCTGTCTGACCCACCGCTGGTGATCTGGGCCGAGACTCTGGAAGTCCGTTTCCAGAGGATCCTCCGGGCCCACGCCGGGAGCACGGGTTCCGACGCTGCGGGGTCCTCCGACTCTCTCCGACGATCTCGGGGCTCCGCCTCTGTGTGCTCACGGTGGCCGTCCCACTTCGGGGCTTCTATCTGCCGTGGTGTCCCTTGTCTCCTCCGGATTTAACGTTCTTTTATCGAAACGGTCCGTTCCTCTTTGTCCCCCTTTCCCTCTGAGACGACACGTTACAGCGTCTGTCTCGTAGCCTTTATGCCCAGCGAGTCTGTTCCGCCCCAGACTGAAACCGTACCCAGCCCGCTGGGACCCCGCGAGCCCGGGGAGGGCTGGCGCGCTCGCCCCCGCGGCCCTCCTCCCGCGTTCCACATTGCCCTGCGGCTCTCGATTTTCAGCCCCAACGGTTATTACGCGCACCCCTGTGTGTACAGATCTCATGGCTCATCGCTCCTAGCAAAGTCCGATTCCGGCTGGTTCTAATTCTCTGCTCACGGGTGAGAGTGTCCGGTCATCGGTAGGGTTCCGAGGGGTCCGCGCTCTGTCCGTGCTCTTTCTCCCTTCATGTGCAGCCGTAGTGCAGCTCAGTAGCTGCCCGAGAAACTTGGTGGCAGGCCAACATTCAGTTACATAAAAGTCAGGTTTGCAGAAACGTCCACAACCGGGGACAGCAGCGGTGACACCTGCAGGTCACCCCAACAGTCTGCCACTATGCCCTGGAGAGGCTCATGCGGAGCGATCCCACTGACGGGGAAACCTGCTGCGCCTCACAGTGTCTTCTCCTGTTTTCCGACATCAGGCTCTGCGGCCGCCCCGGGGAGCAGGCAGCTGAGACGCGGTCGGGGTACAGGGCTCTGCCCGCACCCTCAGGGCCTCTGCTGTCCTGGGCATCTTCCGTGGGGAGTGAGGCCAGGAGAACTGGCCTCATTCCTACGCACCTTGCCCAGACTCTCAGAGGGCATTGCCCCTGCCTTACCTGACTGATGGGACTCTGTGAATAGCCATCGTGGGAGTGGTGTGTCCTGGCCCCCAGATGCTGGTCTGAGCCTGGTGGGTTTTGCATCGACTTGCCCTTGTAGCCCGCGTTGGGGCTGGTTGGCTGGGGCTCGCCCACAGCCCCGCGTCCCTGGGGCCCTCTGGAAGCAGGATGCAGAAGCCTCGTTCCCCGAAACGACATCACATCTACGAGCTAGAGCAGCGGCAGCCATCATCCTGTGTAGCCCTGCCACACGGACCCCGTTCCCGTGGACACGCAGGCGCCCGCGGCGAGAACGGCCACCTCGGCTGCTCACCGTCAGGGTTCCTAGGGCTGGAGCCAACAAGGGAGTGTCCTTCCAGGACAGGAGAATTCTCTGAGAATCTTATTTCTAATGAGGAGAGGGCCTCAGGGTCAGACCCTGAAAGAAGGGACAAGGAAGCTTTCAAGGAAACGCAGCCTAATGTCAGGACACTCTGATGTGGGCCAGTGGCTTGCAGTGGTGCCCATGAACCGGCCAGGGACGTGTCACTAGACAGTCGTACCCAACGGGAGGGTGACAGAGTCGAACTTTTTGTCATAAACCCCGTTTGCCCTCCACCACTCCTTTAGGGCGGCCTCACGACACACCTCACAGCGTCCTCCACGGCACAGGGATGTGGGGGGAGGAGGTGCAGGGGGAGGAGGTGCAGGGGGAGGAGGTGCAGAGGGACCCGCCTCGCTCCTCGTCCTCGCAGAGCCCCACCGTCCCGAATGACCCTCCGGGACGCCCACAGCCCACTCACCGGGGCCTCAGTGCTTCCTGATCGCAGCAGCCCCCGACCCAAAGCCGCTCTGTTCTTTGGGAGGTTCCGTCCCCAGCAGCGGTGATGCAGGCCGAGCGTCCACGCTTGATGGCACCCGGGGGTGCAGTTTCCCAGGCTCAGCCACCACTGTGAGCAGCACTGGGCAGAGGGCGCTGGGCGCCCCTCACAGATGGTTCCGGGGAAGCCCTGGCCCAACACAGTCCTCCTCCTCCATAGGACGGGGAGGTTTCACGGCAGCAGGATCCAGGCGTGGGATGGGTCCCTCCACCCAGCGGTGGTGGAGGCCACAGAGGAGACCCGTCCTTCTCTGGTGCCCAACTCTGGGGCAGGGTGTGGGCACTGGGAGCAGGTCAGCTGAAACAGGACACGTTGCCTCCCAAACCCAGCGCTGGCTGTTCCCTGCTAGACACAGTTCTGCCCCCAAGAAGGCAGATTCTTCCAGAGGGACCAGATGGGCATACGGGGGGAGCTTTTGGAGCCTCTCTCGGGGTCGGAGGGGAGAGGGCTGCTTCTGCTGCTGAGCGGACCTCCAGGGCGAGGTGTCCCCACGGCGCCCACAAAGCCCACGGCTCCTGCTTTCTACCTCGTCCTGTTGCAGAGGAAGGAAGGAAGGGCCGCGGCCGGCCAGGAGCATGGGACAGGGGTCGGGAGCGCAGGGACGCGTGGCCTTCAGGAATACAGGGGGACGGGGGAAGCCGGAGCATCAGCGTCGCTCGTGGCTGGGCGTAGCCTGGAGCTGGGGAGGCACACGGAAGCACGAGGCAAGGTCCAGCCCTGAAAGACACAGTTTGTCGGAGCCGTGGCGTGAGCGCGGTGGCCCTCGGGCCGCGAGGGACAGATGGGCAGACGGTCGGTGGGACAGTGATGCTCCGGGAGCCCCGGCGCTCGCCCCCAGTGACACCTTTCCCTCCTCCTGGACCCAGCGCCTGTGCGGCGCGTTAAGCGCGGATTTGGACGGGGCAGTGGAGAGAAGGCCCAGGACGCCCCGGGCTGGCGGGGCCCAGTCACGGTGGCCTGACGGGGTCCGCGTGGCCCCTTGAGGCCTGACGGAGGCAAGCAGTGCACCGTCCGCAGTCATCACAGCTGCCCCTTCCGTGCGGCGGGCTCACCCTGGTGAGACGTCACCACACGCTCGCGCTTACCCCGTCATGGCGCGCTGAGGGTTCGTGTTTCTTTGTAAGATGTTCTTTTTTCTTTTCACTTTCTTTTTAAACATTTTATTTATTTGACACAGAGAGAGAGAGTGAGAGAGAGCAGGAGAGGAAAGGTCGGGGGAGGAGCAGACGCCCCGCCGAGCAGGGAGCCAGACGCGGGACGTGATCCCAGGACACCGGGACCAGCGATCTGAGCCAAAGGCAGTCGCCCAACCCACCGAGCCACCCAGGTGCCCCTCAGATTTTCCAGCCACTATTTTTCAGGTGTTTCTACTGTTTGGGGTGTGGGGTTAATGTCCATCGGAACTTTCTGAAGGTGAGCAGGTGCGTTCTGGGTGCCCAAGCGAGACTCACTTATTTCAAAGGCACAAGCGTGAGTTTTGCCAACTGTCCCGGCTAGCCAGAGCAGGAGCGGATATTCCAGTCTGAGTTTATAGCCGGATTTGCCTCAACACCCTTCAGAGCCCAGGGCTGGGCTTCACCTGACGTGAGAACAGGACTCTTCTCAGAAAGGCCGGCGCCCGGGGGCGCTGGGACTTAGTCGGGGTCCCTGGCTCTCTCCGACTCCTGGTTTTCCCACACGTTCAGCGGCGAGGTGACCGTCTCACTTCTCCCATGGACTCCCTCTTGCTGACAGGGAGCGCTTCAAACTGCGGCGCGGACGGGGGGCCAAGCTGGCGCATCCGACTCCAGGAGGCAGGAGCGGACGCCCCTCGGGGCCGACGGACATATGCGCACTTGCCGGGTTCCGTTTCGGGCAGGAGCGGCAGGGGCGTCCCCTCAGCACAGTGATGTGCCATCCGGTTTCCCGTGCTCAGAAACGTCCTGGAGCAGTGGACACTCGGGGGCGGGGCTGAGAGCGGGGCCACCCGGGAGTGGCTCCCGGAGCCCGGGGAGCCGGTGGAGCGCCAGGGCTCCTTCTCCCGCGGGGGACGCGCGGCGCGTGCGCGGTCCCTGCCCACGGCGCTGCCCAGAGAGGGGCGGCTGAAGAAACTTGCATGGGAGAGTTGTCCTAGAAGGGAAAACCCACACGCCGCGGTGCTGGACCTTGACCTCCAGCCCCACCGGAAACAAGGCTCTCTTGTCCTCACTCTCCGGGACGCGGCCGGGCAAACACAGCGCGATTGTGTTTGCTGCTGACCCAGGCAACGCCGGCTGCAGTCCACAGCCACAGACGGCAGGACCCCCAGCTGGGACCCCCCAGTGCACCGACCGCACCCCTGAGTCCCTCCGGGCTGGCGCAACTCCCGGACAGCAGCTCCCCAGGGTGCGGAGCTCGGTACCCGTCAGAAGCACTTCTTTGAACGATCACGGAGTATTTTGGGAATCGAGTCCATATTTCCCATGTGTCTAATAAAATGAAATTGTTAAGAATGTTCTTTGTCCCAAACAACTCTGGAAGCAGATGTGGCCCAGGTTTGTCGTTGATCACGATGATCACGGCGCGTCTCAGAGTGTGGACCGCGTCATCACCTGGGACACGGGACGGGGAAACGGTGGGCTGTTCCGACCTTCCCCTGGCTGAGCCGTGCACACAGGAAGCCAGTCTGTTCTCTCCGAGCGGGGGCGGTGGATGCACCCTTCGGCTGACCCCTGGCCTCTGGGTTCCCCTGGGACTGAACGGGAAGCGCCCTATGGCGTGGGAGCTCCCTCCCCAGGCTCCCGGGAGCACCTGCAGGAAAACATCCCGCACCACGAGGACACGGGGTGGCGGAGCCCCTCTGAGGGCGTCCAGCTGACTCGGTCTGACAGCTCTGGCCGCCGAAGGCGTCCTTGGCTCCCCAGCCTGCGGGCTCAGTCCGTCCCGGGGAAGCCCTCCTTGGGCCCCAGCGTGTCTTCTGTACTGTGGGGACCAGCGCCCTTCCAGATGGCTCTGAGGGTTTGCGTGTTTTCGGGGTGGTGGGGGCAGCAGTGGGCTTGTGTCCTTCTAGATGCTTCTGGGTCCAGCCTCCAGCTTCGGTGGCTTCTTGGTTCTGACAATCGGAGCCTACAGGCTCGTCTGTGTCGCGAGCGGACAGCGCTCTGTTCCCTTCTCTGCCCTGAGCACCCCGGACGCCGGGCTGGATGCAGCAGGTGCTCAGGGAGGCCGTGAGGATGCCAGGACCGCGTCGTGTGCTCAGCGTTACGCTCCGCATCCTTCCCTGCTCCCCGCATTTCTGCCCAGGGCTCCGCTCCCTCCACACCTTTGCCCTCCTCCCTGTGCGCAGCACGGGCTGCTGACTCGGTCCCCCTACGGCCGCGGGTTGCTCGCTCCGCATTCGTGCCCGGAGCGGGTCCGTTTGGGTCTCTCAAGGACGCTCTCCCCAGACTGGCCCGCCCGCTGGCTTGCGAGGCCAGGACTCCACCACAGGGAAGGGGTCACGTCCCGTGAGCGGCACCGCCAGGAGCCTGAGGACGGCTGGCGGCCGGCTCTCCTTCCAACGCCCTCCTGAGGCTCACCCGTCGGGGCCCCGGATCGCGCCCTCAGCGGACGACGGTCTCTCTCTCCTGCAGTTCCCGTTCTGCAGACTTCAGCAGCTGCCACCTCAAACCAACAGGCGGGTCCCCAGCACCCTTTGTTCTGCCAACACCGTGACCCCGACTTTGCCCATGAGAGCTCACGCCCCTGGGCCCCCGAGGCACCTGCGCAGTTACCATCCTGTACGGCCCGGCCTGGCCGCCAAGCGGTCACATTCCCAACCGCTGTATCGCACTGGGTCCTTTTAAAAAAGATTTATTTATTTATGGCGGGGGTGGGGTGGGGTGGGGGAAACAGGGACAGAGAAGCTCAAGCAGACCCCACACTGAGCCCAGGGCCCCTCACAGGGCTGCACCTAACCACCCGGGATCATGACCTGAGCCGAAAGCAAGAGTCGGACGCTTAACCGCCCGAGCCCCCAGGTGCCCCCGTCACACTAGACTTTTCCCCTGGGGTCCAGGAAGCCTGTCCGTCCCTTCAAGCTAGGAGCTGGTGCCACTGTGTGAGGGGGTGGGGAACGGGGGTCGTCACAGTGCGTCTGCCGGCGTTGACTCCTCCGGCCCTCGCTGGTGGGACACCAGCTGAGCCTTCCCTGCACGGCTTCTCTTGCCCGGATCGTTCAGACGGGGTCCCCGGTCCGTGGGTTCTGATGTCTCTCCTGCTGCCGGGGCCTTTGTGCTTCTACAGCAGACACGGCGCAGGGCTCACCGCAGTGGCCTCGCTGACCTACCGGGGTTTTCTGGATTCCACGGACACGTCCGGAAACGCCGACTCTGATGTTGGAAGTGCGCTGTGGGTCAGCTTGGGACACGGTGGGGGCAGGGACGGCGAGCAGCCTGGAGCAGAGTGGTCCCCCCGCTCGGAGAAGATGTCCCTTGGAAAAAGCCGAGGAGGGGGCCCCGGCCGGCTGGCCACGATGGCCGACCTCACTCTCCTGCAGAAGGGGCCAGACATCCGCAGAAGCGCCCCTCACGCGGTGTTTACTCTCCTCGGACAGACGGGTGTGGGGGTCAGCAGAGCGGACTGCTGTGCCCTCCGGCCCGCACTGTGGGCGGCTCCCACGCCGCCCGGTTATCTGCTGAGCCAGCGGCACACCGGCGGGGGAACTGGGCCCTTCCCAGTCCCCGCAGTGGGCTCTCTAATCCCCACTTAATGTCCGGATGAGGACTTCCCAGCAGAAGCTGCGGCTCGCTGCCTCAGGCCCTGACAGGCGGGGGCCGTCACGTCCCATGCGCACAGACTGGGTCATGGGGATGGAGTGGAGCTGGTCCCTGCGGTCGCCAGACCTCCGGCCACAAGGACCCTCCGTCCTCTCCAGTCTCTGCTTCTTCAGAGCGGGGGAATGAAGGGCTGGCGTAAAGGGCTGGTTTACGGCAACATCGTCTCGTGGGACACTCAGGGGCCTTCGCAAGGGCAGTTCTAACGCGCATTCTTCACGCTGACCGCCAGGAAGGCCCCGGCTCCGCGCCGAGGAGAGTGAGGCTTCCTCACACTGCGGACACCTCCTTGCCTCACTCAGGACACATCCAGCCGTGTCATTAAAAATAATCCGCCGCGTATGTATTCCCGCGGCAACGGAAACGACGCTTCTTATTCTCCCCGAGTAGTGACAGGAGGAAGCCTCGGCCATGGGGTTTTTAGCAGGAAAGGAAACTCAGGGCCGCTGCGTTCCACAGGACAGTTTCTCCAGCCCTGCCACCCGCGTGAATCTGCAGACCCTTTCCCAAATCCTCTTTGGTTTAGAGTCTGAGGATGCCGGGGGTGGGCGAGGCCTCCCATTTTCTGGATATGCCATCAAAAGCGTCTTTCTCTGAGTTGGTGTGGACCCTGACCCACGGGAAGGTGGGGCCTGTGTAGCCTCCTGGCCACAGGCCCAGCTCCTGGGACCCAGGAGGCTGGACAGAGGGCGCCATCCCCAGGCCAGCAGGCAAGGGGCCGTCCCTGATGCCCGGGCCTCAGGCCTGCAGGGATGAGGCGAGTCCCAGGGCGCACAGAAGGGCGCTGCGGGAGCCTCTGAGAAATGGCTTCTGTGGGAGCCGTGGTGCATGTGGTTAGGCCGTGGACTCTGCTGTGGGCCAGGCCGAGGCGGGGTCTGGGCACTGCAGGAGAGCCGAGCCCAAACACCTGGGCAAATCCTGGTGGGGAGGACGCCCTGCTCCCGCCTCTGTCCTAGGAACCGGGGAGCAGCAGCCCGCAGGGGTGCAGAGGCCGGTGGAGAGCTGCAGGGGCGAGGCGTGCAGGGTCACGGGGTGAACACAGAGATAGGGAGTTCGCTGGCCCTGGCAGAATCCTGACTCCTAACGTGCCACCCAGGAGAGCCTCCGCGTCCTGCTCTGCGCTACGGGGACGAGAGGGCGCTCACCCTGCGGCGCGCGCGTGAATGGACACGTGTGACGGCCCCGCCCGCGCTTGCTGCTGGGCCTTCACCGCCCGCCCCTGGCACCACGGCGCGGGCTCCTGCCGGGGAGAAGCAGGCGGAGGAAAGCCCATCTGGGACTCGGACAGGACGCGGAAGGTCAGGCAGGTGGGACGCTGCTCCCTCCTGGCTCACCCCTCGGGCTCTGGCAGACTCTCTGGAGCTGGGGCTGCCCACAGGGAACCGAACCCGGACGCGCAGGGGCAGGAGGAAGACGCGGGCCTTCGGGTAGCTTGCCCTTTCCTCCTAGAGCTACTGAGGGAGGGAGTGGGAGGACCCGTCACCGGCTTCCAGCTCCAGCCGTCCTCGGGCGTGGCCACGCTGGGTGAGGGTCACTGTCTCCTTATCGGGGGCAAGTGGGGGGACCATGGGTGCTGGAGGCCGGACAGACTGCCGGCAGCGACGGCTGTGCTTCCTCTCAGGAGCAGAGATTAGGAACATCCACACAACGTGACTGGGTCTGTCAAACCTGGAGTAAGCAGCTTTTCTGACTCAGACTAGCATTTCTCTGCAATCTTTGCTCTGAAGAAAAGTCTGTGAATATTGTAGCAAAAAAGTCGCACTCGGTAGGAATGCAGGAACGGAGAGCTAGCGAGGCCGCTCTGAGAGGGGCCGGAGGGGCCGGAGCCGGAGGGGCCGGAGCCGGAGGGGCCGGAGCCGGTGCACGGCTTCCTCGCCAGCCCTGGCCCTTGCTGCGCTCTGCCGTCGGCCGGGTCACGCAGGGGAAATACTCGGAAAACCCCCCTTGCTGCCGAGCCCCGGGCCTGCCAACGTGACGCGCGACGTCCCCACGGCAGCGTGACCGCATCAGTCCTGTCAGCAGAGTGTGGAAAGTGACTTGACCTGCGGGTCACACCTGGTCCCGTGAGGCTCTGCCGCCACCTGGCTGCTCCCTTCATCCTCCTCGTCCCGGCGTCGGACACGCGGGATGCTTGTGCCCCACAGAAGCCGGGGCCGGACTGGAGCAGGTCCCAGGACACGGAGTCGGCGGGAGGGTAGCCCACGACCTTACAGGTGCGTGTGTCCGTGAGTCTGCGCACAGGTGAACGGAGACAGCGGGTGCGGCCCAGCAGGACCCCGTGCAGCCCGTGGATGCCGTGAGCTCATTGTGCGCCATTCCGGGCCACGCCCGGGCTTCTGTGGGGACACCGGGCGGCCTTTGTGTTTCCGCCTCGGGGAGCAGGCGGCTCTCGGTCACCTCACTCCCGCTCTGAAGCCAGAGGCGTTTGGGGCTGAGTGTCAGCCGCGGGGGGGGGGGGGGGTGTGAGCAGGGGTCTGCGGGGACGGGGGGCCTCGCTCAGCCACGCGGGCTCAGATCAAGAGAGCCAGCCTTTTGTTCCACGCCAGACTCCCTTCCTGCGCGGAGTGGTCGGGAGCTTTCCTGGGCCTTGACTGGTTTGAGGGAAATGACCCTGGGCCCCGTCGAGGGCACGGTGCCACACTTTAAATGACTTCCTTTGTCTAGATGTTACCAAGAGCAGCGGGACTTGAGCACACGGTAAAGCTGTGAAGGGAGGAAAAGCCACGGCGCAGAGTTCGTGTCCCGAGATCGGGGGCTAGTGGGTCCTTGACTCTCGTCTGGGTGATGGAACCGCGCCCGCTTGCAGATGAGGTCCCCAGGGCAGGGCTCATCCTAAAGGTCTTCAGCTGCAGCTGCAGGGTGAGGAGACCCTGAGCCGTGAGTCCCCTCCTGGTGTCCCTCCGCGGCCGCCTAGGCTCACTTCTGTGGAAACACAGTGAAAGCCGGAGCAGAGCGCGCAGTCCGGCAGCCCAAGACGCCTGGAAGGCCGGGGATGCGGGTCTGAGAGCAAACGGAGAATGCTGGTCCGTGGGCGGAACCAACATGGGCCCATCAGGCAGCGCACACCGGGGCTTCCTACGGACCGAGGAAGTGTGGTGCTGGCAACGCGTCCCTGTCCTCGATGCACAAGGGACGTGGGCTCACCGCGGCTCCCGGCGGCAGGTACCCGAGGCGCAGCAGATGCTGGAGCAAGTGAGGGGGCCTGGGAGGCGCAGGCTCAGTCTGCCGTGGCGACACTCAGCCCTGGCCACTGGTCCACACGGCCGGGGAGCTCGGCGCGCGTCCGGGCCAGGAATCCGAATTCTTGCACCGATCGCCTCCGGTGGTTCCAACGTGGGGCCAAGGTGGAGAACCACGGCTCTGGAGGCATGTCGTCGGGTAAAACCTCGGCCGTCCTGCTGGACGCTCTTGCTCGCCGTGTTTCCTCATGGATAACGTGTCATCAGCGCGGACTCCATACGCCGTGTGCAGGAGAAGACACTACCCGGGTTGTGCACGAGATGCGCCCTTGCCCGAAACGCTGCAGTCTGAGAAATACGTACGATCAGGGAAGTCGGGTGTTTAAGTAAAGAGGAAGGATGCGTGATTTCAAGGTCAGTGTGTCTTCGAGGGAGAGTCAGGGCAACAAATCGAGATGGACCGTAACGGGAGAGACCGAAACCACGATGACACAACGAGATGAAATTCAACGCAGACACGGCAGCACCGTCCTGGAAAGAAAATGCATGAAACGCAGCCCAGTGAAGGGGCAAGACCCGGGGGCTTAACGGACCGGCACTCGGAATACCTTTGTGCCCACCAGTGACAGCCAGTTTGTGGGCAGTGTTTGCTGTGAATAAGGCACGTTTGCAGGTGTTAGGAGTGTGTGTGTGTGTGTGTGTGTGAGTGTGTGTACCTGCAATCAAAAAATATATGCATCAATCACACACACACAGTTCATTTAATTCTTCCGAGGGAGGAAGCCCAGGCTTGAGAGAGGACGTCATCTGCTGAAAATCACACACTTGGGCCATCTGCTTCCACAGCCCACTCTGGAGTCCTAAAATGAGGCTGAACACGAACGCTTCACCTTCTTCAAGGGAAGCGCAGGGTCCGACCTGCTGTGATCAGCAGCACCGCAGGACCGCATGGAGTCCTCACCTCCCCCGTTCCGAGCAGTGGTCCTCGACGTCCGTGGGCCCCGTTAAGTACGGCTCCCCCGGAAAACGTCCACCAGCAAATGTACCCGATGCTTGATCTGCCGTTCAGTCCCTCCCCGCAGCAGCCGAGGACAAGGTCATCACTGCATTTCACGGGGACGTCGCTGACCTCAGGCTCATCCTCAGGGCTGGGTCCTGACGCCACTTCCCGGAAGGAAGGAGCAGTGCGTCACTGCTGTGTATCGGGGAGAAGACGAGAAAGGGAGGGTGGGTGGTAAAGTCAGGACTTTTTCCAAAATCTTCCAAGTTACCCCGTGAAAGAAGGAACAGAGTCTCTGTGGAGAAATTAGAGGGAATTTCACTTTCACCAAAAAGACAAATTCTTCCCCAATGACATTTGCCTCCAAATGGTAAGTCTAACGATGAGTGATAGGAGCCTCCCCAACCCCAGGTCTTCTAACTCCGAACAGCATCAAGCCGAGGTGTGGTGCGAGACCCGGGGGCGTTGGGGGACTCCAGTGAGGGCAGCGGGCCTGGGTCCTCTTCTGGGTCTTCTTCATAGATCACCGTCGTAAGCAGAATGAGGAAAGGACCTCGGCCCTTTGATGCCTCCTGCAGCCCCAGAGCTCAGTAAATCACGGGGGGATGATCCAACGGAGAAACACCTGTTGTGTCGACAGGGAGGTTTAGGGGAGGGACGTGGTGCTGGGTCAGGCATCTAGGATTGAATTCAGCCCCTCGGACTCCTGGAGACACAGGGCAGGTCCCGCGGCTGCATCTCGCTGGGCCCCATGCCCCACTGCACCGCGGGGTCTCACGATTCTTCCTACCTTCTGAGGATCAAATGAGCTACTCTAGGAAAGTCCTTGGGCGGGAGCTGGGAGCAAACGCCACGGCTCAGAGAGCGCGCGCGGTTTGTTTCCTATCGCAAGTGTCTGCGTGCCTCCCTCCCTCCCCGGCCCTCGGACGGCCGCCTCGGAGTGCAAGCCCTCCGCCCTATCCTCTTCCAGAGTCTGGCGCACGGAGGTGTTGCCGCGCACGCCGGCAGGACAGACGGACAGCAGGACAGACGAGGAACGGCAGGACAGACGGACGGCAGGACAGACGGACGGCAGGACAGACGGACGGCTGGACAGAAGAGGAACGGCAGGACAGACGGACGGCAGGACAGACGGACGGCTGGACAGAAGAGGAACGGCAGGACAGATGGACGGCAGGACAGACGGACGGCAGGACAGACAGACGGCTGGACAGAAGAGGAACGGCAGGACAGACGGATGGCAGGACAGACGGACGGCGGGACAGACGAGGAACGGCCTTGCTGTTTTCCAAGTTCTCCAACCCAGTCGGGACCTCAGTGTCTGGGATTCTTCCATTTTCTTCTCCCTGAAGATCGGAGACAGAGTCACTATTTTCACTGTTGATTTTATTCTCTTCCCCGTAGAGCAGGCTGGACGGAACATTGACCGCGCTGTGACTGCAGTGGTCTGTGACCAGTGCGCTGTGACCGCCCGGGTCTGCGGTGTCGGAACACGCCGTGGGGTCACGGACTCCGAGAAACGTACAAACAGACCTGGTCTCAACGTCACGGTCCGTTTCCAAGAATGGGTGGTTCCCTTCCTGACCGGTTTTGTGTTGGCTGCTCGGGTTCCACGGGAGCCCCCAGAGAGAGGGCCATGTCAGAAAAACGGTCCATGTTTAATATCAGCTGTCAGATGGGCTTCTGCTCAGACCTTGAGTGCTCTGAGCCTCTCAGACGTGAGTCAGTACCCGTATCTGCTGAGGCTTGGTTTTTCTTCTGGTTTTTTGTTTTGTTTTGTTTGCAGTAGAGAGCAGCTCACCCCGAGGCCTCCTGGGATCCTTCCGGGCCTCTTCAGAGCCTGGGGTCACGTCTGAGGTCAGGCTACAGCCTGGAGTGGAAGGTCATGGCTCTGGGTCACTTGTGCTCCTGGATTTCTGCCCTAGGGGCAGTGAGCAGGGGGACAAGACACCCCACAGGGCTGGAGGCCCCAGCGCAGGGGAGCCGTGTTTCAGCGGGGGGAAGGCCAGAGCCCCCTACCTCTACACGCAGCCCCGTGCATTCCGGAGAAGGAGCCACAGCCGCGAGGTTAGGCTGAGCCTCCGGTCCCGTGTGTCTTCCGCTGGGGCAGGAGAATGGACACCACAAGCGCCGCGGCCGCGAGAACAGGCTCCTCGTCCGTGCCTCCGCTTGTGTGATCGGAGTTTCATCAGTGCAGGGGCACTGGCCGCCCTCCTGGGGCACAGGACTAAGACAAGCGTAGCCACGAACCGTGCAGTGTCTGGGGGTGTGGGCATCCCATGGGCAGGCCCAGGACCTGCGGACCTGAAGCACCCAAGGTGTCTGAGGCCGGGGAGTCTCACCCCAGCCCTTGGGAGAGGGAGAAGGTCCGTTTCCTCACCTTGGGCTGTGGTCACTGCGTCCCCTTCTTGCCACGTCGGTGGGCGAGGGCCACGTCCACGGGCAGATGAGACAGAGAGGAGGGCGCTTGGGACTCCCAGGCAGGCGGCCCTCACGGCTCAGTGTCTGGTGTGCGCACGTCCTAGATGGAGGGACCCAGACCGCTCACTGGACCCTGTGGGGTCAGGAAGGTTCTGGCTTCCCCACCAACACCTGCAAGGGGCCTCAGCACATTCCCACAGCGGTCCTGGTCCTGCCTCCTTGAGAGGCGGGTGGGGGCTCCTGGCCTCCTGGGCTTTACTTAACCATAGGCCTAAGCTCAAGACAGGTGCGCCCTGGGTTCTGCCAGCCCCTGCCTGTCTTTGCTCCTTGGATGGGGGAGTCCAGCCCGGCGCCCAGGAGGACAGGAGGAAGCAGACCCCTTCCCGCGGGCCCCGAGACCCTGGAGGACCCGCTGGAGGGGGCTACCTGTGCTCTGTCCAGCGGGATGGAGGGGAGCCTCTGTAGTGTCCACGACCCGACTGTGGTCCTTGCTCAGCCACCCCCAGCCCCCGCTCTCTCGGCTTCACAGTCGTCCTGACAACACATTCCCATGGACATGTTTTCTGGAGAACATGTTGTGTTTGAAAAACGTGCCCAGGAGAGGGACTTCTCATGTGACCCGGCTTCCACTGGGCCCTGCGAGGGGGCTCGGGACGGGGAGCTGTGGCCTGGGGACAGCAGGGGCACACGGGCCTCGTCGGGGCTCCGGCCGGCCAGACAGTCGTCCACTTGTGTTTGGAAATTTGACTTGACACGCGCATCCCCTCAGGCGGTCAGCTTCTCCGTGATGGACGGAGTGTTTCCCCGGGGACCGCGCGTCCTCTGGGGCCCCAGATCGCCGTCCCTGGTGCCCTTGACTTGCGGTCGCTCCTGGGTCTCCCTGTTCCCCGCCAGCCCTGCCTCCCGGGAACCCTGCGGCCAGGACCCCGCCTTCCTCCAGACCCGGCGGCCATGCGGGGCCGCGGTGGGGAGCACAGCACCAGCAGACCGCGGAAGCACGGACTCGCCTGTCCGGGCTTTCTCCCGTTCCCGCTTCCCGGAGGACAAGAGGCGGGGGTGGAGAAGGGCCAGGCGAGAAGCCGCGCACGGAAGGACAGTCTTCTGGGGACAGCTGCGTCTCTGGGAGCAGCAAGAAAGCCCAGGTACGAGTGACGGTGACCAGAGGGAGCCTCTGCCTGGGGCTGCGGCATCCGGCGTCTGGCTCGTTGCACAGAGGCCGCAGAGCCCTGCGCCCAGCCTCCGCGGGAGAGCCGGCCGTCCCGCGCTGCTTCCCCGCTCCCAGTGCTGCTCTCTGACGGCATCTGCGGAGGCAAAAATAGCAGTTTCTCCCTCCGCAGGCGAGATGAATGATTGTCTCCAAACCCGACAAGCAGAGGCGGCTCAGTCTCCTTCTGGAAACAGCCCCACCAGCGTCTTCGCAGCCGGAGCAGACGTTTGTGGGTCCATCGAGGTCTTGAGCGCCGACCCCGGCCTCGCCCTTGGACCCTGGAGGGCTCAGAAGGGGCCGTGAGGGGACAATGGCGCGTCTCCGGCGCTGTGGTCAGCGTATGTAAATGTGCCAGAGCCGGGATGCCATGGCAACAGGGGTGAGCGCTGGGGCCCCGAGTCTGCTCTGGGACACGCAGAGGAAGGAGCCCGATCGGGAGACGCTGTCGGTGACCTGGACACGGAGCCCTGCTGAAGGCAAACCAGCCGAGCACCGGCTTCACTCCAGTCGCGGGGGGCGGACCGCGGGGTGGGGGCAACGGGATCCTGCTGCACGGAGACCCCAACAGGCCGGGACTGTGCCGGCCGGCCCAGAGGGCGTGGGCCCACCCGGGGCCACCCAGAGTGTGCATGTGCACGCGCATGTGTGTACAGCGCGTCTGGCATGGAACCGTTTTCACGCACACAGCCGTGCGACTGTCCGCGCCGCTCAACTCCAGAACCCTCGTGGCCCGATGGCAGCTGTCACCGGCCACCACCTCCCCTTCCTGCCGTTCGCCAGCCCCAGGCCTGCGCCGTTCTCTTGCTGTGTCTCAGGACCTGACTCCTCGAGGTGCTTCATGGGACTGGAGTCATTCAGCGCGTGTCCTCTGGGTCTGGCTAGTGCTCTTGGCACGGTGTCCTCAAGGTTCACCGGTGCTGCAGCTGGAGACAGGATCTTCCCCCGTTAAGGCTGAACAATCCTGCGGGTGTGGACGGGCCGATGGGATGGTCTCCTGATCCCCGCCTGGGTCCTCCTCTCTCTCAGGCTCTGCTTTCTCACGGTCCGGGGACATCAGGAGCGGAGCACGATGGGGACAGGCTGGTGGAGAGCGGAGGAGCCTGCGTGGGGACACGATGTCGGCGGGGGGGGGGACGAGACCCTCGGGAGGGAACCGTGGTACAGCAGCAAGAGGCAGGGAAGGCTTGTCGGGCTCAACCACGGACACCCGGTGTGGACGTGCTGCCTGGGACAGGTCCGTGCGCTGGGCGGGGGGAGCCGGCAGCGAGGGGTCTTAGCCCCAGGGAGGTAGGGAGCCCTCGCTGACGAGCAGGGAAGTGGCGGCGTCTGATCTCTGGTTCCTACCTCGGGCCAGTATGGGACGGATACTCTGCGCAGAGAGCTGCGGCAGACCCGTGTGGCCGTCCAGCGCCAGGTGCTGGGGCTCGGGGTGCAGCCGTGGTGTGGGCTGGGGAGAGGGCGGTGGGCAGTGGGCGCCGGGAGTGGAGCTCAGGGGCCTCCAGGCTCTTGAGCTGAGAAAGTGGGCAAGCCGGGGGGGCGTCCGGTGGGGCATGACTGCTGACGGGGTAGGAGTCCAACTTGGGCAGACGCACCGGGAGGCAGTGCAGGAAGGTATGAGAATGGTGTGGACGGCAGGTGTGGCTTGAAAATCAGCCTTGGAGATGGTATGGACGCCATGGCATGGAGGGGGCCCAGGGAGACCACAGAGGTGGGGGGTGGGGGACGTGGGACGACTGAGTCTGTGACCAGGCTGCTCAAAGAAGCGGTAGGGACACGGACGCAGCAGAGGACCCCAAGCAGCCTCGTGGACCCGTGGCTCGGCTCCTGGTCCCAGGACCTGTGGTCCGGCGGGTGCCAAGGCTGTCACTGGAGCGGGTTGTCTCATCCTTCGGGAATGCGGCTGGAATTTGCAGTCTTGGAGCCAGCGTCAAAGGCCCTTTGTTAATCGGAAAGCTGGCGCATGTCCAGCCCCTGGTGAGGCGGCCAGCAGGGGCACCCGGCCCTGCAGGTGGGCGAAGGAGGAGCAGGCAGGGGTGAAGTGTGGCCGCCGCCCTGACTCCAGGTGGCTCCCAGATCGGGGCTCACGAGCCTCTCCCGGAGCGCGAGGTCGTTCTGTTCCTGAGACCGAGCAGGAGCAGGACACACCCTCACACAGATCTCAGCCTCCACCCCTGCGACCCGGCCAAGACGTCAGATAACCGTGGCCAAGCCTCGCCGGGGAGCAAACCTGCTTGGGAGCCCTGGATTCCGGAGCCGGCCCCACTGCCGAAGACGGTCCTTCCGTGGAAATGCGCTTCCCACCTCAGTTTCCCCCTCGGGAAAAGGCAGGAAGGAAGAAGGCAGGATTGTGCCGAGCTTTAAACGAGTCCGAACACAGGAACATCTCCCTTTGCCGGGAGCCGTGGTACCCCCGAAGCTGTTACTGGAGCATACGCTACGTCCAGACAACGGTGAACGGAGGACAAGGACCGGCTCAGCTCCTTACGAGGGACGGGCTAACCCGCAAGGTCACTCCGGTGACTCACTCCGCACAGTCTTACAGACAAAAGCTTCAGTCCCCCCAGATTCCTGTGCTGAAGCCCTAACCTCCGGCTCCCTCTGCCGCATGGTGGCTGGGTTTGGAGGTGGGGGGAAGAAATGAAGGTCACATGTGGCCCCGCGGTGGGCCCGGGCGCAGCCGTGTTGCTTCCTTGCAGAGGGAGAGCCCGAGGGCGGCTCCGTCCAGACCCCGCGTGGGTAAGGAAGGCAGGGGGTGGCCGTCCGCCTGACCCGCGCAGCCGGCCTCTCGATCGGGGACCTGCGTGAGTCTCTGCTGCTGTCTCCGTGCCCGGCCGGCAGCATCTGGTGGCCCAAGCTGACGGATACAACAAGCATTTAATAAACAATAAATCACAGAGAGAAAAGGAAAACCCCAGTTTGGAAAGCCGGGTCTACGTGAGGCCTTTCGGCAGGGATGGAGGACCACGGGCGACCCCCCAGCGACCGAGTGAGTCAGGGCACGGCCTACCAGCCCACCCTGTCCTGGGCCACGAAGCCAGCACAGAGCCACACGCACAGGCTAAGGGCAGTCACCATCACTCCAGTGGTGTCCCCGAGAGCACGCAGGCCGCGTTCCTGCGACCGCCGCACCCGGTTTCCGGCCAGGCTCTTCTCCCCTCTGGGCATCAGCTGCGTCGCGTCGTCTCGACTCCGTAGGGTCTCACGTGCGCCTGATGCACCGTGGGGGCGACGAGACGCTGACCTCTGGGTCCTTGCTGCATTTGAGGATTGCTTCGAACGCGATTTCTTCCGAAACCACAGCTGCTCCTCACCCTGTCCTCGAGGCCGGCATCGCTGGATTGAATTACAAATTCCCGTCAGACCGTCCAACAACCCGATGGTGATTCGAAGCACCTCGTTCATTTTCTGAACCTTCCGCGAGCACAGGTGGCCTGTTTCTCTGAACTTCATCCCAGCCCTGCATTTCCTTTGGGTATTTTTTTCAGGATGGCGCTTTGAAGAGTCTCTCTCCCCTTCTGGGCAAGGTTGCTCAGAGTTTCTGGGAGCTCGGGCTGAGCGGGAGCAGTCGGTCGGCTCGCGTGTTCCAGGGCGCCCCTGCAAACCTTTCCCTGGCTGTGGGTGTCGGGGGACCTGGCCTGTCCCCCACACAGCAGCCGTCCCAAGGCTTATGCTCCCTCCTGGGACCCATTAAAGGAAGGAGGCAGGATGGGGAAAGGCCAAACCCTGAAATGCCCTCCCTGAATGTCAGAGCACGAAGGGCTCGCGGAGAAGCGTCAGAGGACAGCTTCCGTCTGCCCGGAGCCTGGTCGGGGCGGGCGAGTGTGAGTCGGACGGAGAGAACAGCCTGGGAGGAGCTGCTGTGGCCTCCTTTTGAGTTCAGAGTGACTTCTGTGTTCGGCATCATTGGATTTCCATTCCTTCCCCTGCACTGAGCAGACACCCAGTGCAGTGGTGAGTTTGGGGCTCCCCCTTGCCCGCCGTGGAGCGGGGGCCCAGGGGTGGGGGCAGGGGGCGCAGGGGTGGGGGGTGCAGGGCAGACACGGCCGATGCTCTGCCCTCTGCCTCTGCCAGACCAGGAGGGCTTGGTGCCCCGTTCACCCCTGCCTGGACGAGCCCAGAAGGATGTGGTCAGAACACCTTTGCCGAGCAGGGGAGAGGCAGTCCGTGCAAGGAAACCTCACGACGGAGCCCTGACACGTGGTCCCCACAGGTGACATCGTGGAGCAGCATGAAGGCGACGGGAGCTCGCGAGGTCATGCCTGGCGACGCAGCGGGGACCTGTGGCTGTGTGTGGGCGAGCCGACACCCCCCACCCCCACCCCGGCGAGCCGACACCCCCCACCCCCACCCCGGCGAGCCGACATCTGCCACCCCGCCAGCGCATTCTGCATTTTCGCTGGGAGCAAGGTTCCGGGGATGGACTCCAGGATCAGGAGGAGAGGGGGACTTGCACGATGCCAGCGCGGACCTCTAGGCTCCGAGGGTCGCCACACCCACCCCCTCAAGGTGCCGCTGAGACAGGGGCCGGCGTCTGGGAAGAGAGCACTTTGCCGATTGCCTCTGCACCTGTCGGACGGCGGCCAAGCGCCCCCGGCTGGGGCCCTGCCGAGAGAAAGAGGAAGTGCACCGCCGGCCAAGGTCAACCTTTCCTGTCCGTGCCTGCCGGTGCTCCTGGCACCTGACCCCACCCACTGGCTCTCAGCAAGGGGTGCCACCCTCCCCCGCTGGGCTCCCTACTGCCTGCGACACCCCAGTCCCATCGGGCCCCAACCTGGGCCTGGTGTGCATGGTGGAGGCGGAGAGAGCCCCAGGGGTCTGCACGCAGCAGGCCCAGGCTGCAAGCCCTGGTGGAGTAAAGGGGCCCCGGGTTTGGCGTCCCACTGCGGCCATCTCTCGGAGGGGGAGGTCACACCCTGTGACAAGGGCTCGGCTCAGCAACATTGCCAAGTTCTTCTGAAATTTCCCCAGAACGTGTTTAATTTCGGCCGTGTGGCCAGGGTGAGGCCGGCCGAGACCAGGTGTCCGCTGCCGTCCAGGCCGCCCTCGTCTGTGGGCTGCGATTTATCTCTGAAGGTGGGTTTTCCTTCTACAAACAGGCAGACTGTGGGAGGTTTTGGGTAAACCGAGTGAGTGCAGCTGCTGGATAATACCGTCTGGGGGGAGTCCAGACAGAAGACCGGCTCCGTCGGGTGCCTCCCAAGCTGCCCCAGAGCAGGGCCCAACGGGCGGGGGGGGGGGGTAGGGGAGGGGAGGGGGAGAGAAGGGGAGAGGAGAGGCTCCAGCAACGTTTCTGGCTTCGGTGGCATCCACGAGCCGCTCCGGACCAACTCTCTGAGAGGCCGGCGAGGGCTTGGACGTGAAGTTCTGAGAGCAGGTTCTGGGCGTCTGCGCCCTCCTGCCCGAATCTTCCTGAAGCCCCGCGGCCCGCGGCCGGCCAGCCTTGTGCCCGGGGCAGGCTCCGCAAGGACTGAGTAGGTGTGTTTCTGCCTCTGGAAGATTTCCAGGGAAGACAATGGCCCCTTTACCCCGGATCCTCGAAACTTGGATAGGATTTCTCCCGGCTCTGATACAGGACATTTATTTTTAGATCAGGGAAGAGTGTGTGTGGGAGAAGAGGAGGGAGGCGGGGGCGGGCGGGCAGAGCTGGCAGATGATTAACAGCCGGCTTCACATACATGCCTGCGCGTGCCCGTGTGTGTCTGTGGGCCTGCGCGTGCCCATATGTGCCCATGTGTGCCTCTGTGCCTGTGTGCCCGTGTGTGTCTGTGTGCTGTGTGTGCACATGTGTGTGCCTGTGTGTGTATAAAATACATCTTCCTGGCAGAAGGGATCTGAGGCTTACAGTCGCGAATACTGGTCAATGCCCAACAGTCCTTTCTGTGTGTCCCCGATCCCCGGGACGCCCCGTGATTCCCGCCGGCTCCCATGTCCGCAGGGAGCCTGTGGCACGGCTCCCCGCAGATGGGACAGAGGGAGCTGCCTCGGCGCGCCCCCTCCCCACAATGAACGCGTCACTCTTACGTCTGACACGCGACCTACCCTTGCATCATCTCTCACCGTTGCCTTGCACAACCGATGTTGGTTCAAACAAAACCGCTCTCAGCTGCGGCACGGCTGACGTCAGACTTGTCGGGGCTGATGTAACCCTGGAACGGCGCCAAGGTCGTTCAGCACGTCCCTGCCCCTGGTTTAGGGCGGTGGTGGTGCATGGGCGGGGGGCGGCCCTACAAAATGCAGGGACAGATTTGGGACCATCGGGAAGAGATTTACCTGGTCGCTCTCTGCCTGGTTTACCTCTCCACCACTTGCCGACAGAGCAGCGTTCTTGCCATTTACAGAGAAGAGAGATCTCTCCGGGGCCCGGGAACCAGCGCAAGCTGTTCAGCTTAATAAATATTCCCGTTAGAACCAGCGCCTCTCCCATTTGCTGTTATCTTTCTGTACTAAGGGAGATTCTACAGCACTCAGAATAAGAAAAGAATTTAAATATCTCTCCCCCCTGCACAACCCAAATCCCTCTGCCTGGCAGACTGCTCCCCGAGTGTAGACGGCTCACAGAGCACCTACAGTTATTTTAAGCTTCCGCTTTCTCTTGCTCTGTGAGCGCCGTCCTGGCTATAGTCAGGAAGCCTCCGGGTACCGCAGCTTGCTTCTGACCCTCAGTGAGAATTCATTGGTTAGATAGGAAATCTGGTCCCTTGGAACCAGCAGGTGTCTGTCCCCTTTGTGCTTAAGGCTCACAGTGACGTGGTGTAAGGAACAGTGTGCACATGCACACGTATGTGCACTCGCACACACCCACATGTGTTCACACGTATGCACGTGCTTGCCTGTGTCCACACATGTGCACATACGCTCACCTGTGTATTGTGTGTTCACGTGTCTGTGTTCACAGGCATGTGTACGTCTCAGCCCATTTGTCAAGTCAGCGAGCGAGGAGAGGGCTCCCCGGCACGGAGCCCTGGGCCCCTTTCCCAGATGCACCCTGGAGGGCCGAGCTCGTCAGGAACCAGCTGCGCTCCGGGGCTTAGGTCATGAGCTAGTTAGGGCTGGGCACGGCTACAACGGATGCGCGTGCACACACCTGTGTCCTTGAACCGCCCGGGGCTGCCGCGCCGGCTGCTTAGACATCTCCGACATCTTAGGACCGCTCAAGCTGGAGCCGGCGTTCCAGCTTCCGACAGTGGGACGGAGGTGGGAGGGGGTCTCCTTCTTGCAAGGAGGCCCCTGTGGTTGCTCCCCGCTGGTCTGGGTTCTGCACCGGTGCCCCGTGCTGCAAGGGAGGCTGGGGAAGCCGTCCTGCCCTCCAGCATGCCGGGTGCTCCGCACAAGTACCGTCACGGGGTCCTGTTCCTGAGCAAGAGGGGAGCGTGGGGGCTCCTGGGTCCTCACTCAGCCCTACAGTCCGGCCGGTCCCCACGCAGCCCTACAATCCGGCCGGCCGTCGGCCCGGCTCCTCCGCCACCGCTGCGTGCGCTTCTCAGCCTCCCCCACCACGGCCTCTGGGCCCCGGCCCCATTTCCCTGCCCTTGCGGGGCTGAACGAAGCAGCTTGCTTGGTCCCTCCCTTCTTTGGGCCCTTCCCGGTCCCGGTGCGGCAACCAGAAGGAAGTGTGCGACGCACTTTTCCATACGTATTTTCACTCCGGGGGGCTTTCCCCATCGGTTTCCGTGTGTGGCTTCTTCGGCGAGCTCACGGGGCCGGGTCGCAGGGGCAGTGATCGGGCCCTGATGCAGCTGTGGAATTCTTTGGAAGAATTGTTTTTCTATTTTCCCGTATCCATTTTTTTAATGTGTCAAAGACTCCTGCTTTCTGTGTCTGTGTTTAACAAACATAAGCGTGAACTGTACTTAAGAGTAACCGTGCGTCACATAATATTTTGTGTTTCACATTCAAAAACAACCATAGCCAGGGCGCCTGGGTGGCCGAGTCGGCGAAGCGTCCGGCACTTGGTTTCGGCTCAGGTCATGATCTCAGGGTCGTGCGACTGAGCCCGGCGCGGAGCTGCGTGCTCGGTGGGGGGGGTCTGCTGGAGGTTCTGTCTCTCCCTCGGCCCCTCCCCCCACCTGCGCGTGTGCACACTCTCAAAATAGATAAATAAATCTTAAAATAATGAAAAAGAAGAAAAAACAACCATCACGAAGATGAATATCCTACCAGGAAAAACAAAATCTCAAAGATGGAAAAATTCACAAAAAATAAACATTTTTCTCATTATATAAAATATTTGAAATAATCCATCCTTGTAATCACTTATTTCTAAATAATCAGAAAACAGTGGTCAGTGCCAAGGCTAAGGGAACTCAAGCCGTCTGAATGCAGGCTGCGGGGTAAACGCCGCTGACGCGCTGGCCCTGGTGTTTCATTTCCGAGTTACACCTTCACTCTCCAACGCGCGCCGTCTCCGTGCCGTGGGCCCCACGCAGCCTCACGAGTGCCAGAGCTTTACAATTTGTCCTTCTCAGTCTTGAGCGAAAACACTCTTCTTAGCAACTCATTGGCAAACGTGCTTGACGTCCACACTGCATTACGCAGAATTATGTTCCGAGGGCAGGAAAGGGTCACCCGTGACGGTCGGGACGCAGGGTTTTGAAGCCGAGTGAGTGTTCAGAAAGGAGGACCCCGTGACAGGAGCCGGGCCGTGCGCGCGGGACAAAGCAGGTTTAGGAAACGGATTAAGATACGCATTTTGAGGGCATCTACGGTCTGTGGAATGAAAGCCGTGACTGGTTGCAACTGTCTGAATGGATCTTATCGACTGTGGCTGACACGACCCACATCACTCGGGGGTCGTGGGGAACGTGGGCTGCGTCCGCAAACTTGATTTCACTTGTTTCTCCCTCCCACTATTTCAATCGCAACGTGCGCACGCTGCGTCCTTGCCCAGGTTCTCTTCCTCTGTAGCTCCGTGAAAGATTCCGTCTCCACCCAGTAATTCAAGTCAGAAACCTCTCACTCTGTTCCTGACTCCTAGCTCAAGAGTTAATTGACAATTTATCCATCCATCATCCATCCACCTGTCTGTCTGTCCGTCCATCCTTCCACCCATCCACCCTTCCGTCCATCCATCCATCCATCCATCCATCCACCATCCATCCACCTGTCCATCCACCTGTCTGTCCGTCCATCCATCCATCGATCCATCATCCATCCACCTGTCCATCCACCTGTCTGTCTGTCCGTCCATCCATCTATCCACCAACAGGCGCTTTTCAGCACCTACTATGTGCCGCTGTGGTAGGTGTCACGGACGCAGCTGTGAGCAGGAGACCTCCCTGGGGCCTCACACAGCTTCCCTGGGACTCACACAGCTTCCCTGGGACTCACACAGCTTCCCGGGGACTCACACAGCTTCCCTGGGACTCACACAGCTTCCCGGGGACTCACACAGCTTGCCACCTGGGGCAGACAATGAAACAGTCAAACTGAGCAGTACTTAATTACCAGCCGTGGAAGGCATTTTGGGGGGAAGAGCCATGGCTCTATAAAGCATGTCATAGGAATCTAACGTTGCCCAGCTCCCTGGAGGAAAAGACGAGTCACCTGGGTGGTGATGGGTAAGT
Organism: Mustela erminea; assembly: GCF_009829155.1. Taxonomy (NCBI): domain Eukaryota; kingdom Metazoa; phylum Chordata; class Mammalia; order Carnivora; family Mustelidae; genus Mustela; species Mustela erminea. Next base: position 1,874,466 of record NC_045617.1, read on the forward strand.
GACAGCATTGAAGACCAAAAGTTAAGCCCACAGATGTTACAGTATGAAGGAACGTGGTAAGGGAGCTGAGATGACTTCTGTGCGGTCGGAGTGCCGAGAGCGATGTGTGGATGTGACTGGAAAGGCAAACGGAGGAGATCAGGGCCGCGGAGACCCTACTAAAAATGTCTGGGTTTTACCATAAGAACAATGAGTAACAGAACACTTGACGAATTTTTGCCAATAGGGTAATGATCTCCGATCACCCGTATGTTAACTGTAACAGTTAGGATGCTTTTGCTCTATTTTACAGAAAACCCGAATCAAATTGTTTTGAGAAAACAAAGTGGTGAGATTATTAGCCAAGGTCACTAAATACATTTCAGGGATACTGGATCCAGGCTAAAATAGTGTGACCTGGTTTGTGTCTCTAACTTTGGGCTCTGGTTCTTGGAACGGTTTCTGTTACCAGGCCGTCTCTCCCTTCCCGATGGAGACAGGAGGTGGGGAGGTTTGTTCCAAAATGGCCATCTGCGTACAAGCTCTGTTTTCTTGGCCAGTGGGGAAGAAAAGTCTGCTTCCTTGAGACGTTTTTAAAAGTCTCAGGATTTAATTTAAATAATCTTGATTGGATTGTCTTGGAATGTGTCCCTACCTTGAAAGAATCCCTGCGGGCTACGCCAGTTAGGCTCTGGGGCCATCACACCCAAGAGCGTGGCTGAGCATCTAGCTTGAAGTTAGGAAGGGAGTCCCCATGGTCACTCTTGCTGGAACCCCTGCGCGGGTCAGAAGGAAGCAGAGCCATGTGGAGTCAGGGGTGGTCAGTGTCCTTGAGGAGGACTGATGGGCACAGGGAGCTTGGACCAGAGGAGCAGCAGGACAGATGGAGGAAAGTGGGTGAATCCCAGTGGCACTTGGGCATAACTAGCACGTGCTGAGCACAGATTGGGGTGAGGCTGCTGGAGTCGGCCCAGTTTGGTCAGCAGCACTGCCCTGATGGTGGGACCCTGGGCCAGCACGGAGAGCCCAGAAGATGACCACGTGGGGGTGAAGTCTATCACGTCTGCCTTGAGTGCACTGAATCTGAGTCATGACGTCCACGAGGAAACGCTGAGCAGCAGTCGTGTGCACAGGTCCCGCTGGCGAGGGAGAAGGATTCGAGAGTTGGTCCTTGGAAGGCCGGCTGGAGGTGTGGTCGCAGAAGGAGCCGTGGGGATGAGGTCCAGCGAGTGTAGCCCTGGCGAGACGAGAGCTGGAGGATGAGCCGGAAAGGAAGCAGACAGCGGGCGGCCGGATCGTCCCTGAGGCCAAAGGGAGAGAGTGAGGAGGCACGGCCGTGTCTGCCCCTGCGTGAGATGTGCCACACCAGACTTCGTAAATGCGTCTTTGCTCAGAGTCACCAGCAGGCCAGGCTGCCTTTCCGCACGACCAGAGCCCGTCACTGCTTACCCGGTCTCCTGCCACGGCAACACCATTGCCTTCTGCGCAGGACGGCTCGTCTCCCTTACTACCCTCCCTTCCTGCCGCCAGCCACAGCCCTGCCCCACGGCTCTCTCCTGGTGAGGGCCACCCTCCAGGACCAGAGGGGGTTTCCCTCTGGTCCTGGAGACGTGCTTCTGCCCAGACCCAGTCCGGCTCTCCACGCGGCGCTTCCTGGTCTCCATGTGAGGCTCTGGTGTTCCCCGTTTCCACGGTATTTCTGATCTGTTCTGTCCAGCCCTCTGGTTGTTCGGACGTGGTGCAGATGGCATTTTTTCTGCTTCCATTCTCCTTAAGATGGTTCAGGTTTCCTCTGAGCTATAGCTGAAGCACCGGGGTTTCCTGTTTTTCCCCTTTTGTGTAGTCTGAGTCCTGGGGGGCTGGTGGTGAAGGGCGAAGGTGGATTCCTCTCTCGTAGTGGTGGTGTGGAGGGTGTTTCTTGGCCATCAGGAGGTCCTTCTCCCGATTTTCCCTTCCCGGTTGCACTCTGCTCTCCCACTGGAGGGAGAGGCTCGGCGAGCGGCCTCCCCCACGGCCCTCCAGCTAGTAAAGCTCTTAAGCTGCTCGACAGCTCGTGGGTACATGAGTCTCTACACGGGCGTGCTGGGCGTCGTGCGTCTGTGTGAGCATGTGGGCACTTTCCGGGGAGGGTGCGTAACTCTCATCCAGCTCGGAGAGGGCCAGGCCTTACCCCACATTTTAACACTGACCTGAGGGTGTCGTCGCAGTTCAAGAACGATGCGCAGAGTTCCCGCGCGTGACCTTTGCCCTCTTCTGCCCTTCATCTCCGACTCCTGTCCGTCTAGCACGACTCACGCTGTCCACACCGTGCCTTGCAAACCCACCTACACAGACGCACGCACGCTCGCACTGGGCTCCCTCGTCTCCGTGGCTTCCTCCACCCAGAACTGGTCTCTCCTGACACAGGGCTTCCCGCGCGGTTTATAGCCCTGCTGACTCCCCCGTCCAGACACAGAACGCCTTCTCGGGGCCTCCCGGCCCTACCGGCCAGCGGAACTCGGGGGGAAACACGTTTTCTGTCCCTGAGAAGTGACCGGCACCTGCTGTCGTCACTAGACGTCACACCTGGACTGACGGATTGGATTTCAAACAAGGAAAAGTACCAAGTACCGGAACGTTCCTGCGGTGTAAGTGTGAAGCAGCCGCCGCCGCCTCCCTCTTCCCTCCCCCTCCCTCCCCCTCCCCCCTCCCTCCCCCTCCCCCCTCCCTCCCCCCTCGCTTCTTTCTTTCTTTTGCAACAACCCCGTTCAATGGCTCCTCCGCTACACTCACGCCGAGGCGACAAGGACGCGAGCGGAGAGCAGGGCCGGCTGCGACCCTTCGCCGTGTGTGCAGATGGGGGCTCCTGCCTCTCCTTGGTCTCTACAGCACCTGATGCAACTCCTTGAGGAGAGTTAATTATATCCCTTCCGCGCAGGTTAATTTTCCTGCACAAATATGACATTCTTCTGCGTTTGTTCCTCCTCCTCTTATGTAACCCAGCCTGGATTCCAGCCAGAACAGGTGGAGCGATCGTCCGAAACGTGTAGGCTGCCTTGGTTCAGCACACTTGCTTAATTTACTTATGTGAACTTTACTATAATTAGAAAACCTAAAATAATACATAAAATTATAAAGAGACGAAGCAGGATTTTAAACACAGACTTCGGTGGCCTGGAAATCTTGATAGCGAAACCTATCATTTTCTGAGACTTCTCCACGCTGCGTGTTGTGTTTGCTGCCGTCAGGGAGAGGTGGGCAAGGGGCTCCGCCACAGCCAGGCCGGACAACACGCCCAAAGTCGCAGAAGCCACCGAGCTGCCACAGACCCTGACCTTCGAGCCTGAATCTCCTGGTCTCTGAGCCTAAGACCCAAGCCCTATTCAGAAGGTCCTCGTGATCCATTTAAAGTGAATTTGCTTAACATGGGGGCACCAAACATTCAAAATAAATGGTGTAAAGCGTTTTGGTTGGGGACATTATCTTCAAAGATAAAACCAGGAGAGTGACTAATACATCTATTTCCTCACACATAGAATAAAATGTAGGTTCTCACTGCATTAGTGACTAATCCTTATTAAAACGAAGGAAAGAATCAAGTGTCACGTGGGGTTCCGGGGGTAATTTCTCAGCAGAACGTGACGCGGCACCACCCCTCCCCCCGCGCCCAGGAGGGTCACAGGGAAGGTCGGCTTTGCAAATGGTAGGTCGGGTTCCCGAAGGCCACTCTGACACTCAAGAATTTCCTTTGGCGTCTGTGCATTCCGTGATCTATGCGCGTCTCTTTTTAAGAAAGATTATTTATTTATTTATTTATTTGAGAGAGAGAAAGAGAGAAAACCTGGAAAAGTTGAGGGGGGAGGGGCAGAGAGAGGAGGAAGCAGGCTCCCTGCCGAGCAGAAAGCCCGACGCGGGCTCGATCCCAGGACCCTGAGATCACGACCTGAGCTGCAGGCAGAGGCTTTAACCCACTGAGCCCCCCAGGAGCTCCTGCGCCTTCCCTTCCGGTGGCCAACTGGAGATGGTCCCCATGGACTCAGCGTGTGCGTGAGAGAAGCCTTGTCTGCACTGATCCACGGGAGAGCAGCTCCTGCAAAGTCTGTGGTTTTGTCGTGCGTCATTTCGCCTTGTGTTGAGGTGTTCCACGTTCGGCGGTGGGTGGCGAGCTCCTGTGACAGCACCCGGGAGCCACGGGGTGTTCTGCACATACCCGCCGTCGTTGGGCCAATGTGGAAGCCCCTGCAGGCTGGCATCGGGCCCTGGGATGTGTTCTGGCCGACGGAGCGGGAGCGGTCGTGGTGTCCCTCCAAGCTTTATAGGAGCCGAGGGTTTGCTTGGGCCCAGGTGCCCCGGCTGTCCGTCAGGAGGTGGTCACCTAAGGCATAGCTCCGTGTCCTAAGAAGGTCTTCAAATGTCCCGACATGTCTCCAAGGCAGGCGGGTCCCTGTGCTGCCAGCCTTCCTCCCTCCGCCCCCAAGAATGGGCTGAACTCTGCGGTCGTGGTTATTGGGGAGGAAGCAGACGGGGAAGGCGAGAGGGCCTCGGGCGGAAGGGACGGTGCTCAGGGTGCGGTGGCTGTGGCATCGTGTCCTTGCCGGGACGACAAGCGACCTTCATGGAGGTCATCACCTGTGGCGGCGCTTCTCCCGCACGGATTCAGTAGCCAAACGGAAACTGCGTGGCTTCAGTGAGACAGTGACCCTGCGGAGCCACGGGCCGCGGAGGTGGGCAAGTCCACGGGCGCCGCTAGTGCCGGCTCCGGGCCGACGGAGAGCGACGGTCGATGAGCCTGTTCCAGTCTTGGCAAAACCACATCCTGCTGTGGGGGTTTCCCTCGGTCCCCACGTCGCCCCGAGGAAAGTGACGGTTTCCTCCACCCTCGCTGTGACATGATCCTGGATGGCAGCGTCGGTCGTGGTCATGGCTTCCCGCAACAAACTCCGTCGATGTGAGCATTCGCTTCTCCATTTTCCCACAGCGTGTTTCCCGAACGAGCAGTGTTGGTTTCATGAGGACACGTCGGCTTCTGAGTGTGGACCGGAAGTGCCTTCGAGTCACTGCAGGGGAGGGCGTGTCGTGGCACCCCCGTGACCTGGCTGGTGGCCCCGCCGTGTGGGCGCCTTCGCGAGGTCTCCTGGCACCTGAACCAGGTTGTGGACATTTTATGACCCAAAGAAACATTCGATTTGAAATCCAGGGGACTGATTTAAATACCCACACGGATGATTTTTACTGTTTAGTCGGTGGAATTCTGGAACCTCTTTACACGGTGTGCGGGGAGGCCCGAAGGCAACGCCACGGCCTTGAGACTTACTGATCAAACAGCCCTGAAGAGAGTGTGGCGCAACATTAGAGTTTTCTGTGATAACAAAAACCGAACAGCGATTCAAACCCCTAGGAAGTGAAATGCTGGAAAACTTGAGAACAATATTAACAAATTCTTACGTTTATCCGTCTTGCCCGTTTGCCAACGTGTCTTTGGGATTACATGGATCCTCTCTCCGGTGCTGGGGGTTCCGTCTGTGTCCGTATTTTTCTTTTGAAATCTGTGGAACATAAGGAATAGCGCAGCGGACCCCAGGGGAAGGGACAGAAAACCGAGTGGGAAGAAATCAGAGAGGGAGACAAGCCATGAGACTCTGGACCCCGGGGAACACACTGAGGGTTTCAGAGGGGAGCCGGGTTGGGGGATGGGGTGACCCAGTGACGGGCATGACGAGGGCACGTGTGATGGTGGGCGCTGGGTGTCGCACACAACTCACGGACCACCGAACACTGCATCAAACCCTAATGTCGTCCTACGCAGTGGCCAACTAGACACAATAATAAAAAATCAATAAATAACAAGTAGAACATGTTCCAGGACATGTGGACAGCTGTGCTGTGATCACCCAGGGTTGTCGCCCAGGGTGTTGGGGAGAGGCCAGCGCTCCAGCCGCCCCCAGGGAAGCGCTGACCTCATCCCCGGGAGAGTTATTTCTTGCTTTACTTTAGAGCGTCCCGCCTGGGCTGTGCGTCTCAGCCCATCTGGTCCCGTCTGTGAGGGAGACCGCCGCGTGCGCCCTGGGGGCATGTGTCCTCCGCTGCGAGCTCCGCTTCTGAGATTCGTCTGTTTTCTGCGCATGGAAGCGAGTGGTTCAAGGGCACTGGGGCGTGTGTATCTTTTCCCCATGGGGTATGTGTCCATTAGCATCCTTTTGAGTAAAGTTCAAATTCCCTTTTGGGTTTAGCTAATTGGAGCTAAATGACGCTGCCTTTAGACGGTCGTGGGGACCTGTACACGTGGGAACAAATGCCAGGAAGCCTGAACTGGGGCAGAACAAAAGACGGAAAAGAAAACATGGCGCTTCCTAGTCCGTGTGGGGGGTTCTGCGGGTGGAACAGACGGTTAATAATGTTCATCAGGGCATCTCAGAACGAGAGGAAAAATGAACCTTCACGTGCTCTTGTCCTTGAGTGAAGTCCGCAGAGACTTGGGTGAGTTGGGTTGGCCCGGGTCTGGGCTGGGGACTGGCCCTGGGCTCCAGATGCGACAGAAAGGCAGAGAGGGGTCGGCGCGGGCGGCCGGTCTGCGTGCTGCGGCGCAAGGAGCCGGAAACGCGGGGGTGGGCTCGCCACATGCATGCCATCCTGCTCAGACCACGAGGCTGTGCGCAGTTTGCAGATCCTGAAATTGTGTGAGTGAATCTGTGGATGCCAAAATACCTCTTGAAAGACGCAGGAGAAGCCGGCTCCGTGGGTCGCATCCAGGGAAGGAATGTGGGTGGCTGGGGATGGCAGTGGGAGGCAGACCGCCCCGGTACCCGTTGTAGCTCAACGTCTTGAACTATGTACTGATTCCCCTTAAAGAAAAACTGTTAATGTAACAAATTGTCAGCACATGCACATGACTCATGCTTTAGGCCCCGTTAGCATCAGGTAACTTTATAATCAGGAAAGCAGGGGCTCCGTGGGTTAAGCCTCTGCCTTCAGCTCAGGTCATGATCCCAGGGTCCTGGGATCGAGCCCCGCATCGGGCTCTCTGCTCAGCAGGGAGCCTGCTTCCCCCCTCTCTCTCTGCCTGCCTCTCTGCCTACTTGTGATCTCTGTCAAATAAATAAAATCTTTAAACAAAAGCAGAGACAAGAAGAGCATTTCTGCAGCCGACCCGGGGAGAAGCAGATTCTCATGACATGACCTGGAGGTGATTCTGATTGGAGCAGCTGGGATCTTCTCCGTTCGGGGACCCATGGAGCTGCCTCAGGAGAGGGGCCCAGGGGAGCCGGGGTCCTCAGAGACAAGGGGGAGAGAGAACCAACACGCTGAAGAAGCCAGGGCCCTCCGCAGAGGGACACCCCCACACAGGAGCTGGGCTTTGGAGCCTGAAGGCTTCGCTGCAAATAAAAAGTGCTGAAAGAACGTTTTCGTGGCTTCAAATAACTGTGATGTGTGATAATTTTCTGTGTTATTTAGGGCTGTGATGAAAACCTATAAATAACTTGAAGTGTGAGGTCTGCAAGCCATGTTGGTGCCCAGTCCCAGCACAGGTGACGCTAAGGACACGTTTTGGGGTGTAAAACAGGGGCAGGAAAAGTGGGCTGGCCGACGGGAGCCTGAGTCACGGGTCCTGCTCCCTGGGACGGCGGCCAGGACGCTGCCAGCACTGACGTGACCCACGGGGACAACCTGGGCGGGACACGGCTGGTGCGGAGCAGAACGCCCTGGCCTGCGGGGGTGCGCGGCCCATGCAGCAGGCCCACGGAACCCCCCATACATGTCCACCCCAAGCCCCTTTCCTCTCTTCCTTCTAGAGACAGAAGCCGTCTTGGGTTTGACCCTCCGTCCTGACTGTGCCCTGCTCACATCCCGGGTCTTAGTGGGGACCAGAGAAGCTCCCACCCCAGTTCCTCTCTGCTACGGTACATGCACCCCTACCCGCTCTCTGGGAGACGCCTCTGCTTTGTAACGGAAGTCAGGAGCCACTATGGGAGCTATGACAGTCAACCAAAGTGACCCATTCCCCTAGCCCAGGAGAGTCCCCAGTCCACCCCTCCTGGCCCCTGAAGTCTAGACAGCAAATAACCCCCAGGCCCCTAGTATTCCAACACGGATTTTAAAATGTGTGTAGCTAACATCTACAATGTAGCTGTATATAATATGCTATACTAGGTGGCTGTTACGTATTTTAAAATAATATACACCAATGGTATTTTAGTATACACACGTGCTATGTGTTCAACCACATCTGTGGTTCTTGTCTGCACGCGTCCATGTAGGTGATGCAATCGCTGGCCCTTGGAGCGAGCCGTGCACCCCACGAACAGGCCTGATTCTTATTTTCTGGCTAAAGTTGCTGAAGAGGATCCCACACTGGTTACCGGGTCTATCAAAGCGGATACGGCTGAGACCACGGCTGAGGCCAAGGCTGACGCGTGTCAGTTTTGATTCCCAGCAAGGGCCTTTGTCCCGGGAGCTCACCGGTAGCGGCAAGGTCAATAAGTGGCGGTGAATCCCATCCAAGTCCCCGCGTTTCCTAGGAGAGGCGAGGAGGGGGCATCCTGCGCTGAGCGGGGGTCAGGCTCCCGTCCTGAGTCTAGGCTGCAGTGCAGATGCCCTTGGGCTTCCCGTTATTTTAGGGGGAAACTCACAGCAGGAGGTAAGACTCATGGCTCAGCACAGGTGCCGAGATTTTCAGTCATTGCTGTGATGTCGTGAACCGGCACGGGAGACTGTCGGTGAAATGCTCCTAGTGACGTGACGGGCGCCGCGGTGGCTTCGAGCCCTGCTCTCAGCCCCGGGGAAGCTTCTGTGTTTTGGGAAGAGTCGGAGAGCGTCCCACCCCGCAGGCTAGAGGGATGGGCGTGCGGACACGGAGGCCGACGGGGGAAGGGCCCCCTTGTCACCTGGCAAACCGGCCGCCACTTGGCATCTTACCTTCTTCACTCGTCATGGGGTCACCCACGTCCCACAGAGCCAGCGCGCCTCGCTCAGGGTGGACACTGCAGTGCTTTCTGCGAGGCGGGGGCATCTCCCGAAGCCATGCCCCCTTGGCTCCTCCGTCGGGGCAGCTCTGAGCAGCGTCTGGGTGAACGCAGAGGGCAGGAGAGGGACGGCGGGAGCCAGCGCGGAAGAGATCGAGCCGCTCTGCTTCCTGCGTTCTGGGGCTGACGACACGGATGACATCCGTGGTGCGAGGCTCCGGGAACCGTGTCATTCTGCTTGACCTCCAGTGTCCCAAATACTGTGTTAGATTATACTGTCTTTAAGAGAAAAGGACAAGAAACCCCAGCCTTAAGTGATGTGGATTTAAAAAAAAAAAGCTTTTTCCAGAAGCATGCATGTCTCTATTTCCAAAATGGAAAAAAAGGAAGTCCTAGCAACCACTACGGAGCAGGTAGGACATGGTAACGGACTTCTCATCCGATCCCAAATACACGTCCATGCGAGGTGCTCTTGTGACTTACGTTTCACAGCTGAGGGCATCAAGGTTCAAGCAGTGACTGTTGAAGAGCGAATTTGATGGTTTCAGAACCAGGATTTGACCTCTGGTTGCTCTGGCTCCAAATCCTATACTCTGGGGGTGCCTGGGTGGCTCTTTAGTTAAGCATCCACTGTTTTTGTTGTTGTTGTTTTTGTTTTTAAGATTTTATTTATTTATTTATTTGGCGGAGACCCAGCGAGAGAGGGAACACAGGCAGGGGGAGTGGGAGAGGGGGAAGCAGGCTTCCTTCTGAGCAGGGAGTCCGACGGGGGGCTGGATCCCAGGACCCCGGGATCAGGACCTGAGCCGGAGGCAGCTGCCCGGCCCGCTGAGCCACCAGGCGCCCCCGCATCGCACTCTTGGTTTCGGCTCAGGTTGTGACCCCAGGGCGGAGAGATGGAGCCCCATGCTGGGCTCTGCGTTTGCAGGGCGTCCACCGAAGCTTCTCTCCCGCTGCCCCTCCCCCACCCCACCCCCACTCTCTCTGAAATAAATGCACACATAAATCTTAAAAAAAATCCTGTACTCTTAACAGCCGTGGAGCAAGAACTCTCCCCCCACACCCAGTTTCATCCACCAAGAGAGCTGTCATCCACGCTTTACAGGACTTCCTTCCTGTTCCGTCCTCTGCTCTCGCGCACACACACTCACACACTCACACTCAGTTCTGGGTAGGCAGGCTCTGTACACATGCACACACACACGTGCACACACTCACGCACGTGCACACACTCACGCACATACACCCACACGCACATACACACTCACAGACACAGGCACGCTCACACACTCAGTTCCGGATAGGTAGGTTCGGACAAGTCATCCCGTTTGACAGCTGGTCTTTCTCACTCAGCCCCGTACCACGCAGATCTGGACGTGTCGGTCTGGTCGCGTAGCACTGAGGTTAGTGTGGGGAACAGTGCAGGAGTTTGGTTCACTCACCTAGAGAGACGAGCTCCTGGCACCTGTCATGTCAAGAGCATTACTTGGGCCCATTACGGCATTTTGAGACTGTTCTTTGTCCGCTGTGAAGGTGCCGCCATGGCTTTCCGCGTGCAGTGACCCTGCGGGTGAAGAGGGACAGCCGAGCTCGGGGTGCGCCGTGGTTTCTACGGACGGTGGAGCCTTGTTGACCGCTCCAAAAAGGAGACACTCTTCTGAAAAAGTTCACTTGACTAACACGAGCTCTGCACGTGACCTCGTGACCCTGGAGACGGATCTGCCGATCCGTTTCCAATCTGTCTCTGCGACGGTCTGATGAACGAACTCCCAGACCCCCCCTTCCCTGCAGGGAGGCCGAGTGTGGTCGGGAGGCTGGTATTTCATGCCGATGTGGCTAGACGAAGAGCATTCCATTAGCTCCCGGGGGAATGTGTCATTAGGTACATTCTTAGAAATTCCGTAAGCTTCCTGGGACCTGGTGGCCAGTCCCTGTGATGAGCAGCACCTTCCCAAACCCACCTCCTGAGGAACACACCTAGGCCAGCCCCGATCTCAGTGTGGGCGCCTTCCTGGTGATGAGACCTCAGCCCCCACGAGTGTTCTGCCGGGGCATCGAGATCCATGCTGGAGGGTGGGGGTGAGGAGGGGTGTTTCTCAGCTTGCTGGGTTTTGTTCCCTCAGCCAGGGAGTACCACTCCTTGTCTAAACACTGGAGCTCTCTTTCAGAGCTCGCTACCCTGGTTTCTAGAGTCTGACTTATATAGGAAAGTGCATTTTTACAGTAAGGCTAAGTTTATTTTTCTGTGTCCCTTATATCCCTTACAGTCTATGAGACCTAAGAACAGGGATTATGGGCTATTTATTTCTGTCTCTCCACAGCCCAGCAAAGTGATGCATACCTATAGGAAGCAGTTAATTAATGCTGAATTAAGGGGGAAGGCCAGTGTGTGAAAGGAATAAGTGCTGAATGAATGAGTGCAAAAACAACCCAAGGTAGTGGAGATATTGACAATATGATGGTGACGGTGGTGATGGTGATGATGGTGATGGTGATGGTGATGGTGATGGTGGTGATGACGGTGATGATGGTGGTGATGCTGATAGTAGTGATGATGGTGGTGATGGTGATGGTGGTGATGGTGATGCTGATGGTGATGATAGTGGTGACGATGGTGGTGATGGTGGTGATGATGGTGGTGATGGTGATGATGGTGGTGATGATAGTGATGCTGATGGTGATGGTGGTGATGACGGTGATGATGATAGTGATGGTGATGATGGTGGTGATGGTAGTGATGGTGGTGGTGGTGATAATGGTGATGATGGTGGTGGTGATGGTGATGCTGATGGTGGTGATGACAGTGATGGTGGTTTTGGTGATGATGGTGGTGATGGTGGTGATGACAGTGGTGATGGTGATGCTGATGGTGGTGATGATAGTGATGGTGGTTTTGGTGACGATGGTGGTGATGGTGGTGATGACGGTGGTGATGGTGATGATGATGGTGGTGATGATAGTGATGGTGGTTTTGGTGATGATGGTGGTGATGGTGGTGATGGTGATGGTGTTATTGATGATGATGATGGTGATGATGGTGAGGATGCTGGTAGTGGTGATGATGGTGCTGATGGTGGTGATGGTGGTGATGGTGGTAACAGGGGTGGTGGTGGTGGCACTGGTGGTAGTGGTGGTGGTAGTGTACATGTGTGTGTTCTCTGAGAAGGGAGGCGATGGTAGTGTTTTGGTGTGTGTGTGTCCATGTGTGTGTACACACACACCCAGCGGTCTTTTGGGCGATGTCAGTAGGGAGGGCACAGTGTGGTTTGCTGGCAGCACATGGCACTCCTGCCCCAGCACACAGAAAGGATTACTAGCTTCGACTCCTGGGTTCAGCTTTGGGAATATGGAGTGAGAATTTTTTTCTTATACTCTGATTTCTGTTGGTTTGTTCTTGGAAGTCAGTGAGTCTTTTCTTGCACTGGCTTGCTGAGCTGAGCAAGTGGGCTGGTGGTAAAGCCGACTGCAGGGACAGTGGGGAACAATAACTAATGGAAGGTGATTGCCTGTAATGACACTCTTTGAAAGTGTCAGATGCTTACACACTAGAGGAGGAGAGAATAATGGTCCGTATTTCAATGAAACTCTCTTCATGGTACCAGAGGCGTGAGCAGTCTAATGTCGCACCCTTCCCGGGCTCCCAGCTCCATGACCCATTAGAAACTCCTACGGGATTGGGTCTCAGGAGCTCCGTACTGCTGAATTCCATCACCAGGTGGGTGCTTGGTGTCCGTGGTCATATGCCTCTGGACGGAAGTGCTGAGTTGGCTGACTGATCCTTTACATTATGAATTAACACCTTAAAAGATCTTGATTCTTAAGGAAAATGTGGTAGAACTTCCAGTAACTGTGGAGAAGGTGTAAGGAAACTCTGATGGTTTCTGATCTTGCTCACATTCAGCTGCCCCTTTCTGGGCAGGCAGTCGGACAACCTCTCAGCCACTGAGCTTGTGAACCCTTGCACTGAGACCCCAACCCCATTCACAGGTCATAGTGTCAGACCTTTGGGGCCACATACCACGAGCTTCCTGTCCTAGCCACACTATGTTCCACAGGGACCCAGCTCACCATCCAAGCCCAAGGCTGCCAGCCTGCTGCAGGAGAGGAGCTCTTGTCGGCAGGGGGAGTTCTTGATGTTTCCGACTCTGGTGACTTCGGTACGACATCACATGTAACATGGGACACCAGCTCTGGGCTCACCTGTGGACACTCACAGACCCCTGGGCAGCGGGGCCTCTCCTGGGCAACTTTGTGGGAGGGCACCGGTGCTTCTAAAAGGCACCAGCCCTCGGGAGGACCAGAAGGAGCCCCAGGACCGTAGCTAGGCCCATTTATAGGTTTAAAACTTTCTTTGCATCTAGCACAGTCTGATTTTTGTCTGCTCCCCGCACTGGTTTTTTGACAGCATGTAATACATTCTCCATTCCAAGACACACATGGACAGAAGTTGATAAATGAGACATTAACATTGTCAGACTATTTGTCTGAAATCAAAGTCCAGAGAGAAACATGCATTGTGAGTGCTGCTGGGGGCTCCTTGTGCCCTCCCCACCTCAACGTGGAGTGTCCTGGGGTCTGGAGAAGGAGAGCCTGTGTCTGTGACGCGCTCCCGCCCTGGGGAGCTGAGGGGAGGGTGAGTGTCTCCATCTGTTCCAGCTGTGGTCCCAGCCAGAGGCCACGCGGGCCCAGTGACTGCGGCAGTTCCCACCTGTCGGCTGAGCCCAGGGAATCAGAAGTGAAATCCAAGATCAGCTCAAAGAATCCGGTCCCGTCATCTTTGCTTATGAAGCCAAGACTCGCGAGGGGGTTTGACACCGAACACTGAACACGCAAATGTACAAAAATCACATCCCCCCATCAGACAAATGATCTGAAGCAGCAATGCCTCACTCGAAAATTCCGTCAAGCTGTGTCTTTGAACAGAGAACGCATTACAGACTGTCAGGACCCGGCGTCAGAAGTCGTAAACCCACAGTCAATGCTAAATGCAGACGAGACTTTCACCCACAGATAAACTTTCAAACTCACATCATTTAAAAACCAACCTGGAACTCTTTCAGATCCTAAATACATACACTTTATTGAAAAAACAATCTTAGAGGGTTTTTTTTGTTTGTTTTTTGTTTTTTTAAGTTCTTTCCTACGCGATGAAATTCCTAGACAAAGCAACGTGCTCCTTAGGGCCCATCCAGACTCTGTCACGTGGGGCCCGCGTGGATGGCGCTCCTCGCTTGCTGTGAGCGGAAGTCCTGCGCCGTCAGTGTTGGCTCTGTAACGAGCTCTCTTCCGCTCTGTCCTCGCGTCTGTCATCCTGCCCCCCGCCTTCCGGGCGATGTCCAAGCACCCACCTCTTCAGCAGAAACCCGTGAGCCGGCTCCTCCCGGTTGTCAGTTAGGGGGAGGCACGACCGCATGCACAGATCACCGTTCCCCAACAGAGATCCTGAAGGAGGGCGTTTGACGGGCACCAGCCTCCGGGTGGGCACCCTCAGGGCAGGGACCCTGCAGAGGGCAGCCCGACAGGGAAGGTCGCGCCCTACGTGTGCGCCCATCTGCGGGAAATGGCTGTTTTCTCAGCTTTCTCTGATGGGCTCTTTCGGTCTTTACGCCTGTTTTGAACAGAATAGAAGGTTATACTCAGCAATCTCGGGGAGGGGGGGCGTCTGTTTTGGAGTTATTCTGTGAGATCGCGTATCCGCTACTGTGGTTCTGGGCTGTTCAACCTTCTCGCTCGGGGGACACAGTCAGTCTTGCTGTGTTCAGTCTGGGGGTCCCCCTGCTTGTTTTCAAATCAGCCCTAAAAAAGGAGTCTTTCATTTTCTAGTCTTCATCTGGTGACGGCTTGCATTTTTTTAAAGCACTCAGTGTCCTCGTGAATTAATTTCTCTTCTATCTCTTTCTTTCCAGAAAAACAAAAAGCAAAAAACAAAAAACCTCGCAGTGTCATTTTTGACATTGACTTTGTTTGAAATGGCGACGTGTGGCTCGTGCTGCCTGAAGCATCTAAGACCCCCACAGGACCAGAGGAAATCCTGGGAGTTGATGTGAATATTTCGTCTCCCGCTGAGACAAACCCCTTTATTTTCAACTAAAGCAGTCTTCCCTTCCCCCCCCCCCGCATTGTGAGCGGTTCTTTATCAGCATCTCTCATGAATGACGTGCGCATGAGGACCGTGTCAGTCATAGGGAACATGGATATTTATTTTCTCCTCCTGCTCCGCACTGAGGCCAAGCGGCAGCCAGCGTTCCCCTCCTGCTAACTCTCCGCCTGCAGGGTGGCTGGTGCCAGCCCTTTTGTGGCGGGATCTGACACCCAGGGCCGGTCAGTGGTGGGGGCTTCTTACTCCCCTGTTCCTCCCAACCACAGCCCCCCCCATCCAGCTGTCTGTCCCCACGCAACCCTGGGGCCCTCCCAGCGCTCCTGGGGGGCAGCTCAACTCCGAGCCACGGGAGCTCACGCTGACGGAGCTTCCTCCGAGAAAGAACCATCCAGCGGAAGACTCTGAACGTGGGGCTTGGGCTCTGGGCTGGCCCTCCAGAGGGCGGTCTCGGTAACAAGCCGGGAACCGCACACCGAGCTCGGGGCTGGGGTGGTTTCGGTGGGAAGCCAGAGGGATGTCGTTGCTTGCTCTGTGCCCTGAAGGGACTTGAATTAACCAGGCGTGAGATGAAAAACAGAACAGGCAAGTTCAAGTAGATTCTGGGCCTTGGAGGAAGAGCCACAGGGTGCGTCTATTTTTAAAAATACCTCAAATTTGAGCTTGTCATTGCTAGGGGTAGAACTGTGCCCCCCCCCCCCCAGGTTCTGAGCCCTGTACCTGGGAAGTGACCTCGTTCGTGGGGTCTCTGTGGCATAACCAAGTCCAGAGTGACTGAGTCCTTACAGGAAGGGGAAATGCCACGTGAGCACCCAGGGGTGACTCGGGCAGGTGCAGGGGTGGGGCGGCTGGGCGGAGGAGGCCAGCCTCCCCTCGGCCCCTCCCGGAGAGTGCGGCCCTGCCCACACCCAGACCTTTGGCCTTCCCACCTGGGAGGGACGGGTTTCTGTTGTTCTAAGCCGCCCAGGCGGAGATGCTGGGGAGGCAGCCCCAGGACACCCACCCAGCCCCAGCGAAACCCTGGACTGAAATGAACCCGAACCGGGGCTGATGTGGGGTGACTCAGCTTGAGATGTTTTCCATCAGCAGCTTTGGAGATAGAAGACAAAGGACATGACATGGCCCCTGTGCGCGTTAACACTGAAGGGAATTAAAATCTGTTTTGTCTGGGGCTTCCTGCTGAAATCCCAGTTGAAAATCAGAGATCTACGGAATTAACTCCTTTGTTCTCAGCAGACTCTCATTACCCAGTGCCGCGCCAGCAATGTGGGCACCGGCGGATGGGAGGCCCTTTGTCCCCAGACCTTTCCAGACGATGCCCTGGACCACTCCTGCGCCGGGCGGGCCCCTGTGCGGCCACTGGGGAAGCAGAAGGGGTTTAGGTGTCGATCCCACTGCCTTCATGGGCTTTGGGCAGAACAATGTGAGTGCTACCCCTTCACATCTTTCCTGCTTTAGAATCAGACCATCGCGGTTGTAAAGCAGCCTCCAGACTTTCTTCTGGCAGGTCCTGTCCAACGTGCCGACGCCCCTGGGAGAGGCAGGTCCGTGTGTCCCCACACGCTCAGCCCTGACCTTCCTGGGGCGCGCCTCTGGCAGGCCCGCCCACTAACGCAAACCTGGGTGATTTGGTGCCAGCCTCCTGTCCCCACGCCTGCAGGGCTGGGTCTCAGATGAAGGTCGACACACACACTATCTCAAAGCAGGTGTATCCTGCGCTTCTAGGCGGACCCTGATGTCAGCCCAGCGCCAGGCCCACACGTCCCGAGCTGTGTGCCCCTTGGGGCCGTGGGATGAATGCGTGCTCTGTGCGCCCGTGTCCTGGGCTGGGGAGAGGGTGGGAACCCGATCCCCTTTGTTAAAGGTCTGGGGGAATGTCAGCTGCTGACGGCCGGGGCGAACGTCCAGAACCATTCTCTGCTCAGCCTGGGCTTCTCTTGGCCTTTGCCCACCGCTGGTCTGTAACCAGACACCAAGGACACAACAAGGTTGGCCTTTCTGCTTGTTTTTCACTTGAAAGGCCCTGTGAAACTGGAATTTGAAAAAAAAAAACATATATTTGTTTTTAAATGGCACTCCCTACCCTGGAGAAGGTTCTCCAGATCTGGCATTAACTCCTTCCCTTCCGAAGCCCCGGACCCTTCTGAGAACTTATTGCTCGCCGGCACGGGGCGAGCCGCCTTCCTTCCGTTGCGTCCTTCATGGTCACTAGGGTTTCGTCGGATGGTTTCATCGCCAGCACTTAATAGATGGACAGACAGACTCAGAGAGGACGCACAACGTGGCAGGTGGTAAGACTGGGGGCCTAGAGGGGCAGGGGAGAGACAGCGACGGAAACAAGACAAAGACAGAGAGGGACAGACAGAGCAGGGGAGAGGTGGCGGCGCTGTGGCCGGGGCGGGCTTGAGGGGGGGGCCCTGCGGGAAGGCATTCGGGGCCACCTTCCGAGGGCTCCGTGTCGCCGGCACGTCCTCTCCACGGGGTTCCTGCTCTTTGGTGCCCACCCGGCGGTGTCTTCTGGCTGGTCTCAGGCCACAGAGGTCAAGCCAGCAGGTCTCTATCACCCTGGCCCCCGCGGATGAGCCCAGGACCTGTCTGAGAAGAAGCCTATTTCCCAGCTTTGTGGCTTTTCCGCAGGGACCCACTCCGCGGCCTTGGAGGAGCCGCACCCCGTCAACACGGAGGCTTTCCTGCACCGGCGAGCCCAGCCCCTCCGTGGGCCTCTCCGTGGGGCCTGGGCGCAGGGCTGGGCCTGCCGGTGGGGGAGGCCCCAGAGGGGCAAGGTGACTGTGACCTTCCCGGGTGCCCTTCCCGTTCTCCTGGAGAGGAGGCTTAGGGTCTGTGTGAGTGTCGCCGCTTGTCAGTTTTAGAGGAAATACAGCAAGACCTGTGTACTCCTGTTTCCTCCGGAAGGAAGGGTGCCGTGCACTTGTCCCCGATGACCCCGGACCTCCGATGCGTGGCCTCCAGACCCAGGGACACCGTCCTACCTACCGGTCTGTGCAAAGTGTTGTGGTGGCCCTGGGAACCGAGCGTGGAGGTCTTCCTTGACTGATGAGGGGGTGACCTCCTGATAAGTCCGTGTCGGCCGTGGCCCCCCGTGGTCACGTGGCCGGCATGGAGCTGCTGCTCGGGGCCATGGCCCAGTGCCCCGAGTGAGGATCTGAGTGTCTGTGGCGGGGACAAGGTCCAGATTCAAAACTCCAAGTACGATTTGTAGTGAAATGCATTGATTCTGTACCGCTGTGAAGTCCAAACATCGTCAAGGTGAACTTGGAAAACCGCGGGCATCTGTAGGAGGGACAGTGGGACTAAAAGTGTATTTAGGAACGTCGTCGCCTACATTAATGTTTATCGTCTGTTCTACGCGAACGCTTGTTTGCTGTGCAAACTTAGTTTTTAAAACAACCCCCTTTGCCTGTCTTCTGGTCAAAGGGCTGCTCCCTAGTCTAAGCCCCTTGGGGTAGAGGTGCTGGAGCCACAGCCACAGGAGCTACGGCCACGAGGAGCCACGGCCACGGGAGCCACGGCCACGAGTCTGTGGGCCCCTGCTTAGGGGCCCACAGTGCCCCAAGAGAGAAACCGCCAGGCGGTCTGGACGTGGAGGGGCAAAAGAGTAGTGATGAGGGTGCATGTGGCGCAGAAGCTCGTACACTGAACCTGCAAATACCTTCCTCTCGGCTCCTGGGAAGCAGCTCTCCCTCTGTGGGTCCTTGGGTCCCGAGGTTCGAGGTTCGAGGTCTGGACTCTGGGCCCTCAAGTCCCGGGCTCTGTCTCTCCGGGCTGGGCCAGGCTTGGACATCGAGAAGCTTCCAGGCCATTCTGACGGGCGCTGGAGGCTGGAGCTGCAGCTGCGGACTCCCCAGGCACGGCCTGGCTAAGGGAGCCGAGGTGGACCCAGGCCAGCACCATGCAGACCCCATGGGGGCACGCCCACAGCCCCCCACGCAGGCCACAGTCAAGGGACGAGCCCTCTCAGAGCGGAGCGGGGGCTCATTCTAGCGGTGCCGGAGGGAAGGCCTGATGATCTCCCCGCAGGAAACGCTTCAGAACGCTAGTCATCATCAGGCACTTAATTAGCAAAAAGGGGGGTTTTCTCTTTTCTTCCGGTGCTCACTGCGTTTGCCAGGGTTTGTTTGGGATTCCTCTTCTGTTCTAAATACCTCTCATTCTTCTTCCCTCGGTGCCTGTGTTTTTACTCTTTCTCTTGAAGAAGGTCCCCACGCTGTGCACCGTCCCTGCACGGGGAGGTCTCCCGGCGGGGGGTGGGGGACCCCAGGCCTCAGAGCCCCCAGAGGGACGGACGATAGTGCATGGTCGGTGGGGGCGGACCGTGGCCACAACGTGACCCGCGAAGAGGTTTAAGAGCACAAAGAAAAGCACAGATCTGTAGCAGTTGCTGTGAGTCTGGAATTTTAGGGAGTGGCAGGGATGTCGGCACGGAATGTTCAGGAGTGCTGCGGGGCGGTCGGCCTGGATTCCCGCCGTGCGCGTGCGTGTGCGCGTGCGTGTGGGCGCGCGAGCGTGTGCGTGTGTTGGTGGGAGCGGGAGGGAGGTGGGAGGCTGAGAAAGACGAAACCCACCGCTCCTTCCCTCGAGCACTTTCCTTCTCGGCAGCGAGCCTTTGTGACGTGAATGTGACTGGATTTATTTATTCGTTTTAAAGATCTTTATTTCTTTATGTGAGAGGGAAAGAGAGCACAGCAGGGACGGAGACGCAGACGCCCCGCTGAGCGGGGAGCCCCACGCGGGGCTCGATCCCAGGACCCGTGGACCGTGACCTGAGCCCAAAGCAGACACTCAGCCCCCTGAGCCACCCAGGCATCCCCCGAGTGTGACTTTCAACAAGGACTGAGCCACAGGGGACCCAGGTTCTTCTCAGGTCACACCGGGATCAATGGCCAGGAATCTCGTCCTTCCCTTTCTGGACTCCCGGGCGCCCTTTGCAGCACGGGCTTTGCTGCCGTGTCCTCCCAGGAACACCCCTGGTCCCTCCCGGCATCACGCAGGCCACCCCTGTGCCGAGTCCCCGCAGGTAACGGCTGTGCCCACCCTGTGTCTAGCCAGACAGGTGCCGTTTCCAGAACATACTTGCACTTTCCACTCCCTGCCCCTTTGTTGTGAGTTTGTTCTTCCCGTGGGCCTCCCCTTCTCTACCAAGGGGCCCTCGGGGGCACAGCAGCATCAGGATGTGCCCCCGGCCCCTCCTCACCCCAGGGCTGGTGCTTTCCTCACCGGCCGCTCCGCGGTCCTCGTCTGTGGGCAGCTGGTGCTCTGGGCGAATGCCGTGTGCAGGGAGGGGAGCCTGGGATCCGCAGCAGCGACCTGTCCCTGCGTGGACCTGGCTGACCCCTCATGGACGGGGTCACGCCTGCTCCGTGTCATGACCCCGGCACCCGGCCAGAGCCTGGCTCGCAGGCGGTGCTCCAGGGAAGAGCAGGACGGCGAGTGTGGCCGCTGCGTGTCTCAGTCCTTCCTTTTCTCTTCGGGGGCACACGTCCCATGGCGCGGAGGAGACCTTGGTTCCCGTGGGGGCAGGTGAGGCTCGCAGCCATGTCCCTTGTCTGTGTCTCCAGTTGGCAGGCGTGGGGCAGGAATCCCACAGGGCGTCTCCCTGTGGCCTCGAGAAAGGCTCCCCTGCCTCAGAGCAGAGGGGTATCGCGGCGCAGGGGCCGTTCCAGTTCTCCCTGAGGGTCTCTGAGGGTTTCCAGCCACCAAATGTGCCCGGGGCACGTATGTTGGTGGGTGCGAGTCTCGCGGGGTGTCCTGGCGTGTGCATGTTTTGGAACAAGTCCTCAGGCTCTCCCAGTCCATCCTTCTGTGCGTCAGGACAAGAGGTAACCGTGTTCCCGTGGCTGGCACAGCCGTGCTCTGACCGCAGGGCTGTGGCCGTGTTCCCGCCCCTCCCGCGAGGCAGCCCCTGGGCGTGCGTCCCCACAAGCACGCACCGTGCCCTAACCACAGACCAAGAAGCCGCAGCTCTGGGTACGCGTGGAGGAACGGGGTAGGTTTGCCGTCTCGCTGCCTGGGGACCCGCAGAGGGTGTGGAAGGAGCCCAGGGCGCCGTGGCCCTCGGTGGGAGCCGTGGAGTGGCCTTCGTGACGGGGACAGCACTGCTCAGCACGGGGGAGGGGGCTCCCCAGGACACTGCAGGAGGACAGCGCGGAGCCTGCTGACGGGTTAGCTTGAGGTCGCCACGGGCTTATCGTGGTCACTCGCAGCCTCACTGGGATGAGCCCCTGGTTCCTGCGAGGTTTTGCTGCCCGACACTCTGGAAGGAGTGATGGGGCTGGACAGAGAGCAAGCGAGCAAGCCCCGGCTTGCAGTCAGGAGCCTGGAGGCGTCGGGAGCCCGTCTGTTTGGGGCCACAGCAGCTGGCCTCGGGTCTTTTCTGTGGCCACTGCGGTGGGACACCACAAAGGCAGGCGTGGCCTGCAGCGGGCGGGCCGGGCACGACGCCACCGGCACGTGGTGGGGAGCCGCCTCCGGGCTCGCTGGCCAGAACCACAGGCCTTCCAGTCTTCCGGGCTCTGAGGATCCATGGGGCCACGGACCCAGGCCCGGCACAGAGCTGCAGCTCAGGAGGGCAGGGGTGGGGACGGCTCGCGGGCTGCTGCCCGGCCGCCTCCTCTTCCAGGCCTGTCCCGCCACGGTCCTCGGCAAACAGGCGCAGCGCAACCAGTCTCCAGGAGGTCAGGTGGGGGCTCCCGCGCCTGCCCCCAGACTCCCCATGACAGACGTGCTACAGTGCGGCGCCTTCTGTCCTCCACCAACCCCGCGGGGTGCTCGGAGGCGACGGATCCGCGCTCGGTCCCACGATGCTGGCCGCCGACGTGGGCGAGTGGCCCGCACGCAGCCTCGGGCCCGGCTGGAGAGGGACGCGGCTGCCTGCACTTCGGACCAGAGGCAGGGAGGCTGGTGTCCCCTCTCAGGGCCACGCTGTCCGGGGAGCGGCCGCAGAGCCTGCCCGGAAGCTGGACCTGTCCTCTGCCTGCAGGGCTGGCCCCAGAGCCCGGCTGTTCCCTCCCGAGTCACCCCCGGGGCCCAGCAGTGACAGGCGCCTGCTCTACCGGTCAGGTGACCCAGCCCCCACCGCCCTCCCGTCCACCAGAGCCATCGGGTGGCCCCTTCTTGCCTTGACGCGATCTGCGGGCAAAGTGGGGGCTTGACCTCCTAGGCAGCAGGGGCCACCAAGAAACGCTTCAGACGAGACCGCCCGAGGAGGGCCCCAGTCCAGGGCTGGTCTCATTCCTGCAGGGCCGTCCTCAGCCTCACCTCGGCTCTGACCTAGGCCCTTGTCTGTCTCTCGGGCTCTGGCCGTGAGGGGACATCAGTGGTGTTGTGTCCCCCAGTGCTGGTCAGCACTTTCCCTGAGGGGACAGTGAGTCAGGGCCACAGGACCGGACCTGGGGGTCCCAGGGCCCCCCGCCCCTCCTCGGAGGGCTGACGGGGCCTGCCGCGCCGTGGCCACACGCGCTCCCTGGGCCTGCACACGGCTGCTCTCGGAAAACACCAATTAATTCTCTTTGCCAACCTGGCCTCCCGAGCTCCCGTCTTGGGGCGACACTTCGGGAAGGAAACCCAGCTCAGTCTGGCCCAAGGGAACTAGAGGAGGCGTAGGAGCGTAGCCTCTGTCCCCACGCACGTCCTCCAGACACATTGTCATCTCGCTCAGGCCCTCGGCAGAGCGGCCCCACTCGGGAGGAGGCGGGCACCCCGGTGTCCTCTCCAGGGTCTCTGTGGACCCCTGCGATGTGCCAGCCTCTCCTTCCTGGCGGCGCGACAGCCCGCCCGACCTCTGGGGCTGGTCACTGTCCCCAGGGCCCATCCTGCCAGGAGCCGGGGTGTGCGGCTCTGTCGCTTCCCGGGGCACGAGGCCGCCGTCGGAGAAAGGTGAAGCTGAGGTCAGAGGCCGCCGTCGCTGCGGAAGTCTGTCGGTCTGTCCTCACCCTGTCCTCATCCTTCCGCTCCCCGCTCGCGGTCCGCCGGCATCACGCACTCGTGAACGCACTGTGTGTGC